>NC_137467.1:20148705-20529307 GCF_964235325.1 Thermobia domestica
TTATACTGTCTAAATATATATTGGAACCTCATGAATGCCGAAATGAGACTGACTTTTATGAAGTCCTGTTGGAGCCGTCTGTTAGTCGTTTGACATGTTATTGCAACACCATAAAGAAACAGAACAGGTCCCCAGTCTGGGGCCCCATTACCACATGTAAATGATGCTGGAAATAGTGTCATTACAACAAGCAGAATAATAATAATAATTATATATATATATATAAAAGATGAAACTTTGTGAGGCTCCTGCCGGTTCCCTATACTCCCTAGTCCGAGACTGGATGAAACCTATCCTTGGGATGCTGAATCGATTCCAAAAATCCTCTCTACTAAATAACCGTTTCTGTACTATGGAAATCAATACTGAAACCGGAAGTAAAATAAATTTGAACCACTTCTGGTTTCGATTGATTGTTATGGGTGGTTATGGTATGTTTTCTTGCGGTGCTGAATCGACTTCACAAAACTGCTTGTTGCTATCCATTAAGTTTGTATACTATGGCTTCCCAAGATTTCTTAATGTTCTTTCTTTACTTCCTGTTACGAGAAAGACCGATATACACAGCCGTTCTATAATGTTTCTACACTTATTCATAGCATAGTTTGGAGGTCTAAAAATAGAAGAAATTGAACTTGGTTCATATACTAACCATTTTGAGATCATTGGTGCCAATAAGAATAATCACCTTCCTTAGGCCAGGAGGTTCCTCACGTACTCTGGATATTAACTGTTTTATCACATGGCCACTTGTACACAAGCCTAATGTCCTGGCGCCAGTCTCTGAAAGTAAAATAATAAAAAGATTGAAAAATATGGATAAACAACTTTATTAGTGTAAATATTATATTTTTGTGTGATACGGTAAGCCAGAGACCCGGGTTCGAATCTCAGTCTAGTCGTTGATTTTTTCACTCTTTCAATATAATTAAAATTTCACTTATAGAGAAATTGGTGTTACATGCGAATCATTCATTTCCTCAATGTATTAAATATTATTTGTAATATGTTACGTGAAGCTTTCATGTATGAACAAAAATTTTCATGCTCTGTTCTTGTAAAGGGTAAAAGGTGAATAATGAAAGCAGAAGCGTGTTTCAATTTATTTGCTGCAGTGTTAATGGAACTGAAAATAAAGTGAATTACATATTTGGCGTATAATTATTAGTATTAAAGGGCAGTAATTTCGGCTCATTGTTCTTTAATAGAAGCTTTGCTTTGTATATACATAAACACAAACAAACTATTTGCTGAGCAAAACAATATATTCACATAAAAAACTACATACGTGTTACAGTTTCGCCAACTAACATTTTGGCTTCATCAGACACTATCTATTGGTTTGATGAAGCCAAAATGTTAGTTGGCGAAACTGTAAAACGTATGTAGTTTTTTATGTGAATATATTGTTTTGCTCAGCAAATAGTTTGTTTGTGTTTAATAGAAGTAATTTACATACCAGATACGTACACTCATGTCCAAAATGATTGGCGCATATCTATAACTGTTTTTTTGTAAGAATATAATTTGATAATGATTTTGCAGGGTACTTTTAATACTGATACTATGTGTATAATCGGGAAATGTATATTTGTGGCAAATTTCATAGGAAAAGAATTATAAATACGAAAATTAGAATGAGTAAAACAAAATATTGCTAAATGGACAAGAAAGTTTTACTTTTGTTTTATTGTTCTTATTTACTACTCTTGAAATTTGCCACATACATGTCTTTGCCAATGATACACATACTAACATTATAAAAAATACCGGGCGAATTCGTTATCAAATTATATTCCTACAACAACATATTTATAGACATGCGACAATAATTTTGGACATGAGTGTACATTGCTTTATTTATAGATAAAAGCGTAGAACACAGCTCGCGCCAAGTAGGCTTCTTGATGGCCAAACACCGTGTGCATGGGTTTTCTCGAAATTCTCCCTTTTCTCCGTATTTCTTCATTCCACCATTTCATTCATTTCTCATCATCATTATCTCCTTTAGCCTACCCAGCATAAACGTGGGACGTAAAACTGTAATGTTTCATTTCACAAAAGCGTATAATACGACATGAATTGAAAATATTTTGATTTCTGGTTCCGGAACCTAAATTAACGTTTTAACAGCTTAAGATCCTTACCAGGTACAAACGACGTTGATTAATTGTGAAAAGATGAATTGAGGAAAACACCTAACCGCACTTTTGTTACAAGAAACTATTTCTCTTTTCGCAATAATTTTACTTCCACTTCAATATTGATTTCAGTTCCGAACTACTTCTCTCAGAAAATCAATTTCGCTACCAGATCCAAAACAGTTCATTTATTTATTTATTTTTATGAGAAAAGCTCTTTGGCTTCTGCTCCCGGAATCGTGTTTTCTTTCTTCTCTTTTTTCTAATAGCTCCTGTTTCTGCCTTCCTGTCAGTTGTAGGAGGCACATAGCAGTACTACGCAACGAATTATTATTATTACTTTTTTCACAAATGAATATGTAAAGCCATTTCAGCTTTACAGGAGACTTTCAAAGCAGTATGGTAATTAGCGTCTCTTTCTCAATCTGTAGTGCCTGTAATTGATGCAAGTTCTTCAAAGAGAGTCGAAAAAGAATTAAAAATGGAATCACATGACTTTCGGTTAAGAATCTCAACCTCTGAATGAAATCATAACTTACGTCAGCTGTCCAAAAAGATCGGAGAATTGCTTGCAAAAGTGATTTTGCTAGAATACTTGAAACAGATATTGGGGGATGAAGAAATGACATTTCTAAAGAAAGAGTTGGATCTTTACTGGTAACGAGATTCAAGTAAGTTTTCGTGGGCTGTCAGCCAGATGAAAATGTCGACTTCAACGTTTTGAATGCAGACGTTGCATTCATCTTCAATGACTGTTATGAAGAGACCGGAGATGTGTGGAAATACATATATATTGTCTAGGTATAGGCGGAGCTATGAATGAGAACCTGTGATTGACTGAGGGAAACATTAGCTCCTGGTTGGCTGTTGCTCTGGTTACGAGAAGTGCTTTTGTTGAACAGCTTTTCTTTTTTCTTTTCCTGAAAAGGGCCGACTCAGACTTCAGCAAACCACGGTTAAGCCCTTTATTATGTGCGTTAATTACTGCCTTTCCTAGTCCACTTCTTGAACAATCATTCGTTCCTCCTCTCTTTTTAGCATCTATGGAACAAATGAAATAAAATCTTTGAGTTCTACGTCTCACAATTACGCTGGCTAGGCTAAAGGAGACGGTGATGATGAGAAATGAGTAAAATGGTAGAATGAAGACAGTGGGTGGAAACGGGAGAACCCCGAGAAAACCCACACACACGGTGTTTGTCCACCACTAGTCATTTGGAGCGAGCTGGGGTCGAACCAAGGGCCCCAAGTACAAGAGGTGAACGCTTTACCACTGAGCCTCCGCGGCCCCTGTAGTCTGAGTAGTTGAGCTCCGACATCAAGACCGGAAGAATGTATAGCTGTTTTGAGAAGCAGACCGGGAAGCGCAGTGCTTAATCCATCGGCACAGTAATCCGAAGACCTAGGTTCGAATTTTTTGTCCAGTCGTGCAATTTCTTCACTCTATGTATATTATGTTATAAACGAGTTTCTGGAAAACTAGAAATTAATCGCAGAAGAAATGGAACAGAAGCAAAATTAATCATAATATTTCTTTACGATTCATCTCATGATTTCATTTTTTTTTTTCGTGGGGGCCGCGGTGGCTGTAGTAGAGTTTTTACTTCTGGTGCTTGGAGTTCCGTGTTCGATCCCAGTCGCCGCCAAGTGAACTTTGTAGTGGACAAACACCGTGTGCGTGGGTTTCCTCGGGGTTCTCCCGTTTCCTCCCACTTTCTTCATTCCATCATTTCATTCATTACTCATCATCACCGTCTCCTTTAGCCTAACCGGTATAATCGTGGGACGTAAAACTCAAAGATTTCATTTCATTTTCATTTTTGTCGTCCTTATGCAATACCAAGTTTATGAAGGACAACGATATTATTAACATGGGCTGTAGCCTGTACACAGACCATCGTGTAAAATGAACCCTGACAGTATGGGCCATAGGCCATTCCTCAAGAAATTGCTTCAGAGAGAGAGAGAAATTACAGTACAACGCCACCGGAACATCATTATTAATTTGTCTAGCGATATATAAATAATATACCTAGGTATATATATATAATGTATAGGGTGTCCCAGGAGGAAGGGGCAATACTTCGGAAAATGGTAGTATGGATGACTCTAAGCAAGAAAGTTCATATGAACATGGGTCCTAGTCTGAACGGTTTGAGAGCTACAAGTTGTGAACCATTTTTGATTTCATGTTGCTTATTTCTCACCCTGTATCAGTGCTTAAAGTGAGCCGGTTATGCACCCGAAAGTTAGAAAATCGGCGGGGATGGCATACCAGTAAAAATAGCTGATTTAAATTGTAGTTTGCGTGTACAAAAAACAGATCTTACACATAGAAGCAAGTACGACGTTAGCATTGAGTCAACAAATATGTTTGTACTATCAAAGATTTCGTCGCTGCTGCTCCCATCACCCTATTCAATGGCAGAATTTGTGCTCTTGATTTTTTTCAACGTTTGTGCGAGGAATTACATCCCCTCTCAAAAAATTTTAACTCCCGTACCCCCGCCTAAAATGTTTAACCTGAATCCGCCCCTGACATTGACAAGACTCTTTTTTAATTCAAAATTATTCTTTTCACATTATCTGGACTTCTGTGTTTACAATTATACGAAAATTAGTGCTGACCACGAGACGAGACGAGACCAGAAGAAGCTTTCGAAACTGGAAATGAGATTGGAAAGAATAATTAAACACTAGATACTAGAGATGAGATGAGAGCGGCTACAAAGCTTTGAAAACGAGACGAAAAAGCATATGGGCATGTATGTGTTTTCTTCTTTTAATCAACTTGAAGGCCGCGTTGGATCAATATGTCAATAGTGATATTTACGTAAGTGTACAACCCGCAACAAAAAACCTGCAACATGAGCATGTAAGTTTATTGTGAAACGACGGTCTTTTGTTCCAAAATAAGTATGCATGGGAGGACAACGAGGTTTCTCCTGCCGTGATTCGTGCCACTTAGATGTTATGTTGATTCCCTGTGCTGTTAGGCGTAGTTTCCCAATAAACTTACATGCTCATGTTGCAGGTTTTCTGCTGCGGACTGTACCATTCGTGTTCTTCTACATTCAGATCGCCAATATGCTCAAGCAAAATCTTAGGAAAGCATACCACCTCTGCTTTTTACTCACTTCATAATCACTATTGCTCAACAGTCAATCTGGCGGCAGAAGTCTAAAGGCTGGTTCAATAATAGTAAGCCTACGCCTTGCGAGCTACTTACCTTTTATAGTTTTATATTTGAATATTAAAAAAAAAATATCCTTCTAAGTTCGTTCAGTTTAGAGAAGGGAAATTTAGTTCGTTGCCGGGACTAGTTGCCAAGGAACTAGTTCGGAATAACGACCAATTCAAAAGAACAGTTCGTTTTGTTCGTTTGTGACGCATACTGTGACTTAACGTTCTGGATACCAAACATTGTTTTTAGTAGAAGCCAGATTGGTAAATATAGTTTAATATTCTAATCGTGTTCTAATGTGCTTTGTATATTTTTAGGAGTCCACACTTATGTAGAAAGTATAAGAATTTCACACTTTGAGCTGACAGATTTTTTTTTTTTTTTTTTTTTAATCGTCAACAAGCTGCACAAAAGATTTTTCTGTTTACTGGATTTGTATTATGTGATGATTAGCAATATTTAAAGTTTCCATCATATTGTGTGGAATGCAGTACAATGCAATGGAATACAACGGAAAACAATATTCATTGAATACGTTTATAAATATTTATTTCGGTTAGTTTGATGATAATGGGGAGTAAAACATTTACATATTAGTCCTCATTCATTCTCTCTCTCTCTCTCTCTCTATATATATATATATATATATATATATATATATTGTAAGGATCCCCACATCATGACAAAAGCACATGTCAACAGAACACGTGTAAATAGGGTAGCAAACGAGAATCTGACACGGAAGACGCCGAGGAGCGCCGAAAGAAGACGGACCTCACGAAAGGACCCGAAGAGGACAGAGGAGCTTCTTCGTGGCTAAGCGGTTAGCATACGCGCCTGTAAGCGCCCGGCGGAAGCTCAAGTGGTTCGGATTCCACGTTAATCAGTAGGTCCACGTCTCATATAGCCTCGCTGCTGAACGGGACGTTAAACTCTAAAAATCAAATTAACCGAAGAGGACAGATAAAAGCCCAACCACCGAGGGACCTGGTATCAATCGACCTACTGATCGCTTAACCATTACCTTCCTATGTCGCTGTGGACTAGGAGCACACCTCTTCCTATACCCTATGTCGCACTGGACTAGGGATCCTATCTTCAACTGAAAAACCTTGCAAGGCGGTCGTGAGCTGAGGGGGTTATCCCAATCTCACCTACAACCTGCTATGTGTTCTGGAAACTGTCATGAGTGGAAGGGGCCCGGTAAAACACTGTTATTCCTTCACTTGGTCATTAAGGAAGAGACACTAAATCAAAGGCATTTGTATTTATTCTACTTTGTAATAAAATTTGGTGAAGGGAAAAGTCGCCCGGACCATCATTTAGACTCTACCTATAAAATCATTGCGATATATATATACGTCAAAAATGTGCAAAAGTATCAGGAATAGAGATGCTCTTTAGGGTTGTGTCAAAAATATTGCTCTAAGTGGTTATATTTGTTCCACACTGTCACCTCATCTGATGTCACTTTAAGCACTATTCTACAGAGGTATGACACAGCGAATTTAAAAGGTGAGGGAATGGCCTTCCCAACAGCATGCAATATGTCGCAGTGTTGTCTTTGGAAGAGAACTTATTGAGGGATATTTGAGAATCAGTATTGCCATCCATTTTAAAGAAAATAACAATTTTCCAAAAATTTCCCTCAATAGCTTCTCTTCCAAAGAAAACACTGTTACATGATGCATACCTTTGGAAAGGCCATTTCATCACCTTCCAAATCCGCCATGTCTCACCTCTGTAGAAAAAAAATACAGGCAATACGCAATATAAAGTCAAAAACGTTCACAACCTGTAGCTCGCAAACCGTTGAGATACGGACCCATGTTCATAAGAAACGTTTTGCTTAGAATCGCCCATACTACCATTCCCCAAAGTATTGGCTCTTCCTCCTGAGACACCCTGTCGCTAAAACTTAACAAAGGAAACAATGAAATAACTTACCTGACAAATGTGATTCGTATCCGAGAAGCTGCTCTGAAAACCGAAGAAGCATACTGTCACCCAAAAGTTGAAATTCACCCAGTTTAGGATCCTGTAACCATTCACAAGAAGCATATCAATTTTCATGTATACAAAGGAAGGAAAAGTTTGCTTTGATTTTTAGCGTCCCCTTCAGCAACAAGGCTATTCTAAGACGTGGACCTACAGTTTAACGTGGGATTCGAACCACGTGAGCTCCCGCTGGGAATCGAACTAGGGTTTCGTATGTCAAAGGCGCGCAGGCTAACCTCTTAGGTACGGAAGGCAAAGACAACAGTTGTTTTCAGTCTCTCATGAATATTAAAATACGGATGCAATTTAAGGACAACATATCTTCGCTGAACTAAAGATTTATTTCCAAAATATCATCATCATCATCATAGGTATTCTGCCATTATTGGCAGGTCACTTACTGCAACTGAGAAGCTTCCATGCTCCACGTTCTTCCGCTAACCTTTTCGTCTTCACGTACGATTTTGCTGTTTTGATATAGTCCATCTTCGCCCTCTTCCTCTGTTTGATGCCACCATACTCTCTTGTACGTCCCTCATGAAACAGTTCCTTCTCATCCAATGTCCCAACCAGCTTCTGTTCCTCATCTTAATAATATCTAAGATTGTTCTTTTCTCCCCTACCATTTCAAACACTTTCTCATTCGTTTTCCACTCGACCCAGCTAAATCTCTCCATTATTCTCCACATCCATATTTCGAAAACTTCCAGTCGTTTTTCGCAATTTTTTTTCGTAATGTCCATGTTTCTGATCCATACAGTACAATACTCCACACAAAGCACTTTATCATACAGTACAATACTCCACACAAAGCACTTTATCAATCTTTCTCGCAATTCTTTGTTCAAGGTCCCACAGAATATTGAATGAATGGGGGGTTAGTGGGGACGTCAGCAACGAGGCTATATGTCCCCGTCACGATGAACAACGTTGCTCAGGACTGCAAGATTAAAAATGAATTACACGTTAAAACGAAGACAGTGCAAAGGAACGAGAGTACTGCTAAATGAATAATAAATGGAAAAAAGCAAAAGTGTAAGATAAAAGAATAAATAAGATAAAAAGATAACAATAACAATATACAAAAATAAACTTAAAACAAGTGACAAAATATAAAAATTTAGCAGCAATAAAACAAGGACAACAGACTAAAAACAGCTCAGAGAACGTGAGCAACGCCAATAACATGAACAAACTCAAGTACCCGGCAAACAACATCACTATCATCCCCCAAAGCACGGGTGAGAACAGAAGGCAGTCCATAACGTTCTCTGAGATCTGAGTATTCAGGACATTCCACAAGAATGTGCTGAATACTCAGGGGAACTATACACTCTTCACAATACGGACGGTTCAACCTCCGTAGCAAGTAACTATGCGTCAGATGAGAGTGTCCGATACGCAAACGCGCCAGGAGCACTTCATCTCGACGACGAGCGGACGAGGACGTACGCCACTCACCTAGGAGTGGTTTGACGGTCTGGTCCCACAGAATAGTATTTTCTTTCTCCTAAAGGCTTCTTTCGGCAGTCCTATCCTTGCTTTTGTTTCACATTCACATTTCATATCATTACTAATAATACTACCTACCCAGGTATCGAAAATTAGTCACCTATTTTCTCCCATCCTACTTCTATATTTGACACCGACCCCTTCGTTCCAATCACCATGGCGTTTGTCTTTCTAACGTTTATTTTCATCCCATATTTTTCACAGCGCTTCCTCAAGTTTTCTAACATCTCACTGATTTTCTCTTCAGATTCTGTAACAAGCTCTGTATGATCTACAAACCGTATACACCTAATCATTCTGCCTGCTACTGAAATTCTGTCTTCATTTTGTAAATGAAATCTTTGAGTTTTACGTCCCACGGTTATGCCGGTTATGCTAAAGGAGACTGACTGGGATGATGAGAAATGAATGAAATGGTGGAAAGAAGAAAGTGGGAGGAAACGGGAGAACCCCGAGGAAACCCACGCACACGGTGTTTGTCCACCACAAAGTTCATTTATGTCTTCATTCTGTAGGATCGTTTTCACTATATCCACAATAATAAATGTCTTGAAAATAGCTGCTCTCTGGATGCCGTGTACATCGTCAAGCGTCTACAAAAGAGATTGTTTTCATTTTAGAATTATTTTCCGACTACACAGAGAAACTATATATATACGGTTTGGCGTAGTCACGGCGTGTTATGATTGGCTGATAGATTGTGTTAATAGCAAGATACGGTACTTCAGGTAATCCTCATACTGTATCCAAAAATGAAATGAAATCTTTAAGTTTAACGTCCCACGGTTATGCCGGTTAGGCTAAAGGAGACGGTGATGATGAGAAATGAATGAAATGGTGGAATGAACAAAATGGGAGGAAATGGGAGAACCCCGAGAAAACCCACGAGCACGGTGTTTGTCCACCACAAAGTCCACACGGCGCGAGCTGAGATCGAACCAGGTACCCCAAGCACCGGAGGTGAACTCTGTACCACTGAGCCACCGCGCCCCCTCATATTGTATCCAGCCCAACACATTGGTGTAGTGGCTAGCGTGCTAGACTTTAGTGTAGTGGGTCGCTGTTTGCGATTCTCGCTTGGAGACAATTGAAATTCAAACGCATAACGGTGGTTTGTGTTCAACCTAAAACTGCAGGTCCACGTCTCATGTAGCATCGCTGCTGGAAAGGGACTTTGAGCTTTAATGAATAAATAAATAAACGAACAAACACTGTAGAACGAAGGAAGGAATTCAACCACTACAATTAAAAAAAAAAAATGAAAACCTTGAAAAGGTCTTTGTCTACTGAGTCTACAAAAAATTGTTCTAAATTATAACAATGATGCTATCTTCATATGCGAGGGTTGAATAAAAAGTAATGACAATATTGTTATAATTCGTACCTGGGTTTATGCACATAAGAATAGACGGTATGATCAAAAAGCACGGTGAATATAGTTGCACAGTGCCATCTATGGATGTTGCATCTATTTCAACTAGTAAGCCCGGTAACCTAAACCTTTGGTACAGTCAGTGTCGAGTTTGAACGACATGTGACATGTTAGTTGGCTTCTAGAGACAGAAGAGTGAGTACGTGTTCAAAGTATATCTGTCGCACGAAGTTTTGTTCTAAGCTGCAAAAAAAAGCGCCAAAGAAGTTCACGAGATGTTAGAATCAGTGTATGACGATGAAGTAGTGGCATTGAAGACTGTTTATAAGTGGTACGAGCGGCAAGTAGTCGGTTGAAAATGAGCACAAGTGGCACAAATGATATGTCTAGACAGACGAATGACTATTCAAGACCTTTCCGAAGAAGCAAACATCTCGTATCTGTCCGTGAAAAACATTTAAACCGCCGATTAAATGGTCAAATGGCTTCCTTCTTCAGCACGAAAACGCACTGTGCCACACCTTGCTTTTGATCCGCGAGCTTTTGGACGAAAAAATATTCCTGTCTGTCCATATTCGCTGTGCTCTCCAGATATAGCACCATGCAACTTCTGGCTCTTCCTCAAAATTAAAACAAAGCTCAAGGGAAAACGTTTTGACATCATTCTTGACATTAAGGCGGCCACAACAGAGAGTTGAATGCCCTTCCAAAAGAAGCCTTCCAGTCATGGATTCAACGCTGGAATAAATGCATTGTTAGCCAAGGACAGTACTTTGAAGGAGATTAAATCAAATTCCATGTAAGCTTGTTACTTTGTTTCTAATAACATTATTCCTGTATTTTTTTTTTTTTTTTTATCTTGTATCTGTTACATACACCTGGAAAGATATATTTTTGATTTATTTATAGCCTCCACTTACCCTGCCTTTGCCGATTTCTTATGGTCTTATCTATGGCAAACGCAACCTGTCTTCTGCTTTTACCATTCTCTCTAATACTTCTTTTATATCGCGTTTTTCTTTTTGGCTAAATTATACCTCAGCAGATTGTGAGGCAGTATTTTTTAACAGGGTTCATACAAAAATATTGAACTCAATTTCCTTGAATTTTCCAGGTATTAATTTTGCAATTTCCAGGTCTAGTGGAAGAAACTAACAGTAAGAGAACACATAAATTTTAAGAATAATATCTTTATATATTTAAAAATGGCCACCCTTCTTCCTAATGAACGATTTCAATTAAATATTGAGTCACAAGAAAATAAATAATTAAAATAAATAAAGTTGAGAAACCTACTAAGGGAATTACAAAGTAAATGCTTTTGTTCCATACTCGAATATATTCAAAATATACAAAAATATTGAACTCAATTTCCCTGATATTTCCAGATTTTTTACTAGATATGATCGATTTCCCTGAATTATCCCGAATTTCTTCTTCCAAAATGAATTTCCCTGAGATTTCCAGGTTTTCCAGGTAATGTATGAACCCTGTTTGAGTATGGTGTTTAAAAACTTAAATCATGCTGTATTCTTCTCCATTATTAGTTTGTTTAGATTGAACTTTAACGTCCCTTTCAGAAAAGAGGATTTATGAGACGCGGACCTACAGCTTAATACGGGATTCGAACCTATGAGCTCCTACCTGGTCCTCCGCGCATAATGCCACGTACGCTAACCACACAGTAATGAGGGACCTAAGTATTCATCATATTCTTGATATTTTCCTTTATGCCTACTTTGTATTTGAACTTTATAACTTTTGATTTGACAATGAAACATAAAAACAATCCAAAGTAACTTTTGGGCTATCCTAATTTAGATTTGCACACTTAAATTCATTGTAAACTCGCTTTCTTGATCAGTAAATTCAGTCTCGTGGGGTCAAATTTAGATACACACTGGAAATAATTGTTGAGAATTTAGAATTCTTCCAATAACTTTCTTGTTATTGCAAAAAAAAAAAAAAAAAAAAAAAAAAAAAAAAAAAAAAAAAAAAAAAAGCGCGACATGATAGCACCACAGTTAGTATAGATTAAGTTCAAGGGGACTACCAGAAATATTTGTTGAAATATTAAAATTATTTCATGATGTACGTATAACTACATTGTCGGGACATATGCCATAAAAAAACAACAGTAAAAAAGATGCTACGTGGCCAGTAAAAAGCACTATCTAATAGTCAGGGCAGAGCGAAACAGGTGGGACCGCGTGGTTGTGTAAGCGACGGTAGGTATGTGCGTACGTGAGGATAGTGGAAACTGTTCCTCTTGTTACTAGATGCGTTATCTGTTGGAAACCATTATAGTTAAGGATCGATACAATAGTACAATAAGTTAGGTTATTGCTTGTATGCTGCAAGTAACTTAATGCGCGTTAGAGTTCTTGTAACACTTGTAATGGTTTCACAATAGCAATGTCACATTTATAAAATAAAATGCAGACTTTGTACGTTATGGACTGGAGTAATACTACACCAGCGGAAAATATCTAATACAGTCCAATTTCATATATATTTACTTATTTTAATCGTCGTATATCACTTGTAATGGTTTTACACTAGTAACCCTACACTTGTAAACATAAAATACAGCTGTAACTCATTAAACAACTGTGCAAAAATACGAACCAATATACTAGGTGGCTACAAAACAGCATGAATACCATCCAACCGATTCAGGAAAGGAGCGCAGTCGCTTTAGAGACGCTGGGTGTCCGTGAAACTAATGATGTAAAGAAAAAATGAAATGAAATTTTTGAGTTTTACGTCCCACGCATATGCCGGCTAGACTAAAGGAGACGGTGATGATGAGTAATGAATGAAATGGTGGAATGAAGAAAGTAGGAGGAAACGGGAGAACCCCGAGGAAACCCACGCACACGGTGTTTGTCCACCACAAAGTTCACTTGGCGGGAGCTGGGATCGACCCCGGGACCCCAAGCACCAGAGGTGAACGCTCTACCACTGAGCCACCGCGGCCCCAATAATGACGTAAAGAGGTTGTAATAATGTAATGACACCATATACAGATGGTGATCAGAAAAATGGAAACATCTGAACCAAATTGCAACTTAACAGATTAATATGGTGCCGGGCCACCTTTCGCCTTCAGAACAGCCTTGATGCGACGTGGGATTGAGGCATAGAGGTCGTGAATGGTAGCAAGTGGAATTTTACACCATTCCTCGTGCAGGGCATCGGCCAGTTCTGTGAGAGAGGATGGAGGTGGAAATCGTCGCCGGAGTCGTGTTTCTAAGACGGACCACAGATGTTCAATTATGTTGAGATCCGGGGATTGGGCGGGCCAGGGGAGGTGTTGAACTTCACCCCGATGCTCCTTAAACCACGCTGCAACAACGCCAGCTGTGTGAATGGCTGCATTATCATCCTGGAAGATGGCGTCATTGTCCGGGAACAATATTCGGACCATAGGATGCAAGTGGTCTCCTAAAATTGCGACATAATCGTTGGCAGTGATTCGTCCGCTAAGTGTGACCACAGGACCCAATGAAAACCACGATATGGCGGCCCACAGCATCACCGAGCCGCCGCCATGTCTCACAGTTGGGCGGAGACACTACAGATCATAAGCTTCTTTGGGCGTTCTCCACACATAAACACGGCCCGTGGTTGGGAATAGGGTGAAGGATGACTCATCCGACCATATCACACGTTTCCAGTCCTCAACGGTCCAAGTTGCATGGTCGCGGCACCATTTGCGGCGTGCGAAAGCGTTATGGTCCCTGATGAGCGGTTTGGCCTGTGCAACACGACCTCGTAAGTTCATGTCATGTAATTCGCGACGGACTGTGATTGTCGAAACAGGGTGGGGGAGGTGCTGATTGAGTTCCTCCGTCACTTGCTCAGCAGTGGCACGACGGTTCTGCGTGACAATGCGCTTTAATACCCGGCGTGACTTGTCACTCATTATTTTCTTCCGCCCACTGTTCCGCTTCCCCGATGTGGTTTTCCCGTATATTGTGTAGGCCGTCATCACCTTCGACACTGTCCCACGCGACACACCTAACACAGTAGCCACTGCCGTCACACTCACTCCACATAACCGCGCACCAACATTTGTCCTCTTTAAAAATCTGAGAGGTCTCCCATTTTACACTACCTCCGTCTGCTGCAGCCACTGGACACTGGTGTTCCACTGCGCCTGACGTAGTATGGAAACCGACCTAACACATCACCACCAGCAGTCCGGTGCTGCGGGCGCCACGATATCACTACCAACCCATACATCTGACGTGTTGCCAACTACAGGTGTTTCTATTTTTCTGATCACCATCTGTACTTGTATTACATACATATCAATTTTCAGAAAAAAATCAAATGCACTATTCCTCTTATAAAATTCGCAAATCTAATCGAAAAAGGACAGCACCGAATTTTAATAGGGATCACTTGAGCAGACGGTTCTACTAAACAGAAAATTTACAGGTAAAATACAATGCGAAACATTTTTCGTGAAGGAATGAGGATGTGAATATAAGCAATTACTGTCAGAGCACACCATATTGTGTTAGTGAAAGTATTGTATGTTTAAGTCTGCTCGTTTATGCTTATACGCTCCGTCGCTAACGCGCCTACCCCATACGTACGCGCCCCCTCGCTGCCGCTCGAGCCGTCCTGCCCTAACTCGGTTAGATAGCATTCGTGCTTTTAGTGGCCACCTAGCACAAATTGCTTCGTCTTCCATGCACTGTAGTTTTTATGCCATACATCCACACTGTATTTATACTATGCCTGAAGTCAATCTGCTAGTAGTAGTGGAACTCCTCAATTAGTGCATTTTCTGCTAAAACATATACAAAGCAGAAACCTGAAAATGTAAGAAATGTGTCAAAATTTGGTACAGCTGTCTGCTGAAGTAATGCCTTTTAATAATATCAGGGATGTTTAAATGATTTCAAGTAGCAATTTACGCTTCAATTTTCTGAGTTTACTTCTCAATCTTTTGACGTCGGTGTGAGTCCCCCGTTTTCGTAACACTTCGAATTTCTCTTATGAAATTTCAGGAACTTCTATTACCGTGCTTTGTATTATACATTTGAATTCAAATTGATTTATCTTGTGCGATGTTAATGAAGAAAAACAGTACAAGGGATATATATTAAGATACCGTAACCCTTGTACTATGATTATTGAGTAACTATTTACTACCAATTAAAGACAAGACTTGTAACTTAAATATTTTACACACCAACTTGTATAACTTACCTTCATCTTCAAAAAATCAAATACTACATTTATATTCTTAAAACTTTAAACTACTGTATAAATATACTCCCAGATTAATCATACACACGCGGGATAAATCGAGCGCTGACTCAGTATTGCCAGGTCGAGAAATAAAAAGAATAGCTTCAGTCTTTCATTGTAATATCTGATATGGAAATTTTCTTAAAATGAAAATTATTTAAAAAAAAAAAAAATCATATTCAGTATTAAAACTAGAGAAATATCAATAAATTATATTTTCGTTTTTATCTAAGTTATCAGATACTTCGTCAACAATCATCACAGTACTTCACCAAACTGTGTGAAAAGAAAATCCTTCATTAAAAAACATCAGTATCGTTAATACTGTACATAAAACAATATCGGACCCCCAAATTTTAGGATAAAATATAATCTAAACAAAGACTAATATTTAAGGATTCTTTTTATGCAGGCAACAATTATCTTTCTAAAGCAATAAGATTGAAATAATAATAGTAACACTAACGTTTGGTATACGAGATTTATTCAATGTTTTTTTTTTTGAAAGCCTCTAATTGTTTTATCAATTGTTCTACGTGATTTTTTTTTTTAACATCGAATTAAAGCTTCGTACTTTTCTATATAGTCTCTAGTGGCGTCAATGAATTTGCGCCAACATTGCACGCATTTGTGTTGTTGCATGCCATCAATGAAGAATGAGCCCAATTGCTGATGGCACCAAAAAAGCAGTGCTTTGATAACTTGCAAGTCGGATGCGAAACACTGGCCTAAGATGTTCCTTAAACTTTTAGAACATGTGGGGCAAGGTCAGGGGTATAAGGTGAGTTCGTGCGGCAAAATATCCTGAAATTGGATCTTTGGTAACGAACAGGGACTTAGCCAGTTCTGAATTTGGGGGAGGGGGCATATTTGTAAATGAAATAACGGGTTCACTCGAACCGACAGCTCTACCAAAAACAAAATTTATAGGTAAAATACGATGTCAAACACTTTTCGTAAAAGAAGAGAAGTGTGAATATAAGTAATTTCAGTCAGCGGATATCATATTGAAATATATTTTGAATGGTAATGAACGTATTATAAGTGTAACTATTTACTGAAGCGGGAGGCGGAAGAGTACAAGGGCGCGAAAAAGGTGGAAATAAACTGCGGGAATATTCTGTTAGCAATGGACGTTTGCGCTGCATGTAATGCAATATACGATTCTATTACAAAGCATTGTGCGATAAAGAGCGTAATATTATCGTAGTTTATGCATTACCTCCTTATTTAGTGCATGCTGTGCAAGAAGAAACCGGAAAATGCAATAGATGTATGAAAATTTGGTAGAGCCGTCTGCTCGAGTAATGCTGAAATAACTTTTATGGTGTTTCAAAACAACACCGACGACGTTTGGGAGGTGATTCCTGACGCCAAGATAGGACAAAAAGTATAGCTCAGCCTGGGTGCACAAATGCTTCCTTTCGGAGTTATAGGCTGCCGAAAACATACAAAAAATAAACTTTAAAGGTTCATAGCTCCGAAACTATGGGACCTACCGTAGGCGGGTCAAGACTTCACTTAGAAACTATGTGCCCTATCCAAATATCCAAGTTTCAGAATCCTTCGGTACTTTCGCAACAATTTTTATAGATGTAGTTGGTGAGTACTTCAAATTATATATCCGTTGCCAAACTCCCTCTATAAAAGTTGTTTCGTGAGTACATTAGGATTCTGAAACATGTACTTTTGGATAGTGAAGTACTACCCGATAGCGTATCTCTTCGGAATACTATCCGAAGGTAGTAGGAGTAGGAGTAGTTGTAGAAGTAGTAGTAGTAGTAGTAGTAGTAGTAAGAGTAATAGTAGTAGAAGTAGTAGTAGTAGGTGTAGGAGGTGTAAGTAGTAGTATTCCGAAGAGTAGAAGTAGGAGTACTTAGTAATAGTAACAGTAGCAGTAGGTGTAGTAATAGTAAGAGTACGGTAGTAGGAGTAGGAGTAGGAACGGGTAGTGGTAATAGTTGGAGTAGGAGTAGGAGTAGCAGTGATAGTAGTAGTAGTAGTAGTGAGAACGGGTTAGAAGCCCCGAAGGGGTTGGTTGGGTTCTGTTCTCGATACAAAATGGGGAAATTACAGACTTGCCAAAATTTTATGGCAGCTTATTGAAGATTACGTGCATTTCAGGTTCGACTTTAATTTCTATATTTCCACGTAAATACGCATCTCAGATGTAAGTGCACACCATATTTCCATTACTTATACACTACTCTATTAAAATATTAGAAATTTCTTCTGGAAATTTTAAAATCTATGGATCTGTATAGTATAACTGCACCGTTAAAAGTCCTTTTTATCATAATAAGCATATGCGAAAAAGGGCTTTAGAAGAAATAGTGACTGAAATATCTGGTTTTAGTTTTGGAGCCATAATTGCGCTCTTCTCCAGTGAATTGTTTGCTACGTCAAGACAAAATGCTTATCAAAATGCTACCGTGTAAAAGCACAATATACTTTTGATGCCATAGAATATTATACGAGATTTTTGGCAGCACATCTGCTACGAGAAATGCTACAATAAATGCTTTCGTCTAAAACTAGCCTAAGGGCTGGAAGAACCTCCCAATGTTAACGAAAATGACGCCCAGCCCCCAAAGTTACTGATCTTATACACTTATTACGGTTCACTTAACTTTGAAGAAAGAGCCTATAAATGGTTTTAAAAAAATAATCTTTTTTTAGAAGTATGAATAATTTCTGTTTACTACGGATAATTTTTTTCATTTATTGTCGGATAAAAAAAGTAACATTTTAAATAAATATTTGGGGGGAGGCAAGCCAAGATTTGGGGAGGCCAGTACCCCTCGTGCCCCCCTAGCTACGTTCCTGGTAACGAAGAAGTTTCTCCCGCTTTGTGGCCGGCCTTGCATTGTTGTGTTGACGGATGGCATTATTGTGAGAAAGAACATCCTTCCAATGATTGGAAGGATGTTCTTTCTCACAATCCAATCTACGAGACGGATGAAAAAGGCATCTCTTTCAGTGCTGAAACGAACCAAATTTTGCTCATATGCATTTGTGTGGTCTTCTTTCATTTCCACTGTAAACTGATGCGAAACTCGCCTTAAACACACTGGGCCTTATGTAGAGTCATTTTGACGTATGATTAGCGTCATACTAAAGGCCTGACTACTACAGGAAACGTATGTTAGCCTGTTTATTAAACTGGCAGGGTCTTCAATACACAACTAAGGTCTTTAACAACTATTTCCACTAAAATAAATCAATAACAATTTGAGAATTGACAAATGGCAACCCTGCAGCTATTCTTTAAATTCAATTACTTTTACGAGGGGGTGAAAATATTATTGCTGTTGAAATGCTGTTGAAAGTAATGTTAATAAGTATTAAATTGTGAGGGTAGTGACGCCGATTTGGAGTTCGAAATAGTTTTTCTTCCAGACATGTTTTTTGGGGGGACATTGCCCCTTGGGGCTCTGAAGGTACCACCTGGAGGAGACCAAAATAATACGTCTATAATATAATAGTAAATATTTGGTCTAGGAATTAATTCGTGCGGGTGGACAAGAGATGGCGCAACGAACGGAGCGTCCCACAGTTCCGTGTATCCACACATGTGTTGCAAACCCCTGTCATCGCGTATCGTTCGTAGTATAGGGCAGTGGATTAAAGCGTCAACAACACCAGTTTGTAGTTAAGTGAACATGGCGCAATTTGTGCCTGATAAAGTGTTTTTGCGGGGTGTCCTGCTGCATTACTTTAACATGCAGAAAAGTGCGACTGAAAGTCATCGTATTTTGGTGGAAGAGTATGGTGACCATGCTCTAGCTGAGCGAACATGTCAGAAGTGGTTTGCATGGTTTAGAAGTGGTGATTTCGGCTTGGCAGACCAAGAGCGAGCTGGACAGCCAAAAAAATTCAAGACGAAGAATTGACAGCATTGCTCGAGCAGGATTCGTGTCAAACGCAGGAACAACTTGCAGCAGCATTAGGCGTTGATCAAACAACAGTCTCCAAACGCTTGAAAGCCATGGGAATGATTCAAAAGATGTCACATTGGGTTCCACATGAATTGAAAGACAGAGACGTTGAAAGACGAAAAACCATTTGTGAATTGCTGCTTCAACGACAGAGCAGAAAGGGGTTTCTGCATCGAATTATTACGGGTGATGAGAAGTGGATCCATTACGAGAACCCTAAACGAAAAAAGGCCTGGGTGAAACCAGGTGAACCAGGTCCATCACAACCAAAACGAGATATTCACTGTGCAAAGGTTATGCTGTGCATATGGTGGGATATGAAAGGTGTGGTGTACTATGAGCTGCTGCAACCGGGTGAAACTATGAATGGAGAACGTTATCGACGACAATTAATGCGTTTGAAGCAAGCTCTGGCCAGAACACGACCAGAATGGGAGAACAGACATGATAAACTTCTTGTTCAACATGATAACGCTCGCCCACATGTCGCAAAACCGGTCAAAACCTATTTAGAAAATGTCGGATGGGAAGTTTTACCCCACCCGCCGTATTCACCAGACGTTGCTCCTTCGGACTACTACTTGTTCGATTGCATGAACAACGATTTGATTGGACAGCGGTTTACTTCTTCAGAAGATATCGAAACATGGGTCTCTGACTGGATCGCTTCCAAGGATGAGGACTTCTTTCGCCACGGAATCCGTACATTGCCTGACAGATGGGCGAAAGTGGTGGCTAGCGATGGACAATATTTTTCTTAAGGTATCTATGTATTTTGTGTTTGTACTACAGCTTCAATGTGTGCGTACCAACCGCACGAATTAATTCCTAGACCAAATAGAATAGTACCGTGTGAAAATAATATGTGCCCCTCCGAATACTAAATGTGCCCCCCGGTACATTGTTTTTGAAAGAAATATTGGTTCGAAACTGAAGATTACTAGGTAAGTTTATCATATATTATTGCTATTATTAGTAGTTTCATTTTGCTTGTTTCTACAATTAGGTATATCACGTGCATAACGCACATATGATAATTTTTGTAATATACAATAATTTTAAAGACAAAAATCGATAATTTTGTTATCTGAAGTTGCCAACTCTGTACACAGTAGTGGTTCTGATAAAACCAAGGATGTTATAAAATAGGGGATCTGCCCATACCTATCTTCATCATATAAGCTCAATGAATCCGAAAAACAATTGAGCATCGTCTGAGCCGGCACGTCTGATTGGCTACTTTCGCTTCCGCCATGATTGTTGGCTCGAAACTTTGCGATCTTAGTGGTGCGGAGTGGACAGAGTAGGTGTGGCGAAGCTATGACGTTTGGCTTCACGATTTTGTTGTATGGGTAGATCTTCTATTTTATAACATTCTTAGATAAAACAAATTCTGGCGCTTTCGTTTTCTTCCTTGTTTCTTGAAGCTATTCCTCTTCTCACTTGCGTCCATTTTGATTATTCAAATGCATTTCTAGCCTATTTTCACAAATTCTATAGGTGATATTGGTCCCTTTATCAACACGAGTATACTCGAGATTTTATTTTAAAGGCTTTTCAGATGCATATATCTCATTATTGAGTTGTCAACCATCATCATTCCCAGTGGCATATTAGGGGGTTATCGGGCTCAAGGCTCCCCCCTCCCCGAAATAAATTTGTTAGTTTTTCGCATTCCACGTACAACAATAATCCTTCTTACCATTTCTAAGAATTTCATTCACTTTCCGTGTCGTTAAGTTCTTTGTTCAGAAATAATATTGTATTTGTTAAATTTCATTCCATGTAAGAACTGCGTTTTTCTTTTTTTTTTTTCGCCCATTCTACTCTTCCGGTTTTTTTTTTTTTTTTTTAAATAAGCGTGATAGGTAAGGTCCGTGACATCCGGACCAAACCTAGTCCATTCAATAAACATAATAAAGATATATTCATGCACAAAACATTAGGTGCCATGGACAACGGAGTAAGTCCCTGGGACTCATTAACTCTCTTAGTATTACGAATATCGTAGATTCGCAATGATATAGCTATTGTATCAAAACTGTTCATTGGAAAGTTATGGTTTATAGTTCTTTCTCTTCAGCATGAAACAAGCTTTCCATAGGTGTTGTGTATTGGAACCCATAGCGTACTTGGACAGGGAAAATTGGAAGAATGTCGAGAAATCCCTCCCATCAACTTTGGACCCCTCTGGAGTGGCCCCGGGTAAAAGCACACAATACAAGTTATCTCGAAGTTTTGTTTTGATAGACGGAATAGGTATGAAGGGAAAGGTTGTATACCAACACCTGTGTACATACAAAACCGAACCTATGACCTGACCTATAAAGAGAACATAATATAAAAATATAAACGCAATAATATTTATCCTGATATCAAGAATTGTACCACATCATCTGTAAAATGAAGCAATCGTTTCAAATAGTTATCACGCATATTGTTCCGTGACATGTGGAGAGGGAAATTGGGGATTAGTCGGGAAAATGGCTTCCAAAATAACTCTATTGTGAAGTTCTGCGTCCTCTAAAGCAAGATCGGAGCCGGTAGGAGTCAGTGTATGAATTAAAGGACATTTTAAGGGGCTATAAGATGCACATACGAGAAATTTAACATGCGGAAGTTCAAAACTTAGGCTATGGGAGACACCCAATTCTTCAGAGGGGGATTTTCCCCACATCCTGACTGGTAAGTCGGATCCAGGCAGAAGTACACAATTAAAAGATATGTTGAAAAATACCATGAGGTATACGGATAGGAAGTATATCGTTTTAACAAGAGAGAAGATATAGTATGACACCGTAAGAACGGAATAGAGAACAAAAGGGTATATGTGGGGGTGTTGGTGGATAACGTGGGTCAACCAACTGTACACAATTGTAGCACAGTTGCTGTTTAAAGGGCTTCCTTCATTCTACAGAGAATATGGTACAAATCTCGATATTAGGATAAATTTTGTGGCCCTTGATCCAAAAACTAATTATCGGTCAAACTCGCAATCTTTTGATCCATTTTTTTTAATCGTTGCTAAAATTCTTGTTTTTATTGGTGTATTAGTATCCAATTTATTAAAAAGCATGTGTGTCAGAAACTCGGGATCGGGTAGTTGCTTTCCTGCCCTCCTTAAATGACGCCCCTTGTTGTACAGCCCTTTGTACGCCTGTTGCTGTTATAAATTTTTGTTTTGCAAAAACATTCGTTTTTCTCGAAAACTACGCATGATACTTATAATCACGCATATCACTTCGTGTAAAATAGTTTCAGTCTAAAGACACCCACTTGCTCACAAAGCGATGCCGCCCCCGTGTGAGGTTTCTTTTCATGCTGCCCTGTTTGGTTTTCCTCTCCCTTAAAAACTGATTGACGGGCAATAAACTGAACCCAAACTGTTGCCAATTTTTTGTCAATGATCCTTTTTCTTTGACGCAACCTCACACACACACACTGATAGACATATGGTAGAGACCTGCGCGGGCCGAATGTTTAGGCCCGAGCCCAATCCAGCCCGAATGTACCTAGGCCCGGCCCAGCCCGGGCCCGAAAAGTTTTGGAGATTTTCAGCCCGAGCCCGGCCCGGCCCGATAAGTTTTTCAAAATTCTTGGCCCAAGCCCTGCCCAGGCCCGATAAATTTTAAAAGTTTCATTTTGTAACATTTTCCACGGGCACACTTCTTCAACGTTTGCCTTTATTCTAATTATCGTTTAACGAAAGTCAATAATTATTAAAGAATTGCAATTAATCTGCCCCAGCCCGGCCCGACCTGAAGAGAAATGAGTGTCGGCCTGCCCAAGCCCGGCCCGGCCCGGCTCAAAGAAACACAGAATCGGCCCGCAGGGCGGGCCGGGCTTCAGGCTTTGGGCCGAGCCCAGCCCATGCAGGTCTCTAACATATGGATGGAAGAGAAAGAGAGGAAGAGAAGGAGAGGGAAAGGAATTGCACTACGTGTGGCAACGTTTAGCTTATTCTTCTTCCAAAGGGACCACCAACTTTATGACGGCTTCGTTGTGCTAAATTCAAAGTCTCCCGACTGGCTATCGTCTGGATGCGCTTTCTATACTTCAGTCATATCTATTATCGATGTGTATCTCATATTTGAACAAATCTCCCCCCCCCGACCTGTTAGACGCCAATAACAATATTAGGATTTCTGCATATGAGATACGTGTGGCACTACGTGTGGCAACGTTTAGCTTTTTCTTTTTCCAAAGGAACCACCAACTTTATGACGGCTTCGTTGTGCTAAATTCAAAGTCTCCCGACTAGCTATTGTCTGGACGCGCTTTCTATACTTCAGTCATATCTATTATCGATGTGTATCTCACCTTTTAACAAATCTCTCCCCCCTCCCCCGACCTGCTAGATGCCAATAATAATGTTAGGATTTCTGCATATGAGATACGCCGTTGGGAGAAAGTAACTTTTGGTAAGTCAAAACGGACATGAAAACCAACTTCCTTTTAATTAAATTTATTGCCTGAGAACTTAAAATGTAAATTCTCACATCTTAATTATGGGATACAGGACACAAATTGTGCGGGAACTCCACCACGAGATAAATATATGATAATAATTATCCTGAGAAATAAGCACAACTGATTCCTAAGAGCATAAAGTAAAAAAGAAAGAGAAATATATTGACAGATGCAATAGAACCAACTCTAATTATAATGAATTAAAGAATAATAATATTTGCACAAAATGTTTCCACGCGTGGCTCTGTGTGATTGCATCCCAGGCTCAAATGCGTTCACTTTTCTTCCTTCCCTTCCTGAAGTAAATTAAAAAAAAAAAAAAAAATACACTTAGCTATTGAATATTTGAGAGAAAGAGTTCATTTCTTTTTCCAAGCTTTTATGTGTGTATATATATATATAAATATACAACCAGTTGCTTCCTAGTTTCAGCTTAGTGTATTTTGAAACGAAGCAAGCACAGCTTCTCTTATCCTACCACACTAATTATGTTCGCAAAAGTTTTGGTAAGTATATGTGAACGTATGCATTTACTTATGTTGAAACGTTGGAATAGCACAAAAAAACAGTGTTTAGTGGATCAATTAGAATATTATGAGTGCAATGAAATCTTTCAGTTTAACGTCCCTCGATTATGCCCTCTTTTTAGGCTAAGAGAGGCGGTGATTAAAGCCAAGTGAATGATAATGGGAAAAAATGGTGGAGTGAGAAAGTGGAAGGAAACTAGAGTACCCCGAGAAAACCCCACGGACATAATGTTGTCGACTACAAACTTATTTAGCCAGGGTTCGAACCAGGGACCTCATGCTCCCGAGGTATGCGCTCGAATACTGAGCTACCGTGCCCCTACGTGAGTGGAAACAAGTGCTACACAACTCCAGGCGCTGCGAAAAAACTCGCGATTTCGCGAGCTCCACCCATTTGTTTATAAACGTTGTCTTAACAGATAGAAGTGTTGTCATGTTTGTGCATCAAGTGAAGAAGTTTGGTCTGTGTGAAACTCAATATTGACACTGGAACAAACAGTAGATTTCTACCACTTCCGGTTTACTAGAAAAATTAGAGGTTAAATGGTTCTTGGGGCACTTAATTCATTGCAGATAAGTTCTTGATATATATTACTGTTTTTTACTCCATAGCGGTCTACATTAAAACCGGAAGTGGCTGAAATCAATCGGAAATGGCAGTTTAAATAGAGGGATAAGAATTAAAATGGTACACTCATGTCCAAAATTATTGACGCATGTCTATAAATATGTTGTTGTAGGATATAATTTGATAACGAATTCGTCCGGTATTTCTTACAATGTTAGTATGTGTATAATCGGCAAAGACAAGTATGTGGAAAATTTCATGTCAAAAGAGCAGTAAATAAGAACAAAAAATCGAAAATAAAACTTTCTTGTTCATTTAGCAACATTTTGTTTTACTCATTCTAATTTTCGTATTTATAATTCTTTTCCTATGAAATTTATCACAAATATACATTTCCCGATTATACACGTAGTATCAGTATTAAAAGTACCCTGCAAAATCATTATCAAATTATATTCTTACAAGAAGACAGTTGTAGATATCAGTGTTGGGTAAGTTACTTGTAAAAATGTAACGCGTTACAAGTTACTTTACTTTCTCTTAAAATGTAACGCGTTAGTAACGCGTTACTTGCCCTCAAAAAGTAACTGTTACTTTACTTCACAAGTAACGCGTTACTTTTAGGTCCGAAACTTTAAAAATGTGAAAAAAATATGGCTTCAATTTTCCGTACTACTATTACTATAGCTATTATTATTATTATTATTATTATTATTATTATTATTATTATTATTATTATTATTACTGCACGATCTGAATCGCTTTATGTAAATGCAAGGACAAATTTTTACTTGATATATGAACATTTTCATATAATATAACATTGATAAAATGCCATACTGCGTTACTCGTAGGGATAAACACGTGCGAGTTTCCTTTGACACTCGATTCCACTAGAAACAGACATCTTTGAGCTCGACCCGAGAATTCGACTCGGAAAATTTCCTCCAGCTCGACTTGAATTGGGGTCGAGATTCGAGTCAACTCGAGCCAAATCCGGTGTGTAGTTTCGAGTACATTCTTCAAGTATATTACATAGACAGTATAATTATAATCAATTACACTACTGCTACTACAACTTATTATTATTATTATTATTATTATTATTATTATTATTATTATTATTATTATTATTATTATTATTATTAATTATAACAACATTGTATATAAAAAGAAAGGTAGGCGGTTTGTATTTGAATACTAAAAAACTAGTTGATTGCCAACCTCGGTAGCCGTGATGTCAAGGAGTCAAGGACATTGTTCACGAGCTCCTGAATTTGGGTTGAGGGTTTTGAGTATTCGGGCTCGAGCCAAACACTGTTAAAAGTTATAGGGCACTGGCCAAATATCTTCAAAAATGCTCGGCCTGGGTTTAGAATTGTCAATGACTCGAGCAGCTCGGCTCACAGCTCATTCACTATCGACCCGAACCGAGAAGTGAGCTGAGCCAACAGCTCACAAAACCGACTCGGCTAGAGCTCTCGGCTCAGTTGTGCCGAACCGAGCAAATGGCTCATCCCTACCAAGCCAGCTCGAGCCGATGGTTCACCCCAAGTGAGCCGGCTCGAGCCATCTTCTTAGTTGGGCCGAGCCGAGCTGAGCTTGTTATAAAAAAAATCTCTTGTTGTCTTGCTATCGAGACGAGACGAGATGCAAGCAGTGTCCTCTCTCGTGAGCAACACTAAAAGTATTCCATATACTGTTTAGCTTACATTTCTTATGGCTTTCGTTTTCCAGTTTAATCAGGCCATGATTTCAAAACGACTTAAAACGACTGAGCCATTTATCAAACTCGACTGGACTCGAAACTCGACGCGAAAAACTGAATCGGCTCGGAACTCGACTCGAGAATATTACCCTTGACTTGACTCGAAACTCGACCTGAATTCGAGTCTAGTCGAGTTTTAGCTTGACTCGTGCTCATCCC
Source organism: Thermobia domestica (assembly GCF_964235325.1). NCBI lineage: Eukaryota > Metazoa > Arthropoda > Insecta > Zygentoma > Lepismatidae > Thermobia > Thermobia domestica. Next base: position 20,175,611 of record NC_137467.1, read on the forward strand.
TTAGCGTTAGAAAAAAATGGTTGCTTATTATTATTCTGCTAAACTAATTATATAATAATAACAATATTATTGTTAAGTAAAATTAAAAATAAAGAATATAGAAAAACATTACACTACTCTATAATTATAGATTATAATCAACGGGACTCTAGAATAAGCAAACTGATCTGAAAGAACTCCAATATTACATACCATCAGCAAACTATTTTCTAGTAATAAAGTAGGCCTGCTCATCAGAACACAGTTTATTCATATTAACCCCTTACTGTAAATCGTTAATTATAGCAAGCTAGTTGTTGATAAACATTTTTCGCCGGGGCACTTCAGACACTTTACTTTTAAATTCTGTCCACCATCATCCTCAGCTCTTAAGAAAAAAGTATTCTTAAGAACTGAGTAAAATATTCGAACGGTAAAATATTTTCGTTCTCCATCTTTATAAAAACAACACCAATCAAAGTAAAATAGACTACCGGTATCATTGCACTCCTAGTTCACTCACTGAATGTATTGATTTGGAGCTGTCAAAATCTACGACAAAATCTTCCGGGTGATCAGTACACGTGATTTCCCTAATGTTGTCCTCATTTTTAAAAAAACAGCAAGTGGCACTACAAACTTATCTGTTCCTCTGTGTGTCTGTGACTGTTGGTCGCTCGATTGTTTTTTTTTCTGAGAAATTCACTTACAGGAAAGAAACATTTGTTTCGGAAAAAAATATACATATATTGTAGTTACTTATCCGAAATGTAACGCGAAAAAAGTAACGCAAACTAGGTACGTTACTTAAAAATTTGTAACGCGTTACCGTTACAGTTACTTTGGAAAAAATGTAACGCGTTACTAGGAAACGTTACTTAAAAAGTAACGCGTTACAAGTAACGCGTTACTTGCGTTACGTTACTTCCCAACACTGGTAGATATAGATATGCGACAATCATTTTGGACATGAGTGTACATATTCTTAAAACGTTATATCGATTCAAAAAAAAAACTGCTTCTGGCTATCTCTGATTCTTGTTCTATGTAGATCAATTTTGAAACCGGAAGTTGTACTGGAATTCTATCATTTCCGGTCAGGGCCTGTTCGTCCATGTAGGTGAACTAGGCAGCCGCGAGGAGCGCAAATTTTAGGATCGGCGCATATTTTTTTTTTTTCGCTTTGCAGAGTTTGTAGCATTAATAGGATGAACAATTATTACAAGAAGCTATTTAAAATCTTAAAACCATATATGATAGCAAGCTTAACCGCGTACATGAAATCGAAATAACCTTAACTTATGTTCAGAAAATGAAATGAAATGAAATCTTTAAGAGTCTTCATCCCGGCGAAATTAAAATACCGCTAATTTTACAGTAATTATGTGATATCTTCAAATAGATAAAAGATAATTGAAATATGGAACAAGAGCGCCCTAGACAATATTATTTTGCGTGAGGTACCGTTATCACAAGTCAGCTAGCGGCTTTCCGTTTTCAGCCGTTTAGAAACGCAAAAATAAATGCCGATTTTCAAAATGGCTCGAAATCTAAAGCAGATAAGTGAATCGTGATAACGGTTGCTCATGTAAAATGATACTGTCTAGGGCGCTCTTGTTCCACATTTGAAGATATCACATAATTACTGTAAAATTAGCAATATTTTAATTTCGCCGGGATGAAGACTCTTAAGTTTTACGTCAAACACTTATACCGGCTATTCCAAAGGAGGCGGTGATGATGAGAAATGAATGAAATGGTGGAACGAGGAAAGTGGGAGGAAACGGGAGAACCAGAGAAAACTCCTGCACACGGTGTTTGTCTACCATAAAATTTACTTGGCGCCAGCTAAAATCGAACTAAAGACCCCGCACACCACAGGCAACTTATGTTCAGGTCAGGAGAGTAACGGAGAGTACTTTTGCTTAGACATAGGCCTTTTACCAAAATTTAAAAGACAATAGTAATGTCACTAATTGATATTGGCAGCTCTGACATGAGGAGGTACAGAGGACATCGAAATATTTCTCGTCTACGGTGTAAAAATACGTTGACCCGGTATCCTGTTTTCCGGTTTTAGTCGAGGGTTAAGGAAAGAGATAAAGTGTATTGTTGGGACGCTTATTTAATTGCAACAAACCGCTTCTCGCCATCTATTACAGTTTTTGCTCTCTACTGATCAACGGTAAAACCGGAAATTGTTGGCTTCTACCACTTCCGGTGGATAGATATCCCCACCAACGAAATCGATTCTTACTTTTTGATCCTCTACATCAGGCAAGTCAAACTCAGTATGTTAAGTAAACCAAATAGTCATCAGTGTACAATAGCACATGCCACAAAGAATTAATAAATAAATTCGGGAAGTAATAAGAAAGTAAGGTTACACAGTCTGCAGTGAAACGTATATATGAGCCGCTCGGGGGAACATAACGGTAAGCGCCACTTTTTAACGAAATTGAGTTATTAGGCAGAATGGGTTGGAATTGAACCACAGAATAGTATGTAGGTAGTTTAATTTCGCATATGTACGTGCAGATGGTAGAAGAGGTTTGTTTGCTATGTGCCATTGCGTTGAAGTGTATGGGAACGTTGATCTTTTTTTCTTCAGTTTTCTCGAAAGTTAGAAAATGTGATATATCATTATGTTCCCCCGAGCGGCTCATATATTATTTCATACAACCAACACACCTAATAGACAGTATATTTGGTTATTTTTCGACAGTCTCCATATCCCTTGAATCACCTATTGCATCGTGAGGATTCCCTCCCATAAAATCTCTGTCCTTGCGCTTTCAGCTACGTTGTCACGAAGTGTTTCATCTTCTCGTCTGAAGCGAGGCGACGGAATCCTTGGTGCTCATTCAAGTGCGGCAACAGGTGAAAGTCGCTTGGAGCGAGATCCGGGCTGTAGGGAGGGTGGTCGATGATGTCTCAGCGAAACTGCTTCAACAGCGCGGTGGTCTTCTGGGCTATATGCGGGCACGCGTTGTCGTGAAGCAGAATGACGCCCTCGGTGAGAAGTCCTGGCCATAAACCTTTGCCAGCTAGCGGTGAATTTCAACCATGGTTACATGTTTCGCTTGCAGCAATCGAATAACTGAGCCGACTTCTTCGAGAGACCAGTTTTCCAAACGAGTCGCCATTTGTTTACCTACAACTAGCGCCGTAGGTGGCGGATGGCTGAAACTCTGCAGAGTTGCCAACTCCATGTAGTAAGGGAAAATTACCAGACACTCCTCATTCATCTACAACAGTGAAACCCCAGAAATATTGGCCTTGTAACCGTACTATTTGATTCTTCCTCGTATTATTGGGATCTTGCTAGTAGATCTTCTGAGACTGTAAAGTTTGTACGTTTGTCTGTTACTCTACACAACAAGTCTTGAATGAACGCGTGTTTTTGAATTGTTTTTATTACAAAGCTAGAACGATTATATCGGCCAAGTTTGTTATGTTAAAAAATTTAATCTGATAGAAATATGTGCTAAGCTTAGATTTTTAAAAGGTTAAAAGATGAAATAACTTTTTGAGGTTAAAAGTTTTGAAATTTATAGACCTTTTGGTTAAATCTCAAAGAATATTGGTCAAAGAATATGTCGAAACTTCACACACTTTGAGTGTTAGAGAGCAAATAAAGCCCAGAATATTGTATTGTTTGACATTAGTTTAACCTCAAGTATATGATTTTTTTTTGTAATGGTCATATTCATCATCACAGGTATTCTGCCATTATTGACAGGTCACTTGCTGCAACTGAGTAGCTTCCATGCTCCATGGTCTTCCTGCGATTTCACGTGCGATTTCACGGTCGCGTTTTCATGTACGATTTTCCTGCTTAGATATCGTCCATTAATTGTAGTCTCCTTCGCCTCCTCCACTTTCCTGCCACCGTACCCTCTAGCATTTCTCTCATGGTACAGTTCCTTCTTAACCTATGTCCCAACAAATTTGTCTTTTTCTTCTTGATAATATTTAAAATTGATCTTTTTTTATCCACCATTTGTAACACTCTCTCATTTGTTTTCCCCTCGACCAAGCTAATTCTCTCCATTCTTCTCCACACCCACATTTCGGAAGTTCTCAGTCCTTTTGCTCATTATTTTTACGTAACGTCCATGTTTCTGACCCATACAGTACAATACTACACACGAAGCATTTTATAAGTCTTTTTCTCAACTCTTTATTCAAGTTCCCACAAAATAACTATTTCTTCCTCTTAAAGGCTTCTTTCACCATTCCTATCCTTGCTTTAATTTCACGTTCACACTTCATACGATCACTAATAATACTATCCAAGTGTCGAAAACTAGTATTTGTTCTATTTATTTCTCCCCTCCTATACTTTGTTCAAAATAAGAAACGAATTGACATTTAGAGAAAGACTGTTACCTTGTTGCCACATAATGAATTATTCCGCTGAAGTGTCCTCTGTTACTCTTTTTTCATTAGAGAGGGTAAAGTAATAGGGGACGCCTTAGCGGAATACTCATGATGCGGTAACAGAGTAATTCGTCTTACTCTAATGTCAATTCGTTTCTTATTTTGAACAAGGTATACTTCTATAGTTGACACCGACCGCTTCGTTCCAATCACCATGGCTTTTGTCTTTCTCACATTTATTTTCATCCCATATGCTTCATAGTCCTTCCTCAAATTTTCTAACATCTTAATAATTTTCTCTTCAGATTCTGCAACAAGCGCCATATCATCTGCAAACCGTTGGTAAAACCTCAACAAACACTTATGATATTAAAACCTTACATACTTGCTGGGTATGAGAGGATATATACAGTATGGCGCTAAATTCGTTGTATATACAAAAGCAGAGGAGTGATTCCTGAGAGTAAAACAAACAAAAAAGTTCCAATAAACATAGGGCGAAAACCCCATCGTTTACGTGTTATAGGCTGCCGAAATCATGAAAAAATGAATTTTAAAGGTTCATAGCTCTAAAACTATGGGACCTACCTTGGTCGGGTCAAGGCTTCACTTAGGAACTAGTATGTGCTCTTTCTAAAAATGCGTGTTTCAGAATCCTGAGGTGCTTTCACAAATATTTTTATAGAGGGAGTTTGATTACGGGCATATGATATAAAGTACTCTCCAACTACCTCCATAAAAATTGTTGCGTGAGTGCCTTAGGATTCTAAAACATGTATTTTTGGATAGAGCACATACTAGTTTCTAAGTGAAGTCTCGAGTCGACTACAGTAGGTCCCATAGTTTTGGAGCTATGGACCTTTAGAATTCATTTTTTCGTGTTTTCGGCAGCCTATAAACACGTAAACGATGGGGTTTTCGCCCTATGTTTGTATGAACTTTTTTGTTTGTTTTACTCTCAGGAATCACTCCTCTGCTTTTGTACAACGAATGTAGCGCCATAGACTATTGTTTGGCTACTGACCGATTCAACTACCAGCATAAATGTAAACTTTGTGTAATTCTCCTGGCTGTTTCGACCAGAGTTTTTTTTTTAATCCTCTAACATTCCAGTCAGGGGCGTCATTTCAGACTTCGCTTTGGGGGGGGGGGCAAAAGCACCACTGACACAAGGCTTTCACGTTTTGTACTAGTATATTAGTAGGCAATCTATTAAAGTATATGTATTCCTCAAACTCTTGGGGGGGGGAATTGCCCCTCCTTCCCCCCTAAATGACGCCCCTGATTCCAGTCGGAGTACTTTCCAATTGAGGTAGTCGAATACCTTAGGAGACGCCTTTCCTAAATAATAAGAAAATTAAACTTTTAATCTTTTCCCTTAATTAAAAATGGAAATAAAGATAAATAAGAAAACCAACGTGATAAAGTGCACAAGAACAGGACAGGAAGGGGCAAACGTATGGCTAGAGGCAGAGAAAATCGAAGACGTTAAGACGTTCCCCTATTTAGGAAGTCTAATATCCTCGGACGGAAGAAATGAAAAAGATGCTAAGTTCCAGAATAGCACAGGCTAAACAAGCATTCGATAGGAAAAGAGGGCTGCTAACATCAAGAAATGTGTCGTTGGACGTTCGAAAATGATCTATTAAGACCCTGATATGGAGCGTGGTACTTTATGGGGCGTTTACACTTAGTCGATTTGCGTTCGATTCAGTTGAATTGACGTCACTTTCAACTTAATCGACCGTGTAAACGGGACTTCAACTTAATCGCTTGTTGATCGAAGGCGACTAATCGACTGGCAACTGAATTAAAAGACGTTCTATTTTCTGTGGTTGAAATAATTGAACACATCCATCAATCTGATTCGGCCTAGTTGCTTCGATTTAGTGGCAAATGCAGCGAGTCGATTTAGTCGTGCGACTAAATCGACTAAGTGTAAACGCCCCATTACGGATCAGAGACGTGAACATTGAGAAAAGCTGAAATATCCGAACTGGAAGCATTAGAAATGTGGTGTTGGCGCAGAATGCTGCTCATATCATGGATCGCAAGGAAAAGGGATGAAGACGTACTAAAGGAAGATAATGAAGGAAGACAGATCATGAAGATAATAGGAAAAAGAAGAAACAGTATGCTTGGCCATCTTATTCGTCACTCCGATTTGATCACCGTGTTGACAGAGGAAAGAGCAGAAGGAAAACCAGCAAAAGGAAGACCAAGGATAGAATATCTAGATGCAGTTACGAAGAAAAAGCCTTATCAAATTATAAAACAGGTCTCCCAAGGGAGAGAAAAGTTTTAAAATTTCCATGTTGCCCACCAACCTATGATAAAGGTAAACAACAAGAAGAACTTTTTTCCAATATTTTTCGAAACGCTTATTTTATCGAGGGAATAACACAAAAGTAAAAGAAAATCGTAAAATAATGAAGTTAGAATGATATCGAGTAAGTAGTTTTATACAATCAATTCTTTTTTTAGGAACATATTTGCTCACAGCCTTTCCTTTCTCAAAATTGTAAAATAATTCTATTATTAAGTTTTTTCTTCTTTCTTTCTTCACAGATTTTGATAACCTTAGTTGGAGCAGTTCTCAGTGATAGTGCTGACAGTGAGGACTCCGAGAAGAAAGAAGAGAAAGATGATGATGACTTGAAAACTTCAGAAGCTGGCATTGGGTTTTTCGGTAGGTTTATGATTTCGTAACTTCAAAAGTGTTTAACCTTTCTACGCCCGCCAGGGATGTGAACGAAATCGTAGACTCGCACGCTGGGGGCCCTGGTGACCTCCTAATTACCACAGAGTCATGATTACCATTCTTGGACAGCTTATGAAACACATATTCCAAGCAGGTAGAATTTTTGCAATTCCCGCCAGGCCCGTATCCACGGAGGGTAGGAGGGGCTGGGCCCCTCTAAATTTTTACTGGCCCCTAAAATTTTCATGGTATGCTTACCAATGAACTATAATATAGTGATGAACTATAATATAGTTCGATCGGCCTCCCTTTAACTTATACCGGTCCCCCCTACATTTTTGGGCTAGCTAAGGGCCTGATTCCCGCCCGATTCCTAGAAGAAGAAGAAGAAGAAAGAAAAAAACGTTTTAAACAATATGAAACAAATGAATTTGCATATAGACAAGAACGTAGGGGTGAAAATTTTAGTAACTTTTTCTTTCTACAATAAATTACTGTGAGTGAGTGTGTGTGTGAAGGAAAATAGAGAATTTGTGTTTTACTAAAAAGAAAAACATAATGAATTCGTTTTATGTAAAAAAAAATCATCAACAAGTGTTATGCGTAGAAGAAAAAGTAATTGAATTTCACATTCACTCCGCCCCCACGATATGAAATGAATAGGGATGGCCACAAAGTTCCGGTTCCGGCGGAACCGGTTCCGCGAGGAACCGGTTCTCGGAGATCCGGTTTTCAGAACCGGTTCCAGACCTGGATCCGAAAACCCGGTTCCAGAACCGGATCTTAGGAACCGGTTCCACATCTGGTTCTGAAAACCCGGTTCCAGTACCGGATCTTAGGAACCGGTTCCAGACCTGGATCCGAAAGCCCCCAAAGACCCGTAAAGGAGGCATAAAGTTCACCTTCAAAAATAATGCAAAGAGGACCATGCGCTTGTGCCTTCCCCGCCCAGACCCGTTTGTGCCCCCAGAAAAACAATTTTGGTCCACCAGTGGGTGTTTAGCCAAATGAGTTGGCCAGTTTGCCTGTTTAACCAATGAGTTTGCCAGTTACCCAGTTTATTTAGCCAAATGAGACAAGATGCCGCCGCCTGGGCGCCTGCCTGTCGCTTCCACCATTTCATCTAGCATACTGTTCACAGCTTGCCAGCAGCTCGGGTTTAGCGTAGGGATGGTCACAAAGTTTCGGTTCCAGCGGAACCGGTTCCGCGAAGAACCGGTTCTGTTTTCAGAACCGGTTCCAGACCTGGATCCGAAGAACCGGTTCTAGACCTGGATTCGAAGAACCGGTTCTAGACCTGGATCCGAAGAACCGGTTCCAGACCTGGATCCGAAAAACCGGTTCCGGAACCGGATCTTCTAGAACCGGATCCGTTCAGACCCGAAAACAGGTTCCACCAGGAACCGGTTCTGGCCATCCCTAGAAATGAACTGAAATCTTTAAGTTTTACGTCCCACGATTATGCCGGTAAGGCTAAAGGAGACGATGATGATAAGAGATGAGTGAAATGAAGAAAATGGGAGGAAGCGGAAGAACCCCGAGAAAACCCATGAGCACGGTGTTTGTCCACCACAAAGTCCACACGGCGCGAACATTGATCGAATCAGGGACCCCAAGCACCGGGAGTGAACGCTCTACCACTGAGTCACCGCGGCCCCACTACCCCCACCATAGTTCTATGTCATATGCATATCATTTTTGCTGCACTCATCATGTGCAGGAACAAGCATTATGTTTCTAGACCAATTCAGTGGAAGGATATATTGTGTCATACGGAACCGTCCTTAAATGTAATTTACGTCAAAAAACAGGCAAAAAAAAAAGGCCAATTTTACCCCTGCCTTCCCCGTATAAGAAACAAGTACTCATACAGGGTATTATCATGTAGTGGACTACTCCATTGCTTCACATACAAATTTTTATGACTGTATCCCCAAAGGGAGAGGAATGGCCCCCAAAAATCGGATGCAAAAACAAACAAAAAACACAAGTTTACCCTGTCCCTCCGCTGTGGTATCCCTCACACACATATATAATGCATATAAAGCTTTAGCCATAAGAAACACATTAATCTCAAAATTATCTTCCTATCTTAACTAGGGGCTGAGCTATTAAGGGGGCAGACTACTAAAAAATTTTCAAAAGCTAACAATTTTTCTTTTGCTTGTTTTTCGTAAGTAAAGAGATAATACAAGGTAACTTACCACAATAATAGATAATGTCATTCTACACCTGGTAATACAAATCGGAAGTATAATCAGTGTTGCCATCCATAGAAATGACAGTGTGGTCAAAATTTGAATTATCCAAAAATCTTGGTTAAGTCAGAGACTAGAAAAATAAACTCAACGGTAATTGATGACTTATCATGATATCTGTGTTTCTTGTTAATTACTTTTTAAATATTATTTGTATTTATTTTATAATAACTTACTTAGTTTGCAAAAATTTATGTAAGTTATTACCAAATAAATAAAATTATTATTTAAAAAGTAATTAACAAGGAACACAGATATCATAATAAGTCATCAATTACCTTTGAGTTTATTTTTCTAGTCTCTGACTTAACCAAGATTTTTGGATAATTCAAATTTTGACCACACTGTCATTTCTATGGATGGCAAGACTGATTATTCTTCCGATACGTATTTTCAGATGTAGAATAACATTATCTATTATTGTGGTAAGTTATCTTTCATTATCTCTTTTCACTTATGAAAAACAGGCAAAAGAAAAATTGTTAGCTTTTGAAAAATATTTAGTAGTCTGTCCCCTTAACGTTTAAAGCATTGACGCAGTAGTTGCGTCAATGAGCACTTAAAGGTTGCCTCTGAAGGCAGTGGTGCCCACCCCCCTTATGTCCATGACGCACCTCCCCAATTGTCTATCCGTAGGTGTTCTTCCATGAAAAATTCTTTTCGATTAATTTTACACCCCCTCAAACATATTTATATAAATTTTAACCCCCCCAAATATTTCAATGACGCAGTTTGCGTCATAGCCCCCCTCTGTGGGCACCCCTGACTGAAGGATTAAAACATTTATTACTAGCACATGGCCTCACATGCAGAAGCGGATTTAATATTTTACTTCCACTAGGACAGGCCGGCCGAAAGGTGTTTCCCGCTCCTAAACCCGATGTACAAAGTTTTAAAAACAATGTAACATTAATTTTTAAAAAAGAAACTATTTTATACATACCTTTGTTTCAACTTTTTATTTAAATTTTCATTTTCATTCTGAATCTACTACAAAGAGTAAAGATTTGAATTGTTACATATTTACGTTTTAAAAATGGTACACAGAATGCTTATTTTTATTTTTATAATGTGCACCAGAACGACAAAATTATCACGAGTAGAATAAAAGGTACTAATTAAGAATAGTCCATCATAAAAAAATGGTAATTTTACGTTTAAAGTGAGTAAGTGTTTATGAAAGAAGATTGTGTAAAGTTTTTTTTTTTTTTTTTTTTTAATCTGTTGTCGGAAGAAACCAGTATTTCATATTTGCAAGTGCAATGTTGCTAGTGTATAATCATTACAAAGGCTGTAATAGGATTAAAATGTAGGAGTGCATATCAAAGATGACGTTTTGTAACACTAAATTCCACCGGTGAAGTATTTCCGAACGATGTAGCAAAAGTATATTTTATGTTTACAAGTCTGAAAATAGTACAAGTGCTCCAACTTTGCCTGGTGTACAGTGACGCATTTACGTATAAGCTAAACAAGCTATAACTCTGGCACCACTCTCTTGGGGAGCACAAAAATTAAAGGAAAAGAGAACTTGATGTACAATTTCAAAATATACTTAAGATAAAACAAAACAAATAAAATAAAACTTACATATAGCAATAGTAATTTGTATTATATATGCTCCTATGATGTAAGTAATGGGGTCTGTTGGCGTGGTCCCTAAAATGTCACTAGTTTGCCTATTTTTGTATATAGGGTCCCTACGTTCTGCATGGATTGGTTGCACAGACAGACATACAAAGGGTCCCATTACCTTCAATAGCTTAGGGCCTCATCAGTCTCAAATCTGACTCTGCTGGTATATTCTGCTTACATTAAGTACTCGGCTATTGGGTAGCGTTTGCAAAGCGCATTTATTGCTCATGCGTACGCTTGGAATACTCTGACCATGTATTTAAATGTAGATGGCTAATCACAAACGCGAAAGCAATAAAAACGCGGAGAAAACGTCAGCTCGAGCGTATTTGGTGCGTTTCGGAACAATAGACCACCTGCTGTTTAAAAGATGTCTAAAGGAAGGACAAAAAGGAAAGACGTGTTGCCAGGCAAGAGGATTTTTAGAAAGAAACAGCTGCTTGGAAGATGCTTTGTGCAAAGTATTGGAACTCTGCTAGTATAGACCTAGACCTGGCAAAAAGACCGGGAAACCCTGACTGGCTCACAGTATAATTTATAACTCTGACAAAAGTAAAATTACCGAGTAGCAACTTTGACCATGTTCCCTGCGGGGGGTAACGCATTCTCAAATAGCCATTCGGTAAGTGAGAGTGAGTTTTGCTAACCTAACGTTATCTTTCTGTCACGCGATTTTCCTCGTAATTTTTCTACTGTATCCGAGGTTGAAACATGTATTCACAGCAATTAAGTTCACTCAATAGACAATTAAGTTCATTGCTCTTATTAAAATGCAAACTGTGCACAAAGTCAATTAACTTTGCACTCACTTTTCACTTAGTCCGCATGATGTAACACAATGTTGCTCCTGAACTTTGCTACTTCTAAAGTCACAAGGAAAGCCAAACTACAATCCACTTTTAAATCTGATTTTTACATGTAAATTTTATAACATGGCGTGTAATTTCTCCATGATATGCAATAAGAAAGAGAGAAGAAAATAATGGAGTATGGTGGCTCAGAGGTAAAGCGCTCACTTCTGATGCGAACGTCCCGGGTTCGATCCAAGATCAAGAGTCTGTGGTGTACTACATCGTGTCTGTATGTTTTCTCGGAGTCCTTCTCCCACATAGCACATGACTTCCCTAGGATGTCCCATTTTGATCCCAATTATCTCACTAGTTCCCGGGATTATTGGGACAATGAGTATACATCCCATGGACGTACTGCATGAGCTGTCCTAAAGGATTTCTACGTAGGATGTCCACGGCACATCGAAGATGGGACAAGCGATCCCAGGGAAACCCCATGCTTGACCTACCTTGGACCACATTATCACCTGATTTACCAGTGCACGTCCCTTTGAGGACCCGTAGAATATCCGGTTTCCCGGAATATTAGCGGACATCTGGATAACCCGCGCAGTTCCTATGGATGTCCCGGGAGCAAATTCGGATGTCCCAGGATGTCCTGTTGTTCATTGAGGGTCAGTCTCGGAAGTTCCGTGGACGTATGTGTGCTATGTGGGCTGTTTTCTCCTCCATTCTTATTCTACCAATTTTTTCACAATCATTCATTTACTTTAATTATCCGTCTACATGAGCCTAAGGGACATAGGGTTGCTTACAAGAGAAGACTTGATGTGTCTTATCTTGGAAAGTGTATCGTCTCGTCTCGTATTAGGTCACGAAAATGCTCACTCATCTTATCCCATGGACAACTCAAAATAAGTGTAATTAAATGTATAGTTTTACGTCCTACGTTTGTGTCCTGTAGGCTAAAGGAATACGGCTGTTTAATGAAAGTAAATGTTTATAAAATAAGAGGTGGAATAAAAATCCGGAAGAAAATGAGAGCACTCCAAGAAAACCTACAATGATATTGTCAAACACAAACTTACATGGTCCCGGATCCAACTAAAGATCCTTCTCATCAGAGGTTACCACTTTACCACTGAGTTCCGTGGCCCACTCATGGGCAAATCAATAAAGCATTGCCAATGTACGGAGTGCTTGCTGAATTGCGACTATTTACGTAATACTTTGTTGATCCATTTTTTGCTCAGAGGAGGCCAGAGCAGAGCGTGGCATGGATTCTGGTAGTTGCCGATACGTTTCCACGGGGATCTGGCACCATATATTCTTGATGGCTCCCACAATGAGCATATAGATATCAATGCAGGAGTTATGGTGCGAAGAGCTCGTTCCACAACATCCAATAAATGTTATATAGGATTAAGATCCAGTGAGTTAAGAGACCAATTCACACCTCCGTGGAGTGATTCTTAAGCCAAGCAAATACAGTCCTGGTTTAGTAACATCATATATTGTCATCTTGGAAAATACAAATTCGTGTGGGTAGAAGTGTTGCATTGTGTGATCCCTTAACATCTGCAAATACACAATAGATGGAATCCATGCAGACCAACGGTTCCAGTCCATGCCAATAGAAGCATCCCTAAATCACACAACAGCCTCCACTTGCCTGTACATTACGCACCATGCACGAGGGATCCATAGCTTCGTGTTGTTGACGACACACACGCACGCGTCCTTCTGAGTGATGTAGCATAAACCGTTATTCATCGGACCAACACACTCTTTTCCAATTGTCCGCGGTCCAATTAGCGTGTTTCTGTGCCCAAGCATGACGAAATTAGCGGTGAGAAGTCGTAACTAATGTACGCCGTATAGTTGCGTATGATAGGGTTGTTGTGGATCCACTATTGTATTCCTGGACATTGATGATTCGTTTGGCTGTCACGAGCTATGCTTGTTCCACGTTTCGAACTTCTATACGCCTTTACAATCCTGTCTTTTTTTGGGACCGTTACCCCACTTTCTCGCCACTTCTTGTACACTTTCACTACACAGAAAAGGGGGAATCCGACAAGTGTTGCTGTTTGGGTTATTGACGCACTTGTTGCTCAGACACCCACAATCATGCCCTATTGGAATGCGAATAAATCCTGTTTATCTCCCATTTAACAGTGTGCTATCTTCCAACATGTAGCCAGGAGTGTGTTCTTTCTCTGCAATACTCCCAGTCGGGGTGGTCATTTTATAAGCTCGGCTGCTGGCTATACTATTTGTGAGGAGGGGTAATCGCAGCTCAGTGCGCTGCCAATATATATATAATTTTAAGTGATATTATACTTAAAAGTGTTTTGAGCACTTTATTTGTGTTTAGCAGTGTTTAAGTGCTTTCCTTTTTTTTCTTTAAGGATTTACAGGCCACAGTTATGCGACGCAAACCCGCTTTCATACATTTGAAGTGCCAATAATTATCTATCCTCTTGGATTCGGAGGCTTTGTAGGCGGCGGAGGAATCGGCGGTGGTGGCGGCGGCGGAGGAGGAGGAGGAATCGGCGGTGGCAATATTGTTGGAAAAGGAATCATCGGCGGTGTCATTGGGGGAGGAGGGATAGCTGGTGGAGGAGGAGGAATCGGCGGTGGTGGCCTTGGAGGCGGAGGAATCGGCGGTGGAGGAATTGGAGGAGGAATAGGTGGAGGAGGAATTGGCGGTGGTGGAATTGGAGGAGGTGGAATCGGTGGTGGTGGCCTTGGAGGAGGAGGAGGAGGAGGAATTGGCGGTGGTGGAATTGGAGGAGGTGGAATCGGCGGTGGTGGTCTTGGAGGAGGAGGAGGAGGAGGAGGAGGAGGAGGAATCGGAGGTGGTGGAATTGGAGGAGGATTTGGCGGTTTTATTATAGGAGGAGGAATTGGAATAAAAGGAGTCGGCGGTGGAGGCATTGGAGGAGGAGGAATCGGTGGTGGAGGAGGTGGAATCGGCGGTGGAGGAACTGGAGGAGGAGGAGGAGGAGGAGGATTTGGACGATAATTGTTGCTCTTATAATAAATTTAAAATGGCTTACTATTTCTGTTTATTAATGTAAAGTCAATTACCACCAATAAACAAATGTTACATATTTATCAGTCGTGCGTTTATTTTATTGGTGAGAACGGAAGAATGGGAAGATGATTGAAAAATTAAAACTTTATGACAACATGTCACTTACTTGTTCCGTCGAAACATAATGCAGTACTTTTATCAATTGAGAAAGTTTGAATTTGCGATTGGTTAATTTTTTCGTAGTTAAGTGTTCTTTTTCTGTACCAAGACTATACAAGACGTAACCTAAAGTTTAACCCAATATCCGAACCATATGAGGCCTCACTGGACATTGTATTAGTGACTCCTATAACCTTAACTTTATTTGTAATCGAGTGATCTAATAGTTACATAGGCAATAGTTTTGCAGTCTTGAAAGCAGCTCACCATATAGTACTTGAGATAGTGCTCGCGTGAAATGCAGAGGTATTTTCTGTGGTCTGAGTGATTTAGTTGACTTTAACATGCATCAAGGAATATCTTTGTCCCCTGTGTTGAAGAGCATGATAGTCGGGAAGTAGGAAGTGAGTTGGATACAATTGGAGGTTTCTCAGTCGCTAAATATTCCGCAAAGTGTCATCTATGGTACCAATTTCAATGTATGGGAAACTTCCGATATCGACTCATACCAGGCCAGCCAGGGGTCACAACCTTTCAGTGAAATCGTTATCTGTTACTAACGGAAACACGTAATTTACGGATGTCAATCATCAACTGCCATCAAAGCTCGTTGAAGCATTATGACGGCGAATTCCAAGGCAAACTATATACTGGTGGTTGTATGTAGCTAGTATCTACACCAGACGATCCGTAATATGCACGTCATTCATATCCCTACGGAAAGGCAGACTATCTTACAGTGGAGCAAGAAATATTGTCACTAGACCAGAGCGGCATGTGCTCTTGTAAGACGAGTAGTGACTCAGTTCATAGACTGATTCTCGACGCACATTGATCTGGGAAGGACAGTGGACCCGCTACAATTTTCATAACACCATGGAAAAGGACCAGTATGATGGTGATGTTTTGGTGTACGCAAGCTAATGAACACAACACAGAGCTCAATCATTGGGCAGTAGTCTTTATCGTGATGAGAACTAATGACCAAGCTGCTTACGTTCAGTTCTCACCTCCAATCAACCAAACAAGAATTACAGATCATCAAGAGTAGTGCTCTCATTGATCGGCAATACATAGATAGGATGCTGTATCGTCATGTGAGGCTTGCTCATCATTCATTCTCATGGACGCGATCGCACTATGTCATCAAGCAAATTTGGTGAAGGAATTTCTTCAGGAGGAAGATATGCAATGTATGAAACAGTCACAGGGCTTGAATGAACATAGCCTACGTGGGATGCATTAGGAAGACGAATTACATCCAGACAATCGCCTCCTCGAACGATTCCAGTATTCGTACTGTCCTTCGAAGAGAGTGGAAACTTCTTCCAGCTGACTTCATGAACACGTGTTACTGCAAGGATGTCACACTGCTGTGAAGTGTGTGTGTATCTGGTAGTAAGAATAACCTAAGCTTCAAGCATAAATCAAGATAAGGATGGCTATCTACTGTGACGTATCAGTGTAATCATAGTGACATGATTGTGAGATAACTGTGTAAACCTTTAAATTACTTCGCCAAATTCAATTATTTTTTTTTTAATTGCGGCTATGTTCTACAGAATCATGAACTCTCTTTAAAATTCATTGGAAGAAAACTTTTATTAAGATTGTACATTCTCAGACAGCCTCTGTAAACACATATTTGTTAATAAACTCGACTAGTCTCTTCACTGCCTTTCCGCATACTTTCAGGCATAGCCTGATACTTCCCGATTCACTGAACTCCAAAGTCATCATTCTTCAGCCAGACAAAACCACGGAGGGCACATCGGCAAGGGGTATTCACCACGAAGTTGAGGAAGGTGCAGGATCATCGACGAGACAAGCAGATCCCACCATTGGAGGACGACCGACTCCATGTCCTGAGAATATCATTCTGCCGATACATCGCTGCAGACATGTTTTGAGTTTGACAGCAGAGTTGTGGTATGAAGGTGTAGAGGAATATTATCACAGAGACGTATCACAGAGAAAATTCGACGCCCCTAGCAGTCCAGCAGGATTGAGTTCCAGTTGTTGGCTGATTCCAGAACATCAGGTTCCTCCAGGGCAAACCCTTCATCATTCAGATGACCAGGACGACACCAGTCATAACGGAATGTCAGACTAGTGCCCTTCATTTATTTCTTAATTATATCCTTTCTCTCTCACACCTATTTCCCACTAGTCATTTTTCAAAATTAGAAACATTTGAATTTTATTTAAATTCAAACATAATTTTACAGTTAAGTACCGTGTTGTGCATCAGTTTCATCCCCATTTTGTTGCGTTCATTTAATAAGTATTCTGAGCTACAACTGATGACACAGCACCGGCACATGGTGGAGATGCTGGGTATCGATCCCAGTACTCCACTACATTCTATACATGAACATGTGCTGCGGTTAGAAATTTTTTGAGGTTAAAAGGTAAAATATTTTATGAGATTAACAGATTATTTAGTTAATAATCAAAATAGTTGAGAATGCTCCAAGAGCATTGCCAGAACGTCTTTAAAAGAATTATTTTCTTCGAAATTTATACGAAATTGTGTACTAAATTTATTTGATTAACTAATGCCGCAATAGTTATTGAATCAATAACTGGAATTGTTACTGAACCGAGATCAATACCAATATCATTTCTCTATGACTTATGATTCCCGAGATATGGCTCCCTAAATCTCCCGAAATCGTTACTTTCTTAGCCAATATCTCGGGAACGGTAAGACGCGAGAGATAGTTTTTGAATCTCTAACGAATGGAAGGCTCAAAACTGAAAAAAAAAATCGCAAATAACAGACAGACACACGCAGACATAGAAAATTCAGTAACAAACTTCTTGAGTTTTACGTCCCAAGCTTATGCCGGTTAGTCTAAAGGAGACGGTGATGATGAGAAATGAGTGAATGGTGGAATGAAGAAAGTAGGACGAAACGGAAGAACCCCGAGAAAACCAACGAGCAAGGTGTTTGCCCACATGGAGCGAGCTGGGATCCAACCATGGACCCCAAGCACCGGAAGTGAACGCTCTACCAATGAGCCACCTGGTGATGTTAAAACTTCACATACTTGGGGTAATACTGACCATAGGTTTGTGCATAAATGTGAGTTTCGCGTGTGATCCTCTTTACTGTATTTACCAGAGTTCATTTAAAGATAAAGGGAATATGGAGATGAGGGAATTCATGAGGGCGAAACCCAATGTCACTCTACGTCAACCTCACGATTAAACTCCAAGCCATAATGTGTGCATGAGGTTGAGACAGGTTATGTCGAGATGATGTTATTTGTGTGAGAACGAGTGGACGCAATTTTGGGTAGATGGCGTGACTGTGGGGTTGAGTAAGGTAAGGACAAAATTGGGTACATCTGTTCCAATCTTTCTCGACTTGGGAATGTACAAGAGTTGACACACTCAGCATTAGTGGTGGTCACAAAAATCAGATTTTCGGTTTTTAGAAAGATCGATTTTTTAAAAAACTTTATGCTCAAAAACCATTATCAAACCAGTTTCGTTTTTAAGAGTCTTCATCCCGGCGAAATTAAAATACCGCTAATTTTACAGTAATTATGTGATATCTTCAAATAGATAAAAGATAATCGAAATGTGGAACAAGAGCGCCGTAGACAATATTATTTTACATGAAAAACCGTTATCACGACTCACTTATCTGCTTTCGATTTCGAGCCATTTTGAAAATCGGCATTTATTTTCGCGTTTCTAAACAGCTGAAAACGGAAAGCCACTAGGTGACTTGTGATAACGGTACCTCACGCAAAATAATATTGTCTAAGGCGCTCTTGTTCCATATTTCAATTATCTTTTATCTATTTGAAGATATCACATAATTACTGTAAAATTAGCGGTATTTTAATTTCGCCGGGATGAAGACTCTTAAACCAATTTAATTCGTTAATTTGTTTTTAAATGAGCACTACAAGAACAAGAAAGAATACCGGTTTCAGTAAACCTGTTGGAGAAAACTGAAAACAGTTTTGGTGAAAAACCGAATCTGTTTTTGAAAGCCGAAATGTCGGAGTTTCTAGAAACTGGTTTTTACAAAAACCTTTTTTTTTGCTCATCTCTATTGAATATCACGCTCCTGCCGCCCAGTGGCGGATCTAGCCCGGAACAGAGGGCCTAGGCCCCCAGTTTTTTGAGTGACAAAAAATTTTAAGCTATTATTTATATGTTTTTGAAAGTTTATATTTAACTCATGACATATCTATCATAGTCTGGGTTCTGGCTACCCCCCCTCCCCAGATTTTTACCTTCTAGACCCGCCTCTGTTGCCAACATTATTTCTCCTCCAGTTATCCATGTATTTATAGACCAAAATTTAAAGATGTAGAGTCCATATCTTCTCTTAAAAACAAAAAGCTGATTTGTAACTCTGAAGTATTTCGGAACCGTTGGTATAGACTTTAACCCCTTGAGTGTGGGTGGCGAGTTAACTCGTGTCTTCAAAACGCACCTGCTGTGCGGATGGCGTATATATACGCTTTCATTTTGCTTTGGCTATTTTGTATTGCGTATGGCGAATATACTTGCCCATAGTATGAGTAATGTTATTCCCGACAATATTTAGCGAGTTTGCGCTCACCTAGGAACCCCAAAAGATCACACAGAAAAATTGGGCATTCTGATCTGTTGAGGCATTTCCAAATTATGTGTAACCTAACCATATGATGATGATGATGATGATAACCATAAATACAACAACGACAAGTTATACTAGCTTATTAGAAGCAACAAAGATCATAATGTCGAAAATTTCATTGTGATTGCTTGAGAGGTTCAAAAGTTATTAAAAAGTAACAAAATCCAGTTCTAAAAAAAAAAAAAAAAAAAAAAAAAAAACTACACTTCTTACAACGGTTTGTATCTGAAAATTACGCACTGAAGGGGTTAAATCGGTTGGTAGGCAAAATTAAAAATGCAATTTTAGAAAAACAGTAAGAATTAGAATTGTTTAATTAAACATGTCTTTAACCTATAATATACAGCGGGCTGAAGGCTCAACAGAAGCAGGTGTAACTAATAATTAGTTATCGAATTTTTATGCACTTAAAATTCATGAAATATGCATGCACCTATGCTGTTAAATGTCTTAAAATACGCATTTAATATGGACTACCAATGCAATAAAAGAGAGTATTTTCAAACATGCAGTAAAGTTGTTACAAAGTTTCGTAGGTGAAATATAAAATCGAAGTTATATTTTAACTAACTAAAGCATACCTTTGAGGAACTTTTGTTCAGAATTTACCTTTATGCAGTGCGGTAACTTAAATTTTTTCCGTGTGTATGTGTGGGGGGGGGGGAGGGGCAAGCGTTAATACGCTATTTGGGCCCCCTACAAAAGTTCTTTTTATCTAATTCTTGGGCCCCTTTTTCCATCTTTCTCTTACACTTTATGGGCCCCCAGAGCCTGTGGCCCTCCCTCACGGCAAGGTCTACGGGGCCGTTAGTTACGCCCCTGGCCCCGTTCCACACATGACAAATTAACTAAGGGGACAATGTTGTCAAATCTCAAAGCCATACGAATAAATATTATTTCTAGGACCCCTAATAGTAGACATTTTTTTTACTGAAATGGACCCATGACTCATTTTTGTTTTATTTACCTTTTGTGTGTTGTTTTGATTACGTAATGTAGTGAACCTGTTTGATGCTTCATTTATAATTTCACGTTCGTATCGTATATGGAGTAAGAAAATTTTGTCTTAAAATGGACCCAGTTCGAACGACGGGGAGCTTCCCTGGGGGCAATTGCCTTCCCTGTAACCCTACAAGTTACGGCCCTGCCTTTATGATAGTAATAGTTTATATATTTCAATTATTAAAAAAAAAAAAAAAAAAAAAAAAAAACCACCCAAATTCTGAGATTAAAATAAACACATTAATGAGACCATGATCTCTAGTTTTTCTTCTCATTTTCATATTTTCGAGTGCATTTACTTTACACGAAATAATACGAGACTTACTTTTCTACATTTTTCCACTGTACAGAAAAAAAAAAAAGTTTTTACCAAAAACTGACTGACGCTCTGCTTAACTTCATTAATTAGAGTTGAGCTTTCACTGAGCACCATTCCTCACGTCTCTTGTTTCTCAATTGATGTCAACACGATATTATAATGAGTCTTTTTGTCTGTATCAGATTTCTTGGTCCTCCTTCATAAATAGACATTCTTTCATCCTCACTTGCAAAAAAAGTCATTGGGTTTCGTAGACATTTAAATGTATTAAAAATACAAACTAAAACTGGATTTATTGCATGCTATATGCATACATCTTAAAGAAAACCTTACAGACAGGACCGGATTTAGGGAGGTGCAAAGGTCCACGTGCACCCCCTTTCGTTGTAAATATACACCATCTAAAATGAGAAGCTAGTAGTGAAAATACCAACACTTTCCGAAACTTTCTGCCAACATGTTTCCGTTTGATGCTTAAAGGAAATCAGAGCTTTTCAGAAGCAATAGTTTAAGTCGATTTTCTAAAGGGTGAAGGAAAAGGATTCACCAAGCAAAACAATATAGCGTTTGTCAAATAGGAAAGAAAACAAAAGCCAGGAAGAGAGAACTTTTTTTTTCCTGCATATTACTTGCGACCCTTTTTAAAATACTCCCACTCCCCTGCTCTATGCATCAGCGTTGTCAGAGGTAAAAAATGTTGCAACATATCACTTTGAAGAGTTTCAGTGTGATTGGTTATTTTGATAGTTTTTGGTGCACCTTCCCCCCCCCCCCTCAGGCAATAATGGATCCGGCACTGCTTACAGAATATTTTGGCATGCTCTTAAGCACCAAAATATGCGTTAACCTTTGAAATATGCATTTATATGCACTATAAATCTTCAAATTCGAGCTGTGTTATTGTTGTTGCGAACTCCTACGAAGTTTAATATAGATATCATACATATAAGTAAACAAAATATTCATTTGCATAAAAATCCAATGCCTACTAATAATAGCGATTTTTGCTTATTCCACGTGTAAGACAGGTGATAGTGCTCCGACAAGAACCTAATAAAACCTACTCATCTTTATTGATAAGATACTTTTTTTTTACAAGAAGAGCGGACAAGTGGGGACAAAACCAGAGATACATTAAGTGTTCTACTTAATAGCTATCAACAATCCTTTGAAGCTAATTACTCTAAGAGCAAAGTACTGTTACCATGATATACCCCACCAGGTCACCAATTTCGCCTTCTTTCCATTGATGAAGACAGAAGAAATGATTACAAAGAAAGTGTTTCCTTTTTTTTTCCTGCCGGACTGTAAAAGGAGCTTTCTTTTACTTTCATTCTTATAAAGGGAAATTAAAAAAAAACATTGAATTGTCATTGGAGTTTTGGTAATGAAAACAGGACTTTGTTTGTTTCTTTTGACACATATATAGCGATTTCTTCTTTCCAAAACTTTCTTCATGGAGTCCAATTCATTTAACAGGATTCTGTGAGAAGCTACGGGACAGGAATGGCAAAATATACTATTGTAAGTATTCTATTTTAATATTTACTGCAATAATTTGCTACGTAAAAAGCTTATTTTTAAAATCTACAAGTCCTATCTGCAAGGGCGCCCATGTGGCTTCCAAAGGGGGCAAGTATAAACAACGTTTCAAATATAGTTTCAAATATAGTTCCCTTCAAAATCTATATTCAAAGGAACTATGTATATGACTCTTAATCTTTTGAACCAGCCGACCGGTCTCGGTCATATTTTCAACATAGCAGGGGCGGATCCAGGTCAAACTTCTGGGGGGGGGAAGACGGTGGGTTGTAATACTGCTACTTAGAGCTACTTTTAAAGAACTTCAAACTCTGGGATGTGTTTTATTTTTACATAAAATAAAAAAAGCTTCCCTCTTCTGGGGGAGGGCGATCGCCCCGATCACCCCCCCTGGATCCGACACTGCAACATAGATGAGACTCGGGTCTGGGATGATTTTTATCATTTTACTTTGACGGTGCAATGTAGAAGAGGGAGAAAGAGAGAGAGATTTAAAAATGATTGGAAATGACCGATATTACTGTTGAATTTATAGTTTACGGGGTCGTTGAGATGAACAGTGACACTTCTGATGCTGTTTAAAAACCCAATTCAGCCCCGCAACTTGGGGGGGGGGTGAGGGGGAGATACATAAAAATGATCGAAAATGACAATATCAGTGTCGAATTGATAGTTTTCGGGATCGCTGACACTTCCGATGCCATGCCAGGCAATTTGTTTGAGAGGTGGGGAGGATATACAAAAATAATCTAAAATGAGCGATAATAGAGCCGAACTCATAGTTCTAGGGGTCACTGTGAAGAACAGTGACACTTCCGATGCCGTTCAAATTCAAATTCAGCCATGCAACATGGAGAGGAGGAGGAGAAGAAATATAAAAATGACTGAAAATGACCGATATCACAGAGCACTTTAATAATAATAATAAAAAGTGACTGACTAAAGGAACATGTTACTGTTTTTTCTTAATTTAACCCAGTCAAGCGGGTACTTGATGTTAGTACTGTATAAATCCATACAAGAAATAACTAGTATACTGCGTAATTACTACTGTAATATAACGGGACTTTTTCTTTTTTAAAGTTATTTTGCCGTCGTGTTTGCATTTTCCTTGAAACACCAAACAAATTTCTGAAAAAAAGATAACGTTAATCGTTATATATATGACGCCTGGTTACCTGATGTTAGAAAGATGTGTGACGTGAAGAGAAGATACCTAATAACTTAACAGATACACTCTGTTAGTTAACAGTGTGTTCCTTCTACATAGACAATACATAACATAAATAAACAATCTGGTCTGGTCCAGGAGAATAAAAACTATCAACTACACTATTGACAATGTACGACGTACTTAGTGGCGTATTTATGATTTTGTTTCGTGGGGGGAGGGCTTCGCTAACGTTAGTCTTGGAAATTGAAAATTCTGCAAGATATTTCATTTACTTTAAAATAGTAAATAAAATTCCGGGAGGGGGCTTAAGTCCGAAAGCCCCCCTTAAATACGCCACTGGACATACTTTCTAGAACCATAAAAATTCGTTTCTCTCGATTTTCTCGAAAACCACGCATCAGAATTTAGTCTCAAAGACTTTTTTGTTTTTGTTTTTACCATGGTATGATCTATCTACTGGCATACAGTGACACCTCTCAACAACAGACTGATAAGACACGATAATTTGTCTGTAAATAAGAGGCGATTATTACAGAGTTTACATCCTCGTCCAAATAAGTTTATATCGGGGCAACATGGTGTTCGTAGATTTTCTGACCCAAGAGGAATATTGGGTCTGAGACGAATATTCGGACCCAAGAGGAACAGGAATGGGGAATGGCGGAAATTTCATAACGAGGAACTACATAAGTTATATGGTTTACCCAACATTGTTAGGGAGGTCAAGTCTAGGAGGCTTAGATGGGCAGGTCATGTAGCTAGAATGGAAGAAAGTTGAAACGCTTTCAAAGTCTTGACTGGAAGACCAATCGGAAAACGACCATTAGGAAGACCTAGGCGCAGATGGGAGGACAATATTAAGATGGATCTCGCAGAGATAGGAATACAAAGTAGAAACTGGATGCAGTTGGCTAAGGATAGAAGTCAGTGGAGAGCTTTTGTGAACGCGGCATTGAACCTCCGGGTTCCATAGGCCATAGAGTTAGTTAACTTTCATTTCCTCCCATATTTTCATTCCACCGATTCTTTCATCATCATTCACTTGCCAAAATCATCCGTCTTAGCCTCAAGGGCGTATGCGTGGAACGTTAAACTATAAAGATTTCACTATACCGAGAGGTTACACCAGGGCTGGATTAACTTATCTTTAGGCCCGGGGCTAGAAAACATATGTCCCTGCTGCTAACTTCACCTACTGTGTGCGCAAGAAAAGGTGGCTTCTGACAGTTGGACAGAGCACGTGGAGTATTGGAGGCGCTGTTGCCAGAGGCTCCGGAACAAAGACAGCAGCTCAGGCGACAAACTTGAGACGTTTAACAAGTCGTCTCAACTACCGGCAACAGCGCGGTCAGTGACCTTCATTGCCTAGAAACGACGTGAAAGAATACTGCTGTGATTTGGCGAACAATGCTCCTTCTCGTTTTGTTTACATGTGCAGCTATCTGTCAGAAGCCACCTTTCAGTAACTCGATAATGATGCATTTCTGTAAAAGTACAGTAGGAAAGTTAAGGGAATATATTTCATACTTTTGGTCATATTTTATTTTATGATGATGATTATATCTTCGTGATTCTTCTTAGATATATTTTGATGAGTTGATATTTTGATGAGAGTAGAGGCCCCTATTTACCTGAAGACCCGGGGCTATAGCCCACCTAAGCCCCTCCCTTAATCCAGCCCTGGGTTACACATATTTAGATTACTCACAGCACTTGTGATGTCAACAGTAAACATATAAATGTAAGTATAGATTGATATTGGAATACTGTACTTTGTGTTCGAATTACTTGGGGAATGAGGGGGAATTGTCCTCTGTACTTTGAAATTCTTGTATGATCATTTTCTTTTCAATTCATGACTCTATAAATGTCCCTACCCTCACTCACTGACTGTATTAAAGTAAAACTGACACAGTAAGAACATGCAACTAAAGCCTGTGGCAAACATCTTGGCATTTCAGCTAAACGAAAAAAACGCAAGCTCTGACGCGACGTTGCCAAGTGGTAAAGGGGTGTGGCTATGGCTTGGCTAAGTAGACGAATACAGCGCGATCAGGTGGCAAGAATAGACTGAAGTGAATGTGTACAAAATAACCGTGGCAAAATCGCAGGCCTCTCATTTGCTAGCAGCATTTAAAGGGAACTTGGAGCGCCGCCTTCAAATGCCAAGATGTTTGTCACGCCGTTTAGGTAGGAATACACTCCGAAATTTTTGTTGTTGGCTCCAAGCTTTGGGGGCAATACTACAAGCCACTACGACTATTGAACCCGAAAAAACGATAAGTAATTATAAAATACTTCCATCTATATTTTCAGAAAAAAAAAGATAGAACTAGATTGTTTTATAAGAGAAAGAGTACAGAGAAAACGCAAGATCAAATTTTCATGCTACATCATTCGTTTCTCTGTTAAACACGTATAATTTTATTATGAAAATGTACATATGTGAGTCAGGAATTTCGGGGGTTTCGGACCCGATGGGTCCCCGTGGGTGTGTCCCTGCAACTAGGGATAGGACAAACATAGAGACTAGTCTCTGTATCGTCCCGTCTTGTCTCGAAACTTCGAGACGAAACTGAAATTGAGACAAACCCTTGTAATTCAAGACGAGAAAAGGCCAATATCTAAAGTCTCGGTCTCGGCTCGAATATTGGCAAAGAAAATGCTGAAACTACTTTTACTCAAGATTCGTGCACTGTTATGTTACATACATAATGATGGAACAATTTCCCTTCGGTAGACATAGTCATGGGCGTATATACAGGAGAAAGGAGGGAGGAAAATGTCATCTTTGATCACGAAGCACATCAAAAATGCTTTAAAAGGGATACAGTTTTGAGTTGAGAGCCAATAAATTTTATTCTCTTTCCAGTGATTTTAATTACTCAAAGAACATTGCCAACATACTCCGAAACATAATTTTGTAAACCATCACATGAGGTTCCAACCTCCCAACAATATTTTTGCCACACAGTTCCGAAGTTACCCAGGAAAGAATATGTTTTAAAATTCTTGTTCTTTTACTACATCGGCTCGTATAAGTAACGATACGAACTTGCCTTTAATCCTTGCGTGGGCAATGAGGAGTTTCCACTAAAAGAGCCTAAATGTACTCTTATTTTCTTCACTGGGAAGTGTTATTCCCATTATACCATGAATCGTTTTCACAATTAGAATGGGACTTATACTCGAAAACTGAGTTTTTGTAAAGTGTGTGTTGCGTAGCGCGTAAAGTATGTGTTCCTTAAGAGGTATCGTCCAATCCACTTCTAGAAAAATGCAGCCAACGAAAGTGTTAAAACTCAAATTAAAATCTTCAGGTTGTTGATTAGAAGCAGAAATTTTGGAATAGGATAGGGCAAGATGATAGAAGAAGTATACTTTTACTTTTAAAAAAGATGAAAACGAAATGAAATCTTTAAGTTTTATTTCCCACGGTTATGCCGACTAGGCTAAAGGAGACGCCAATGATGAGAAATTAATGAAATGGTGGAATAAAGAAAGTGGGAGGAAACGGGGAAACCCTGAGAAAGCCCACGCATAAGGCATTTATCCACCACAAAGCTCATTTGGCGCGAGCCGGGACCGAACCAAAGACCTCATGCACCGGAGATGAACGCTCTACCACTCAGTCACCCTCTCTCTCCATTTGAGTCAAGTCCGAGGCAGTATGGCTTTATACTTCCATGACATCGATATTGACAGGAGCCACTGTGCACTCAAATAATAAGTGATTTTCTGTGGTGGAACCCATTAGTCAAAGATGAGTGTAACAGATAATACGGTAAATGAGAAATCGTAAAATTTGAATTTGGCTCCGGTAAATACACTCTTATAGCTATCAACTGCCTTCTCTGTTATGTGGGATTAAATAACACCAATTCAACACTCTTGTTTAAACGTCCCTTACCACGTGAAAACTAAATTTTGTTACATACACACTTAATATACACGTTTACATATAGAGTAAGTAATTAAATTGAATTTAAGAAACAATAAATTTATGATTAATACGAATTTATTTTAAAACAGCAAGGAACATTTAACTAGGTTTGCAGGAAAAATAAACACAACAGAAAAATCATATAATTAAAAATTGCAAATCACTTTAAAGAAAAGCGAAAAATAATCCCCGTATTAATCAACATAATATAAACAAAGATGGAACAGGTAGCCTACACTGTTAGGAATAAATATAGTTAATTGTTAGAAGGTACATGTCTTATTTTTATAGCTCCGAGGCTATATGAGAGTAGGACTACAGTTTAACGTAGAATCCGAGACGCATGAGCTTCCACTTGAATCGAATTTCAGTGTTTCGCACAAAAGGAAGAGACATTTAGCGATCAAAAATATCTTTAAAAAAACATACTCTCCCCCCTATTTAAGTGATAAAATAAATAAATTAAATATGGTTCATTGGGGTGTCAGCAGCGAAATTATTTGTTCTCGTCACGATAAGACAAATTGCCGACATATATTACCATTAAAAATTAAAAATACGAAGCCAATTCGAAAAACACAACTCCGTTTGCGCATGTGCGAGAAATGACCGGAGAGAACGACGTCAGTCCTATGGAGCTATGTGTACAGTAGTTCAATACATAGTCAGCAATGGAAGGAGAAGGTTGTGTTGACGTTTAGTCGTCCGCTATAACAATTGAAAATGAACGCTCTAAAAAAAAAAATCACCAAATATGAAGTGCGTGCAGTAATACGATTTCTGAGTGCGGAAAAACTTTCGGCAGCTGAGATTCATGGCGAACTGTATGGTGTTTACGGACCAAACGTGATGAGTGAAAGTGAAGGTGTCGTATGTTCAAAGATGAAGGAACTGACGTGCACGAAGCGGCGAGAAGTGGGCGCCCGTGTGTAGTCAGCAATGAACTCGTGCAGGCAATGAACTCGGCTGCACGTCTTCAGGGATATGGGTTACGTTGCACCGTTTCGACAATGATAATGCACTTCACAATGCTGTTGACTGGTAGCTTCATTCCCAGGAGGGTATTTTTCTCCAGAAGGAATTTCAAACCTTGTAAAACGTTATGACAAGTACCTCAATTTGAATTATGAATATGTTGAAAAGAAATGTAATGTTATACTTTTCTAATGTGTACAATAGAAGTTCTATGTCTGCCTGAATGTTATGTGTATGTCATTGATAACCACATGTAGTTTTGTTTCCGAATTGCCATCGTAAATTTTCTACTAACAAAGTATGAAGTTTAAATTCAAATAAAAGTACTACAAAACAAAATAAGGTAACAAAACAGAGATAAACTATAAAACTGAAATCAAAGGTCAAGAAAAGGGCTAAAAGAACAGGAAAAAGTATATATAAGCTAACAAGAAAAGTAACTCGAAAATAGCAATAGTATACTAACGGAAAAGCTAAGACAAAGGGACTCAGAGCATGTTAGTTACTCTAATTTCATGAACAAATGTGAGAATATGGTCCCTAAAGACACTGACGCAAATCCCATGACATATGTCCCCCCTCAATCTTGGAACTAAGGGGGGACTGTCCCCCCAATAATAAAATTAGAATTTTTTTTGGGGAGGGGAGAAATGTGATGATTTGTGTCCGACTGCCACTTTGTCTACATCACCTGATGTATAACATACAACAGGTTCACTTCAGAAATCAGATTCATCTACTGTAATATGAGCATCATCTTCCTCGCCCCTGCCAAAAATAAGCCTCAAATCTGCCCACCTCCCAATGTTGAAGACAACTCAGCTTCCCAGATCTACAGCACTGTTTTTCAACTTCATAAATATTTGAAATAAGGCTTATATATATATGAACGGTCTTACCCGTCCCCGTCAATGTTGAAGACAGGTTTGCGCCGCTGCCTAAAGACCATATTATTTTCCAAAATCCAAGATTTTCAGGCATTTCTAAGCGTTCTCTGAGGTCTTGCAAGAATGTACCGAATACTGAGTGTCAAGTGGTGACAGCAGCTAACTCAAATTTGAGATAACAAATGTTCAAGAGGATGAAAATTTATTTAACTATTCTGAAGCAGAGTTTTGTTTTGTGGATCATACTGATACTTAAACTGCACACTTATTAAGAGTGACGAAATTAATAGACTCATCTAGATTAAGCAATTTCCAACATATGTATTTTAAACATTTAATTTTATTTTCGTATTCGCGTAGCCTTTCTTTCGTGTTGACCAGTTTTCAAGTTAAACTATGTTTGTCATTAATATACCGTATTTCCCTATTTTAGATAAAATTAGTGGCAACACTATCAATTCTGGTAATAGCTGAAACTGAGAATAATGGAAAAGACGCTGAACGCACGAAAGAAGAGGGTGACGGCAGAAATCTTGAAGGTTCATCCAGTTTTATCACAGATATTTTAGCACTTGGACCTGGAATAGGTAAGATTATTTTCTTTTAAACCAACTTAAGTTTGTAAATTTTTCTTCGATTCAAATACAAAATGAAAACTGTTTCAGGAAACACACACACATACTTATCAACTTAATGGACACACCTAGAGTTGGAAACACGTCTGCTAGGCGGATTGGCAACAGTCAGGCGGCGACCTAGGTGTGTGGTGTGTTAAAACAAACTTTGTACTACGGTAGGAGCAGTAGCACGGGAGCGTGGACTGAGCTGAGTAGATTTTTATGGTGTAAGATATGAACCTCTCTGATTGTCAAAGAAGGCAAAGTTATGTGGTGCGAGCGTAACTGTATTGGATGTGTCCCAAGGGTCAATGTGCAAGGTACTGACGACCTACAAAGCCCGCGACAAAACAACATCGGCGAAGTGGAACAGTAGTCGGACGAAAATTCCAAGTGACAGACCTTTCGAAATATTAAAGCAGATTGTCGCTCAGAACTGTCCTGCGACTGCGGTGCAAATAATGGAGGGACTCAAGCAGCACTTCCCACAGCCTGTGTTGACAATCACAGTACGCCGCTAGTTACAAAACATGGACGTAAAGGGTCCTGTTGCCTAAGCGAAACCGTTGATAAGGGACCACAACGCTTCAGCACGTCGCCAATTGTGCGGCGAAGATTCAATATGGACCGCTGACGACAGAAAATGTGTGATATGGTTGGACCTTGTTTCACCTTGACAGTCATTGTTCGCCTTGTTTCAAACCGTGGGTTTATGATCCACAGTGCCTTTGTCCAACGTTGAAGCATAGAGGCAGCTTTGTGATGCTTTGCGTCTGCAATATCCTGGTTTCCAGTAAGTCCTGTGCTAACGCTTACCCATTGCCATTTTAGGAAATCGCCATTTTAGGGCATTCTATGGTCCAGATATCCTTTCTCGGATGACGTCATATTCCAGGACGATAATGCGCCTATATTCATACAGCTGAATTTGTTCCGGCATGTTTGAGGAATATCGGGATAAAGTTGAATACCTTCCCCTGGCTCTTTGAATCCACGAACCTGTTGTTCGTGTTGAAGTCATGAATCTGGCGCAGATTTCCACCCTAATCATCTGTCATGGAACTGAGTGATGTAGTGCAAGCGGAAATGGTGTAATATTGCACTTACTACCATTCACGACCTCTATGGCTCCATTTCACGTTGCATCAGAGCTGCTCTGAGGGAGAAATGTGGCCAAATGCCTTGTTAATATGGAATATTATACTTATTTAGGTATTTCCATTAAATTGGTATCATTATTATTTTTGTAAAAATGAAATGAAATCTTTAATTTACCAAAATATTTTTGGAAATGAAATCTGTTTGAAATGCAAACTAAAATTGAAGGAATAAAAAAATGTACCGGTATCTCTTTAGTTATTTAGTTTAATTTACATTTTAAAATTCATGTTTCTTTTATAATACCATTTGTTACGCTAATACACTTAAAATATCTGTTCATGCCTTAAATCGGAATATTATGATTGTATCTGTACTCTGGAGGGGGAGAACTGGTACAGATTGGGTATGTTTCATAAAAAAATAAATATTTTTAAACATTTGTGAACCCCTAGCAGGGCCTCAGAATAAAATACTTTAACAAAAGATACCCTGAAAAAACTCTACATGTACTAGCAGTGGCATGTTTAAGGGGGGGGGGGGAAATCCGGGCTTAAGTGTCCTCGAAATTTTATTTACTATTGTAAAGTAAATGAAATATCTTGCAGAATTTTCACATTTCCAGGAATAATGTTAGCAAAGCCCCCCAAAATAAAATTGTAAATATGCCACTGTATACTAGGATATATACCGTATTTATTAAGTTTCGTTGAAATACGGCTAGTAGTTACGAGGAACCAAGTTTCCCTAACAAAGGACAATACTTTTCATATAAAAATTAATTTTTGATATACAGGAACCATTGAGGGTGTTAGAAGAAGAGAAGGTATATTTTCATATGTAAATGGTAACATGTAACCTTAAATACAATATTGATTGCATACTCGCAGTTACCATATAACTAAGTGCATATAAATACGAGTAGTGGGTACAGAAAGCAGTTTCTAGGATTTCGAAAAACCGAAACCGGTTTTTGAAAACTTGAAAAAACAAGTTTTTGAAAACCAATTTTTGTCTTCTATCAAAACCGGTTTCGGTTTTCCATAAAAAACGGTTTTGGAAAATTTAAATATCGGGTTTTCGGTTTTCTACAAACCGGTGTCCGTTTTTATAAATTGAAAACGGTTTTGCCCATCCCTAGTAAGGCCAGTAGAATGGCAATACTAGTTTTTGACCCTACAGTGATACAACAATTTAAAAATGGTTAAAGAAAGATTTACAACGAGTTAGTAAAGAATCGAAAGTATTGATCGAATTCGGAAGATAAAAACTTTATAAAAATGAAAACATAAAGCATTGCTTCTTTCAACTGTTTTTTTTTTCAGCTGGACTTGGGCTAAATATTGGTCATACGTATGGAAACCAGTACAGACCAATTAAACCTTACATTCCAGTGGTTGAAGTAGGCTACAGTGGAGACAGAAGAAAGAAACCATTCGATTCGGGAATTGGAGGTAACTAGTTTTATGGTTGAACTGTTTATTTTATTATATCGGTGGAAACGCATTTAAGAATATCCAATATATATCGTCAAGCCCATAACCAAAATTTTCATTTCCTGCGTTCGTTCAATGGGAAACTGAAGTTTTCCAAACATCTAGACCATTTATCTAGCATTGCAAAGAGAGTTACTAAGCAGGAAGGGTAGTAGTTACCCTGTTGTTCGAAATGAACCCCTTAAGGAGCTAGAGTTAATGCCCAAGAGGTAAAGAACCCCAAAAGGTTAACATATGACCTCAACTTCACTGGCTTTCATTGCTAATAAAGCAAAGCTGAGAAAGGACGGTGTTGAGGGACTAAAAGTACCATGATGCTGAAGTTCCATTAGGTTTCAGAAATGTCCATATCTTATCGAGTCTTTAGTTAACATAATTAGGCAACTACAGGAGTTTTGTTTTATCTGAGTGTTTCTCCTGGAGGCAGTTCTATCCCATTTTTCTAACAGCTAGATAAGCTACTAAGCAGGTAGAGCAGAGACAGGATGACAGTTTCATTCTAGTTGGAAATGGAAAGCTAGATATTTGAGTAGATGGAGTTATAACCTATAAGAACGAGAGTTGAAGTATCACAAACGTTGAGATTTGACATCTACTTCGCTAACTTTCATTGCTAATAAAATAAAGTTGAGAAAGAACGATGTTGAAGGACTAAACTAAAGGATGCTTAAGCTCTGTTGGGTTTGTAGACATGTTCGAATCTCACCAGAACTCTAGGTTAACTCAATTAGGTCATTCTAAACCATGTACCTATCATATCTAGGCAGGCTACTGAGACCTAACTAACGTAGAGATAAGTAAGAGATTTGAGGAGCTTGAATGAATGCACAGATTGGGAATTTGAATTAGAATGAACATATATTGTAAAATATTATCACAAGAACTGAGAAATTTGGGTTTCATTACACAAAAATATGGAATGGAAATCAACATTGAAAAATAGCAAGTCATGAGCATATCCCGTGGAAATGCCCCTTACGGGTCAGAGTACAACAAAGAGCACTTCAAGAAGTTAATCATTTCAAATACCTGGGAAGAATTTTGACGAAATACGCTTACTGGACCAAAGACGTCAGGTGAAGAATTGCCATAGTGAAAGAAGCATTCAAGAAGAAAAGGCCACTCTTAACTAGCAGCCTTAATATTAGACTAAGGGAGAAATTGGTCAAGTTCTATATCTGGAGTATTGGACTGTCTGGTTCAGAGACTTAGACATTACGGAAGTTAGAGAAGAAATATTTAGAGAGCTTCGAAATGTGATGCTGGAGGAAGATGGAAAAGATAAAATGCACAGAAAGAGTAACAAACAAAGTCGTTTTAAAACGGATAGGAGAGAAGAAGACGCTTCTAGCCACCACCCTTCGTAGAAAGGCCAATTGAATTGGATATATTTTGCGAAGAAGTTGGGTTTTTCACACCTCCATAGAAGGAAAGATGGAAAGAAAGCAAGGAATAGGAAGAAGAAGAACAGAAGTGATCAATGACTTGAAAAATAGAAGAAAATATTGGGAATTAAAAGAGGAAACTGAAAATCGAAAAATTTGGAAGGAACATTTCCAGGCCCAAATTGAAAAGTAAGAAGAAGAAAAGAAAGAAAACTTCATTAACCCCAGGGCCTACCAAAAGGCAGAATATTTAATAATAATAATACACGAAGTTTCACTTATATACATCAATTTGCATTGTTTCCATTTAAGCACTCTTAACTTCTTAACGAGTTAAGAAATTTCCAATACAGAAAACGTTAACTGTCACTCACGTTCTTCTTTAGCAACTGGTACTGTCATCTTTAAGTTAAAAGAAACATAATGCTTAGTACTAGATAACATCTACATAACGAATTCACATTCCTAATTCCAATCAACTTCAATTTCAGTGTTGAGGAGATGAAATGGAGGTCATTGTAAAAGTTGTCAACAGATAATGGAAATTATTTATTAAAATTGTACAAATTTTGAATGTTTGAGAATTGATTTTGCTCAAATAACCAATTAAAATAATACTTGGCATAATGATCATTCTTACGCCTCAGATGATCTTATATATTAAATTGCTTAAATTGCGTATGGAAAGTCATGTATACGCAATCCAAAAATGCATATTTCGTCAATGTGCAATGGGTATGCATGGGATTTTCTAAAGACATAATCAGGGCCATCGCGTGGTTTGAAAGCGCCCCGGGCGAGAATTTCCAGACGCCCCCCCCCCCCAGTGTATTATGAAAATAATCAGAGTTTATTCTGTACTCCTAGATTTAAATATGGAATGTAAAATCATAATATAAGGTAAAAGAAGTTGGTATTATGTCAATTTTTTAAAAGTGAATGGCTTTTGTAGTTCAAGCATAAAAGTTAATGAAAACGTGGTTTTTGAATTATTTAAATCGAGTGCTTTTCTTGTTTATTTTGAACTTGATACACATCAACATAGTAATAGCATAGAATATACAAATATTAAATTCCAAGATTTAAAAAAAAAATCTTCTGACAGAGAGCTGGAGAGAGTTTCAGTTGAATAATCCTAGGTCAAGACGACTTTTTACATTACCGGTAATTTTCAAGTTCAATACTCTATCGGGAGTCCCTCAAGGATCTAATCTAGGTCCTCTGTTGTTTCTTCTTGTTATTAATGATATTCCTCTGAGTATTAAAACTTCTCTTTTTGCCGACAATCTCAAATTATACTTCAGTGTAAGTTCAATGTATGACTGCGTGAAACCTGAATAGGATCTACAGAGAGTTCAAATATGGTATAATAAGAATAAATTAGTCCTGAATGTGTCCAAATGTAAATCTGTATCTTTCATAAAGAAAGAAAATCCAATTAACTTTACCTATACAATCAGTGGCACTTCCTTGTCTATCTCAAATACTATCAAACATCTAGGAGTTATATTTTATAGCAAATT
Organism: Thermobia domestica; assembly: GCF_964235325.1. Taxonomy (NCBI): domain Eukaryota; kingdom Metazoa; phylum Arthropoda; class Insecta; order Zygentoma; family Lepismatidae; genus Thermobia; species Thermobia domestica. The sequence goes on from NC_137467.1 coordinate 20,211,163, forward strand.
AACCTTTGCTCAACACGTTCACGAAATATCGAGTAGTATACGGCATATAGAAACCTAGGTTTAATTTATAGAATAGGACAGGATTTCTAAAAAAAAAAAAAAAAATCAATATTTATAAGGTTATATTTTTCATATGTGAGGTTAAAATTACAATACTGTTGTACGTACTGTTTGGACACCAAATGTCTAAATACTCTGATGCAATAGAAAGTATACAGATTAATTTTTTAAATGCGTGCATTCAAGAAAACCAGTTTCTACACAAATGTCCCTTACGAAGACTTACAAGGGACATCACCCAATTGTCCGGCTCCGATTTCAATGAAACTTTTCTAGCTGATAGAGAACATATATGTATTATTTGTGATGACAGAAATTTTTGCCATGGTGCATGTTTTCTATTTTTTATAATTTTTAAAAGTTGTGATGTGGTTATTAGAGATTACTGCAGAAGTCCCTTACTAACCTTTGTAAACGGAGCGTTAATGAAAGAACAACCATGTAGATACATATAAGGCTTAGGGGGAAGTTGTATGGTAGGTATGACCTTGACGGTAGCCATCTTGAAATCCGCCATTTTGAATTAAGATCAAGTTTTTTAAATAGGAATAGGGCAATATGATACATAATTTCGGGCTAGAATTTAATCAGGAAGACAATGGTGAAGCTAGTTTTGAGATACACTCATTTAGGGAAAAGTTAAGGGCATTTAATTGTTCACTTACTACGTGCGAAAGTCCCTTACCTCCACTTCTAACACGCGTATTACTGATAATAAGTGGATAAAAGCTTCGGTAATACATATTATGTCTAGAGGGAAGTGACACGGTAAGGATATCCTTGACGGCAGCCATCTTGAAATCCGCCATTTTGAATTAAAGTGAAGTTTGAAAAATGAAAACCATAGCATGTGACACCTCATTTTAATAGCAAATTTTCCCAAAAAGCCAATGGTATTCTTATTATTGTTCTATAAGTAACCAGTGTGAATTTAGGACTGCTTCTAATGAGCACCAAACGTCCATTATTCGATCTTTCAAATTGGCAACACTCCTAATTTTCACCGCATGTTTTAAGATTCCAACTGTTACTCTGCAATTGTTACCATGGCTCATGTTTACTAAATTTATTACATTTTTAAGAGTTACGATTTGTCAGTTCGTGAATAGTGTTGGGATAAGCATCCAGCAATCTTTCTGAATTTTGAAGACTTGCCATGTAATTATTAATTTCCTATACCTGCCCTTCAAAAACTCGTTTACTGACATGAATCATCGCACAACGAAACAACTCCAACTTTGCATTCAGGTAATACCGAAGACGTGGCTTGTGTAGTAGATGGGACGAAAAATGAAATGAAAATTCACTTCAAAAAGGAAAACGAAATATGATTGTTGTGTAAATCAAGGGTCTTTTGTTTTGTTTTATATATATTTATTTATTGTATATTTATTTATTTATTTATTTATGTATTTTCTATGGCAATTTTTTAGCTTGTCAGACAAAAAAGTCATTCGTTTTCTAGCGATTGTTGTCGATGATTCATGATTGTAAAATTTATAATCAGTATTGATCGGGCACTCAATAAGTTACACCTCTTTATAAACAAGTTGCCTGTTTTCATATTATGCTCATGGTACAAACAATATTGTGGGAACAGTCATATAATGACTCTTTGATATTTTCTAGCATTGCTGGTGTTACTTTAATGTTGTATTTATTAAAAATATTTTATTGTTTATCGTTTGCGCAACATGTAGGCTGCATTTCCTGGTAATTTTGTGTTCGTATAACACCAATTTGTTATAATTTCATTTGTATTTCTTTACGTCACATAGTTCAATAGGTTCTTTTTTTCATGTATTCTCGTTTAAAATAAATAACCACATTGCAAGTCTTCAAAATTCAGAAAGATTGCTGGATGCTTATCCCAACACTATTCACGAACTGACAAATCGTAACTCTTAAAAAATGTAATAAATTTAGAAAACATGAGCCATGGCAACAATTGCAGAGTAACAGTTGGAATCTTAAAACATGCGGTGAAAATTAGGAGTGTTGCCAATTTGAAAGATCGAATAATGGACGTTTGGTGCTCATTAGAAGCAGTCCTAAATTCACACTGGTTACTTATAGAACAATAATAAGAATACCATTGGCTTTTTGGGAAAATTTGCTATTAAAATGAGGTGTCACATGCTATGGTTTTCATTTTTCAAACTTCACTTTAATTCAAAATGGCGGATTTCAAGATGGCTGCCGTCAAGGATATCCTTACCGTGTCACTTCCCTCTAGACATAATATGTATTACCGAAGCTTTTTATCCACTTATTATCAGTAATACGCGTGTTAGAAGTGGAGGTAAGGGACTTTCGCACGTAGTAAGTGAACAATTAAATGCCCTTAACTTTTCCCTAAATGAGTGTATCTCAAAACTAGCTTCACCATTGTCTTCCTGATTAAATTCTAGCCCGAAATTATGTATCATATTACCCTATTCCTATTTAAAAAACTTGATCTTAATTTAAAATGGCGAATTTCAAGATGGCTACCGTCAAGGTCATACCTACCATACAACTTCCCCCTAAGCCTTATATGTATCTACATGGTTGTTCTTTCATTAACGCTCCGTTTACAAAGGTTAGTAAGGGACTTCTGCAGAAATCTCTAATAACCACATCACAACTTTTAAAAATTATAAAAAATAGAAAACATGCACCATGGCAAAAATTTCTGTCATCATAAATAATACATATATGTTCTCTATCAGCTAGAAAAGTTTCATTGAAATCGGAGCCGGACAATTGGGTGATGTCCCTTGTTAGTAACGAATTTTAATTTTCAAACATTAGAAAAAATTAGACGGGTGTTTGTTCTGTTTACATAAATTATTAAACGCTAAAATTAGTTCTCCTAGAACAGTAAACATTGGGACATTCTATTGTAGAAAAGCAAGAACTAACATATTACATAAGCCCCCTCTGTGGATGATGTGTATTGCATACAACGAAATGATTAGATTTCATGTAGTAGATGTATTTAGTACGTCTGAAAACAAGTTCAAAAGAACAGTTAGGCAATAACTTTTGCATAACTAAACGACGTATATTTGTGTTTGTTAGATAAGTATGTAGACGACATTATAACTAGGCTTTAAGCTGTTGTGTTGTCCTTACGAAAAATAAATAAATAAATTTTACTTAGACATGGCCTGATCATTATTAAAATATCTGAATTAACTTTATTTTTTTAAAAAAAAAAAATCATTTATCAACATAATCTGAATTCTTTGAATTTTGTTTATTTGTCGTCTCGGCGCCCGTTTGGTCGCAGCGCCCGGGGTGATCGTCCTGGTCGCCCCGCCCACGCGACGGCCCTAGATATAATTCGAAGACATGGTCTTAATAGAAATCCAGATCTGCTCTGATTTCAAGGTTGGTTCAAAGTAGGCAAAAGATAAACCTTGACAACAGCGGACACAAAATGTATCGGCGGGAAAGTAAGAAGTGTTACGTACCGTCAGCACCATGGTCCTTCGTATTCGAAATAACGCATGCTGCAATGTTTTGTTTCATGCTTATACGTTAAAAGTAGTGAAGTATACCGTAATAAAATACACCACAGAACACATTATTCCGAACACAAGGGACCGTGGTGTAGAGGGTCCCTAACACCTATGACCTCCTGCCGAAGCATTCCGTACCCACTTACCGTTTGCTAACTTTGGAGCCACCTTGTAATCAGAGCATATCTGGGAATCCTGTGAAAACATGTTTGGGAATCATATCCTATAGGAAATCCCTTGCCCATCCATTGCACATTGACTAAATACAATATGCAATTTTAGATTGCGTATGTATGACTTTCCTTTACGCTGATATGAACAGCCACTTTGGTCATAGTTTCTCGAATTCGAAAAAGTGTGTGCTGAAATTTAGCTTTTCCATGATTTTGGTCAGCCCTAGCTCTGAAACTATGCACTTCTTCAACAGGAGTATATAGGCCTACTCTAGATTTTAACATTTTCTCAGGCTGTGGCGAGTAATTTCAACTCAGGTTTCTATCGACGACTTTAGTGATCTGCGAACCTCATGCATCAATAATACTGTCAGTGATATAACATTGAGCTCAAACTTGTGAGAGCCAATTTATCAGACTATCCTTCTATTCAACACCTAACGGCTTCCTTATTTATTTATTTATTTATTATTTTTGCAGGTGTAGCATTTGACGTTGGGCTATACTACGACAACTATAAACCCTTCAAACCATCTCCACCTGATTATACGCAAGGGTATGGTTATTATAACAAAGGAACAAAAGGAGTCTACAATGATCCTGGAATTATAAAAGGCAACTACTACGGTTATGGTTATGGAAATTCCAAAGGACACCAAGGAGGGTACAACGGTTATGGAAACTCTAAAGGGGAGTATGGTTATGGCAATCTGAAAGGAGTCAAAGAACAATATATCGACTATGGCTATTTGAAAGGGTACTACGGCTATGGCGATCTAAAAGGATATTACAATGGTTATGGTAACACAAAAGGCGATTTAGGCTACGGGTTCATAAAAGGATCACTTCCCAATGGTTTCCATGGATTTAAAAGTATTAATACTCATGGAAACGAAGGCCATCATTTTTATGGATCTGGTGAAAAGATTGGGTGTAAGTGTAGTCATTATCATCATCCAAGCTATGGACAAGGTTTTGTAGATCATTATCACCATCATCATGGACGTAAGTGAGAAAGTTAGTTCATATCTAGTGAAATATGTAACACTGAACAATATTATGTTTCGTAATGACATTTCGCTGAAGCTATTGTGTGTACTGTTCGACAGAAACACACAGTTACCAAAATGAATATAATTTCGAATTCTAACAAATTTATTAGTGATATTAAAAACTGAAGTATTTGTATTTTAAAATCGAATATCTCTTAACCCGAGATGTGAAGCGTAAAGGTGGAATTTTTTTACGTGTATACACGAAAGCTTGTGTGTTTCTTTATATGAAACCTTGCTTGTTTCTCTAGCTGCAAGTATTTGTATTTTTCTTTTTGTATGAAAGCTTGTGTGTTTCTTTATAAAGAGGTTGTGTATTTCTTTACATGAAAGTTTTGTGTTCCTTTGTTCTCAGGTAGAGTTAAAACGGTTTGATAAAAGTTTAACGAGTGAGGGATTGATAGATTTGTTATAACCTCAGGAATAACACAGAGTATTCGTCAAATCCAATATGGGGGATAATGAACGCCACATTTTTGTAACCCAAATTTACACGCAGAATTTAATTGGTTTTACACAATTTGCTGAATAAGATGTTAACGGGAGTGACACTGAATATGTGGCGTGTCGTACACTCATGTCCAAAATTATTGTCGCATGTCTATAAATATGTTGTAGAAATATAATTTGATAACGACTTTGTCCGGTATTTTTTATAATGTTAGTATGTGTTTAATCTTCAAAGACATGTATATGGCAAATTTCATGTCAAAAGAGCAGTAAATAAGAACAATAACACGAAAATAAAACTTTCTGGTACATTTAGCAATATTTCGTTTTACTCGCTCTAATTTTCGTATTTATAATTCTTTCCCTATGAAATTTACTACAAATAGCCTATATATTTTCCGATTATATACATAGTATCAGTATTAAAAGTACCCTGCAAAATCTTTACTAAATTATATTCTTACTAAAAACAGTTATAGATATGCGACAATCATTTTGGACATGTTGTGTATAATTCACTATGGCGGACTTTACACGTCACAAAGTACACAATAATTATAATATAGAAATTGTAATAACTTATATAAATACATTATAAAATATCGTTGTTGCCTTCAATATAAAAGTAGTATGATCTCCAAATAAATACAAATCCTTATTATAAAATGAAAATATTTCAGGTTTTGTAAGTAACTCTTATTCCCAATAGTGAATACTCGCCGCTTCGCTACGTACTCAGTGACAGTGGCGAAGCGTAATCCCACAAGTAGGGTAGGCCCGATGAACTAATAACATAAATTTTAATGTATCATAAAATGTTTAAAATTATAGTCAAAATTCTATTTTCCTTATTGAGTTAAAAAGAAATTCCCAAATCGATTTATTTTAAAGAACTTTCTTAGCTGTATTTTATCACTGTTTAGAGTTAAATTTATGCGCATGTATAGGTAGTAGTTTTTTCTTTTCTTTTTTAAAAACATTTTGAAGTGCAGTTAATATTTTCTTCTGTTTGGGATTTGTAAGGGAGTATGAGGGGAATTTTCTCCTCACTAGCTGTTTTTATTTCCTGCATATTTGAAAATGGAGAGACAGAGAGAGAGGGGGGGGGGGAGAAAGTATATTCTTACAGTTAGCTGTCAAACTTCTTGGATAGCCGTTTGTTACTTGCATCTCCCACTATAAAGTAAGTAGACTGCATTTAATTAATGCATCATGTGATAATGACTTCACTAGAAATGACAATGCTTAGAAGGAACTTCATTTAAATCAACGCCAAGATATTTAATATTGTATTCTATGCAGTGATGTATTTAAGGGGGTGGCTTTCGGGCTTAAGCACTCACCGAAATTTAATCGCAACTTTTTATTGTTTTATATGTAATGCAGAATTTTCATATTGGTAAATTTATGTATATATTTAATATTTGAGACATATTCTACAAGCTATTAAAGACATGCAGAGGAAAAGAACAGCTACTCTGAGTAACTTCTGAAAGTATATACCAAAATTAAACAAGTTATCACTAATAAAAATACATAATTCTACACTAAAACTTCTTACTCTGTGTTAAGGTAATCATTTTATAACATATTAGCATCGAAAGATGACTTCAACGCTAAAACTAAACACCCAGAGGCGAGCCTTCGCAACTTCCTAACAATGCGTGCAATCCGCAGCGATAATAGCTTCGCTCCCTGAGAAGCATAATCCGTAAACCTGTCTAGCGAACTGGTGAGGCTCAGACGGCAGGGTCTCCAAGTGTTTCCAACCCACTATTTTGCTACCGAAAAAACGAAATGTTGAAGTCTTGATTTTATTTTATAAGGAACCAAAGATAAAGAAAATATACGATAGGAAAGAGGGTAGGCCCGGCGTCAGAGCCTCATAGTACGCTTCGCCACTCCTCTGCGTAATTAATTTTAATAGATGACGCTAGCGTGTGGGCCATTAAGAGATTTAAAACTATTGTTACGATTTAATCGCAACAGAAAAACTGAATTATTTCAATTTTATCATTTCAAAGCAGTGTTCGTAGTTTGAGGGAAATTTCTCTAATCTAGGGAAATTTCGTAAGTAAATTTAGCAAAAAGGGAAAAGAGATTTTTTCGATAAAATGCGAAAATCCAAGGAAATTTTAACTCAGACTGGTTGACCAATATAAATGTTTAAATTTTTCTCTGTTCTTCAGAAATAAACCAATACAACATTAGTAAAGTGTGTGTGTGTATATATGTGTCTGTGTCTGTGTTGAAAGTAGCGTAAGGCAAGCTATACAGTACAAGATAGATCCTAGGAAATCTACGACTTGTCCTAGAGTCAAAATTTCAACGTATATGGCATCAGATCGCATATCATTTCCTATGTTCTGAACGATCCTATGAGACTTCTTTTGTTTGGAGCACGCTTTATTTCGGAAAGAAAACTCGTAAGATTTTTGATTTAGGCGACATCAGGTGAGAGAAAGTGAAAACAAATTCGTTTTCTGTTTTCTCCCCGCCAACCGCATGTGGGTGAAAGAGCAAAAATACTCGATAAAATGAAGAGTGTTGCAGAGACTGATGAGATATGTTTTGCTCATTTATCTTCTGATTTCTATGCGTGTTTTAGTGGTGTGTAATTTAACAATAAAGCGCCTGGTATCAACATCGGTAGGATATGCAGTGTAGTTATGTGTATGGTACAAAAGAGTAGGATTTCCTATTAGATATGTCGTAACATTTTTTCTCGGATAAATCCTAAGATATTTCCTACGATTTATCTCATAGGGCTATTGTATAGCAGCCCTAACTTGTACTCATCGTTGCTTGTATGTATTGGTATGTATTTTTTGTAAAAAAGAAAGAACGAAAAAAGTAAAAGAAGTAGAAGCAGAACAACAAATGAGGTTGACACTTCCTTTAATATAACTAAATTAATCTTATCCCGTAACTTAGGAATTGGACACTCCACAAACCACGGAAAATTTGATAAGAAAATGGGAAAATTTGTGTCAATCCAGGGAAATTTTCTTAAGAAATCCTATAAACACTGTTCCAAAGTAGGACAAAGTCGTAAACCTATTTATATTTGAACACTATTATTTGTGTAGCCCTAAGTTAGTTTGTCGACAAAATAATAATTTAAAAAAAGTTAAATATAAACAATTACAATTTTTTTTAAGGAAGCGTTTGACCTATAGTGTACAACAAGCCGAAGGCTTGGCAACAACTGCTAGTATAAAGTTAATGAATATTTCTATTAACGCTATTTAATATATACATACATACATATATATATATATATAAACTACAGGGCGGTCCGGAAGTGGGCGTACCTCCCTTTGGTTTCAACAGTATAGTTTTAGTTATGGTAGAATATTTGTACACAGTTACCTTGAAGTCTTAAGGGTCTTAAGAGTCATAAACATCGGTATGATCGGTATGATCCATGTCGTAACACAGCTGAATTCTGCGCCAAGTTCTCGCAGAGAGTTTTGTGGAGATACTTCGGAGTCACGAGGGTGAAGGCGTGTTTCTCAGGTGCTCTTAATTCCTGCGTTGTGTGATATCGAGTGTTTCTTACTTGTTGCTTTATGAAACCCTTAAGAGAACATTGTATAGTGTCGTCAGATCGGGACTTGCAAAGGTTGCTGGTGAAGATGTACAGGGTGGGGACACTTCTAAATGGTACAGCCATATGGAGATTTACGGCTAAGGTGTACCATTTAGAAGTGTCCCCCGCTGTACAACCTCTTCCAATCTAGCGGCCAGAAAACGTCTGATTCAGGTAGTTGCGCACGTGAATCGCAAAGCAGAAAACAAATGAACATGGATAGCAATGTTGCCAGACAATGCCAAGCAATGTTACCAAACAAATGTGTGTAAAACCTAAAACCATCAAAAAGTACCAATTAAGGGTACGCCCACTTCCGGACCACGCTGTATATTGGAATTAAAAAATACTACTTCTTTTATATACTCAAAATAAAAGAAAAAACGCATTTTTTATTTTAAGGGGAAAATTTTTCTTTTGAAGTGATGACACTATAACATTCTAATAAAAGTGGTCTCCGCTTGAAATGAAATGAAATGAAATTTTTCAGTTTAACGTCTCTCGATTATGTCCGTTAGGCAAAGGAAGGCGATGATTAAGCCAAGGGAATGTTGATGGAAGAATTCTGTGGAATGATAATGAGGGAGGATAGGAGAGTAATTCGAGAAGATTCAAATACACGATGCTGTCCGCAACAAACTTACATGGTCAGGGATCGAACCAGCGATCCCACATACTAGAGGTAAGCGCTCTATCACTGAGCCACTGTGCCGCTTCTCCCCACTTGTAAAATTTCCCCCAGTTTGAGAAACACTGCGCTAAGGAAATCTCACAAATTTTAAGCAGTTGTATTCTTTTGATACAATTAAGTCTCTTATGATCCCATTGAAAACTATACTTACAAACATCCTATTAAAAAGCCTTGAATTAGCAGTGTTGCGAAGCAAAATTAAACCCGATTTAGGGTAGTGGTCAGTAGGGTGGGCCGAAAACGGCCGAAATTTTTTTTTTTAGAAAATTAGGATTGAGTACCGTGCAAAAGTTGTAAAATGTTATATTATGTTTCCTCACCAAAATAGAGCCGGATAAAAAGACATTTAACCGGGCCCCGGGGGCCCGAAAGAACGCTAATTTTGAAAAAAATAGTTTCGAGTAGTGAAAATATTATTGAAATATTTTTTTTAGAAAGTAAGGTTTGAGTACCATGCAAAAGTTGTATAATATTATGTTATGTTTCTTCACCAAAATAGAGCCGGATAAAAAAATTATTTAACCGGGCCCCAGGGGCCCGAAAGAACGGTAATTTTGAAAAAAGTAGCGACCAATGAAAATATTATATTAAAATATATTTTTGGAAAGTTAAGTTTCAGTATCGTGCAAAAGTTGTATAATGTTATGTTTCTTCACAGAAACAGAGCCGGAATAAAAGTTATTTAACCGCGGCCCGGGGGCCCTAAAGAACGTTTATTTAAAAAAAAAAAAAAAAGATAGTTGTAAATAGTGAAAATATTATTGATTTTTTTTCTTTTTTTTTTTAGAAAGTTAAGTTTGAGTACCGTGCAAAATTTATAATGTCATGTTTCCTCGCCAAAACAGAGTCGGATAAAAAGATATTTAACCGGGCCCTGGGAGCCCGAAAGAACGTTAATGCTGAAAAAATATGGTTGTGAGTAGTGAAAATATTATTGAAATATTTGTTTTCAAAAAATTAAATTTGAGTATCGTGCAAAAGTTGTATAATGCTATGTTTCTTCCCCAAAACAGAGGCAGATAAAAATATTTCACCAGGCCCTGCGTGTCCGAAAAGTGTTATTTTTTTTTAAATATATACCATTATTTTAAGTATGTATAGAAAATTGGTTAAGATTCCTAATACTTTAACTTGACCCCAGGATTTTAAATGTTCTGATCTGATGTGCAGCTCTTCGTCTGATTGGTGTTTAGTAGATATAATAGTACGGACACAAATACATAGGTAAGATTGAAAAATTGACCAACAAACACCAAACCAGCCCAGAACTCACCACGTGGAGATGGCTACACAGCGAGTTCCTCCCACCCACCTTCCTCTTACTTAAAGCTCCTTAGTTGAATTTTGGAACAAAATATTGAGATTTATGTTCGAAGCTTGGTAGATACTTTCGTGCTTCCAGTTTTGCGCGAATATAACCGTCTCGTGCAACACTACCGCATACTTCTAAAGAAGATTCTGTTACTACCTTTACACACCTCTCCAAAGCCTGTGTGTGGAAGGGGAACGTGCCAAACTGTGAAACCTCCTCTTTTCCACAATCATTTCGGTTAGTTCTTCTCTTGATACGTTAGCCAAAACTGGAAGTTTCGTTACAGTCACTTCTGACCAATCGATCAAATCGATATAATCTGCATATTCTTCAGTGCTTTGCCTACTGCAATTGTCAATTAGAACTATAGTTTGATATTTTCGGCCATGAAAATAGACCCTTAAAATTAGTAGCTTTACACTGTAGACGTTTTTTTTTTTTTTTTTTTTTTTTGCTAGTTTCCTACGGATTTTGTCTTTATCTACTACTTTGTCGGGGTTAGTTTTGTTCAGTAAATTCATATCTTTTAAAACAGCGGATACAATTTTAGCAGCCGACCTATTCGAGACACCTGTTAAATCTTTTGCGGTACTCATTTGTTTAGGGCTCACTATTGTTTATTTAGGTTAACTGTAGATTTTATTCTCTAAACGATAGCTCTATGCGAACTCTTCATCGCCTGAATTCGGGGTGGAAGCACTTAATGTATGTTACAATTGCGGGATTGAGGCTAACGATTGTAACCCTCTTCTATTTTGTACCGCAGCATCATAATTAGTGTTGTAAAAAAACGGTTTTTTTTCTGTGAAGTTTTTTTCAATAAAAAACATCGTTCTTTTTCATGTTTTTTTTTCAAAAGTCTGTTTTTTTTCTGGCAACTATTATTTATTGATTTATGTTGCAGATCATTGAAATAATCAACAGAACTTGAGTCGAAGATCTCGTAACTTACAAATCGTTTGTTTCTTTGAACTTATACGAGCAAAATTGTGTGATTATTCCTTTCAGCCCCAGGTCATTTTTGGCGTTTTCCTACATTTCCAGTTAGTGAATTATTGCTCAAAAACTATTCATTCGATTGATATGGTTAAGGCCTTGTTTTTAAGAAAATGGATGTGGCTATTTTTTGGTGTAAGTTGTATTGCAGTGTTGCCAACGGGTGGGAAATTATTGAGGGAAATGTAGGGATGAAAATTTACAAAAAGTTTCCTAACCGAATTTCAAAAATTTTTTGTATCTAGCACCACTGCTGCTATATGGGTTCAAGTCACCTAAACAAATCTTTGGTGTGTTGACAAGGTACAGTGAAATTCTGAAGTCGCTGGCTTCCATTCAAAGAGGGAAAGAAAAAATTCTGTCATACACATGAAATTTTGACACTTTTTACGCCTCAGAAGCAAAAATCAAATATGACGGGGTACAACTTCTGTAATTATCCTATTGAAACTTTTTATGGTGCGTTCTGTAGGGCAAAGAGGAAGCTTTCAGGTAGTGGTACGTTTGTTTCAATGTAACCAGTAAGATGGTAATAATAGAGGGGAAAAGGGAAATTTTCCGAATTTTTCACCTAATAGCGGGAATTAATTGTTTTGGCTGGAAACGCTGCCGTCAGACAGACGAAAACTATCTGAAAATAAACCGTAGTGCTCCAAGAATATATCGTACAAGTATCATGGCGATATATAACAAAGTAAGCATGAAATTTTAAAAAAATCTCATTCTACCTCAGAAATTCACCATTTTCTTACCATTTCCAGAACATGGTTTATTATAAACCTCAACTGTACTTCCCCTAATTATTCTAGTATAACTTTTTATGGTGCGCTGTGTAGGCTAAGGATGAGACTGTTAGACACTGGTACATTTGTTCGAATGTAGCCAACAAGAAGGAAATAATAGAAATAAAAAAGGGAATTTTTCCCAAAAGTTGCCACTAAAATCTGGAATTAAAATTTTTTGTAGCTAGCAACACTACTATCAGACACACACAATCTATCTTAAAATAAGCTTTGGTATCCCTCTAATATATCCTACAGGTATTGTGACGATATCTAATAAAGTAAGCATGTCAATAAAAATATCTCATTCTACCTTTTAAAAAATCACAGTTATCTTTCCAATTAGAGAACAAGGTCCACTGTAAACCTCAACTGTACTTCCCCTAATTATCCTATTGAAACTTTCTATAGTGCGTTGTGTAGAGCAAAGACGAGACTTCCAGATACTGGTACGTTTGTTCCGATATAGCCAACAAGAGGGAAATAATAGAGACAAAACATATAATTTTTCCAAAATTTCCCGCTAAAATCTGGAATTAAAATATTCTGTAGCTGGCAACACTGCTACCAAACAGACGCAAACTATCTTAAATTAAACATTGGTACACCACTAATATATCCTACAAGTATTATGGCGATATTTAAGGAACAAAGCTTCTAATTACCAAAAATATATTACGGTAAACAGAAAAGTAAGGGAAAACTGGAAAAATCAAGGGCTAGAACCTAAATACGAATTTTACGTGCACCCGCTAATTACCCCATTGTAACGATCTGTACTTTCGTTTGTTAAATAAGGACAAATGTTCGATTGGCGTAAGTTGACTTGCACTCGGACGTATAGGTACGGATTTGTAAACAAAAATTTCTAATATTTTGCCAAAATATAGGAAATTTTAATTTCCCTAATTGGCAACACTGCGCGCAGGCCCGTCCAATTGATGTCAACAGTTAGGTATCCATCCGAGGTATCTCCTGGCAAGTCTTAAGAATGTCTTTCTACAACAAAGAAAGCTACAGGGAAAAAAAAGTAAAGGAAATTCGAAATTAGGAAATTCTCGAATTTTTGACTGGGGTTAAATTTGAGAAGGAAATTGGACACCAGAAGAAAAAGAAATTAATATGATAAACTATAGTCCAACCACATTTTGCAAGAATAATATCCCGATATATTAATTAGTGTCCACACTGGAGCGGATTAAACAAGTGACACACCTGTGTGTGCCACTTTGGCCACCTGGGCCACCGAGTATACATTTGATTACATTTTTTTGACTACTAACTCGTGTTGTTGTTGTAGTTATAGTCTCGACTAATAATAATATCGTTGTAAACAATAACTTTATAAGGAAAATTTTCTCTCCTTTTTACATCTTAGTTCCAACACTGTTGGTGAGAAATGTAGTGTTTCAAAATAAATTTTGGGGTATAAGTCTTCGTAGTACTTATTACATTTTACGTACAATTATAAGCAATGCATCAAGTAAAAGAGCACCTCAAACAGTCTTTGCTACAAGTGTTTAATGTGAGATTCATTCGTCACACGGAACACGTCTAGTCGATAGGCGAGAAAGGCCCATAAACTTTCCGCCATATGGCACAAAACACATTCAATTTAGGGGAGTTTCGTTTCAATTGTACCATCTCCTGAGGATTTGCTGACGGTCAGATGCAAACATTATGAGTGTTCACATTAGCTCTTAGGTGAAAAGTCGATTTATCACTGAAGACGACACGATCCAGAAAATCTTCATTCTTATGCAGGAATATTTCACTTGCGAAATTGGCACGAAAAGCGTAGTCTGTAGGCTTTAGACTTGTAGCAACTGCAAACAATAAAGACGTAGTTGCAAGCGTCTCCTTAATATTCTTCACACAGACGGTTGCACTGTACAGGTTCAGTCTTTATTAAAACACAAAAAGCTTTCTGCTCTCTAGTCTCCATCTTTGCTACTTGCTCTTTCTAACGGCAGACAGAAGAAACAATGCATGTACAATCCGCGGCAAAAAACCCTGCAAAATGAGCATATAAGTTTATTGTGAAATGACGAAGTCTTTTGCTCCAAAATAAGTGTGCACGGGAGGAGGCCGAGGTTTATCCTGGCGTGATTCGTTTCACTTAGACGTTATGTTCATTCCCTGTGCTATTAGGCGTAGTTTCACAATAAACTTATATCCTCATGTTGCAGGTTTTTTGCCGCGCATTGTACATGCGTGCGTACAAAACTGTTTGAGTTGCTCTTTCATTTGATATAATATTTATAATTGTAATAGATACTACAAAGATTCAAAACCCTAATATTAATTTTGAAACACCCTGCATTAGTTCAAATTGAGTCATCCTATATTCAGGTCCTAGTCAATTTGTCGCCTCGTGCAATGGCATAATTTGCCGCCTGCCCCTTTCTCCAGAAAGAACAAATCTTAGAAGTCATGATTTTAAGTATGCTACTCCAGCATGAACAACAAAGGTGATGTAAGTGCAGTCGCACTCAGAAAGGCTTAAATACTTACTAAAAATGCAGTTCCGTTGTGTCTGTTTTTTTCTTTAAATGTTAATCTATTATGATAGTTAAAGATAAAGCAAACACACCTGCAGAGAAAAGATGGTAATCCTTTTTATAGAATTCACTATCGAGCTTCAATCTCAGTGTATCAGTTTGCAATTCCAGTGCAACTAGCTCTTTTATCTTTATTTCTTGATTTTTCTTCTACATCTTCTAACATTTTTTTTAAAATAAAACTTGTTTCTATCTTCAATGATAAGGAACTTGCTTCTGACAAAAACAAGACTACTTTCATATCAAAACTGTGATAACTTACTAAATGGAACAGATATTCACTACTATTCGAGAATTGAATTCTTGCATTTGACAACAATCAAGCAATTTGTGCTCGGATTTATTCGACCATTTTCTTTAGCATTGTCCATGTGGCCTTAAACTAATGCAACCTAAACATAATTTATGAATGTTGTAGGCCTATTCAAATAGGTCAGCTTAGTAAATGTAACTACCATCATCATGAAGTTTGTTTCCAACAAGAAATATTTAATTTAAATAATATACTTATGACTGATTTTGCCGGACCATACAAGCTTGCCGTTCCACGCAAATGCACGTGTTGCATATATACAGTGGCGTATTTAGGGGGCTTCCGGGGTTAAGCCCCCCCCCGAAATCTTACTTACTATAGTAAAGTATATGAAATATCTTGCAGAATTTTCACATTTTCAGGCAAAGCCCCCCCGAAAGTTAGCAAAGCCCCTCCCGAAACAAAATTGTAAATACGCCACTGCATATATGGTAGAGCCGGCTCTGCATATCATATATATCTAGTCGACAAATTATTTATATATGACATTTAGAAAAATACTATTAGGCAAATTAGTATTAGTTTTTACCTTTAGACAACTTATTGGAATTTTATACTGCTCGTGACATTATTTTCGTACTTATTAAAGGCCTGCATTCACGAAAAAACAAAATTTCAATTCTACGTTTATTTCTTAGTTGATATTGATGAAAACTGCTGAAACCCGAATTGTTAATAGGTATGGTATTCATGTAAATTGTAAAATATTTGTAGCGTGTCAGTATCTAGCGTTTAATTTATGTTGCATTTTATGGTGATTACACCTACATAAAAATATTTCATACTTAAATAGACGTTAGATGCATTACAAATGACTATTTGAAAAAAAACGAAATTTAGAAAAAAAACGAGAGGCAATGTTTTTTTTCTAAAAAAAACGTACATTTCTGAAAAAATACGAACCGTTTTTTTTCTATTTACAACACTAATCATAATCGATCTGTGTGTCATGCTTTCTTTTGAACCTATGGGTTTCTGCTTTATCTACCTTGCAACTCGTCATTTGTCTCTGATTTCTCTGATCTAATATGAGCTCCACGGCGGTATTTAATTTGATTTATCACACTTACAAATTAATCTATCGCAGCATTTGCAAGAGAAAATATCAAATAACTTCTGAACACCGTTCTTAAATTTCTTTAATTTGGCTCTTAATGGAGGTATCTTGTTTCTTAATGGGGTTAATGATCGTTTTGCATTTTGAGTTGTAATTCAACATCATATCCTTAATTCGAAGGCAAGACAATACAGGAAAAGAGGCTCGCAGCCATATCGTTTCTAGTTTGTTTGAATTCAGCAATGTAAGCGCCGCCTTCGGAAAGCCAGTGTTGTGCATTTTGCATCCAGATGCGAAAAAGTGATATTCTCTTAAAGTTTGAGAGTTTTGAGCTGGGCTCAACACGAAGGTTTTTCGTGTGTTAATATGGTAGTTATCAAAGTTAGTTAAGCTCTTAATAGTTATTTGCGTATATTAAAACCATGTATTTCATGTTTTATGTACGAGTATTAATAGGATTGTCTGGTAAAATGTTTTTATTACCTAAAATCATTTTATTTGAACAAAAAATTAGGCACTTTAGGGCCACGGGGGCCCGGTTAAATATTGTTTTAAAATCAACATATTTGACATGGCTTCATTTCGTACCAATGCATAACTTTTGATAACTACTCAATCCTGAATATCTGAAAAAAAATTTTTCGGCCCACCCTAGTGGTCAGTGTCTTTGTGCTGCAATTGGCCATTACGAGCAGGGCCGGATTTAGGGGGGGTGCAAAGGTGCACGTGCATCCCCCCTTCGTCGCAAATATACACTACCTGAAGTGGGAAGCTAGCAGTGAGTTTTGCAAAATCAATAGTTTAAGTCAATTTTCTGAAGGTTGAAGGAAAACAATTCATCGAGAGCTGACACTTAGCATTTCCAAAGGAATTCCTCTTTCACATCACAGATGCCTAAAGGAATTTAAAAAAAAAAACTCAAATTTAATTCAAATTACTGGTAGTTATTGGTGCACCCCCCTTAGAGAATCCTGGATCCGGTTCTGATTACGAGCAACTGGTTTTAGCGAAGACTTTTTCCTTTGTTCTACTAGGTGAATGCCTAGATAATACCTTTAAATGTAAGCCCTCGCCGACCTCCTTCATTTGATTTTTCACTGAAGTAATCCGATTTGGATCAAACTTGGCGTGATGAGTGTCCTTGTCCTTCTATAGAAGGTTGTGAAGTAGTATGGTGCGCAGATCTTTTCTTTCTAAATTATACGTAACATAAAAATCAATGAAGGGCTATTTTTTTTAAACTCCTACAAAGGTATAAGTTTTCGTACTCACTGTTGTTATTCCTACTAACTAACTAATAGATCTACATTTTAAATTAACCCCAGGGGTTGTATTTAGATGTTTATTAAATAAGTTAAATTATTTTTTAAAGCATTCTATTAATATACAGCAAAAAGTGGTGACTAACTAACTGATCAACGCCCAAACCAAACTGCTTCAGCTAGAAACTTGAAATTTAGATCTATGGCATAAGGTACCACTATGGAAGGAGTTTTGGAAATATGACAGAGAAGAATGGAAATAGGGGTAGCAATTATTATATTAAAACGTTCATATATCCGAACTCATGAACTCATGAAATTGGCCATGTGGACTTCTCATTAAAAATAATAGCGCTTTCTGATATTTGACCTAGAAGAGAAGAAAACGGGATGAGAAGGAAAAAGAGACGAACCCAACGCCGTAGCTAGGAAGGAGGGCGGGCGGGGCTGTTACCGTGGGCGCTGATACCAAGAGGATTCCATACGAGCAAAAGAAAAAGAGTAAACTACGCGGCACGCCTAAAAAGTATTGGCACCCTATTAAGTCAATATTGTTGTCTGTTTGTTTCAAATTTATAGATTGTTTCAAATTTTCTTGCTCGCTCCACTCGCTACCCAAACGTTTCAATAAGAGTCACAACAAGTTTTTACTTATGACTTAAACATTACAACAAAAGCTGCTTCTCTATGTTAAAAAATAAATAAATAAATAAATAAAAAAAGCTTTGTAAGGTGAGTGTAAGGGGCGCTGAATTCTACTTTGCGCCACGCGTCGAAATCTCTAGCTATGACTCTGGCACGGACCACAATCATCATAATGACAGACCATAACTCGGAACCTTTTAAGATAGAGACATCAAATTTGGTATTTGAATTTCTCATTTCACACAATAAGAAATATGTTTCAGTTTTTTTTATTTTTTATTTTTTTTTACATTAGGCGTAGAAATGAAGAAAATGAAACGGCCAGGAAAGAAAGGGTGGAATTACTATTACTATCATAAGATGGCTATATCTCGAAATCCCTTAAGATTAGACACATGAAGTTAGATGCAGGGCCGTGCCTTGGGGGGGCGAGCGGGGCGACAGCTCCGGGCGCCGAAGTAAGGGGGGCGAAAAATCGGGAGGAAAAGGGGCAAAATAAAGGAAAAATTACTTGGAATATATGTATGGGGTCGCCGTCGTATACTCTCGCCCCGGGCGCTGATTTTCCACGGCACGGCACTGGTTAGATGTTCGACCTTGAATGGAAAAAGAAGGGGTGGAGCACTTCTTTAAGATGTCTGTAAGACGGTTTTTTTTTTTTTTTTTTTTTTGCGAGATCTCAAGTTCAGAGGAATTTTATATGAAATATACAGAATGAAGAAGGCAAAATATTGTCCATTTACATGCAAAGGCATTTGCTAGTATATACAGGGTGTAACAAAAATGTGTGACTATATTTTGAGAACAGATTCCTTATATCAAAATAACAAAGAAAAGTTCATATGGACTTGTGCTCAAAAGTGGATAGTTTTAGAGTTATAGGGTGCCGAAAACGTGAAATATATGAACTTTAGAGGTTTATAGCTCCACTACTATCGGACCTATCGTAGTCGGGTCAAGACATCACTGAGGAATTGCTATGCGAACTATCCAAATATCAATCTTTAAGAATGCTCCAGTACTTGCACACTAATTTTTAGAGAGGTAGATGGAGAGTGATCAAGTACTCCCAAAAAGAATCTCTAAAAATGATTGTGCAAGTACCGGAGGCCCTGAAAGATGGATATTTGACATACTAGTTCCTTAGTAATGTCTTGATCCGACTACAATTAGGGATACGCACGAGTCGAGTCGAGACAGGATTTTCCTGACAAAATTCGAGTCGATACACGGCTCTTCCAATAGTGAAATATACATTTTTCGAGTTGAGACATCACTTTTACCAGGGACGGATCCAGGGGGGGGATCGGGGCGTTCGCCCCCTTCCAGAAGAAGAAACTTTATTGTTTTTTTATATATAAATAAAATCCATTCCAGAGTTTGCAGCCCTTAAAAGTAGCATTATGACAACCCACCGCCCCCCCCCAGAAGTCGGTCCTGGATCCGCCCCTGACTTTCACAGTACATTTTCTTGACGAGACAGCCACAAATCTTGTCTCGTGCGCCTCCCTAACTACGATCGGTCCTATTGTAGTGGAATTACGCACCTTTAAAGTTAACGTTTTTACGTTTTCGACACCCTGTAACTACGAAAATTTGCACTTCCGACCACAGGTCCATATGAAGTATTTTTCTTATTTTGAAATGAGAAATCTATTCCCAAACAATTGTGACAAATTTTTGTAACACCTTGTATATATATCGCCCCTTTCAAAGTTTTCTTAACCCCTACGCTGTTTAGTAGCTGTGATACCCGCCCATGCTCCTCAATTACTTACAGGAATAACTTTCTTAACATCCAATGCAACGTTCACAAAAACAGAAATGTCCTTATCGCATTTTTGCTTTCATTTCCTCTCTGCCATTTTGTAAAGGAAATTTCTTAGGAGAAAGTACAATTCCCGTTACGTGACCTTTTAAGTAAGGATATCCACACAAGTGAAGAAATCTTTTTGTCGTGTTTAAACACCCATTTGTTTTTAATTTCATTATCTTTATTGCTTCTTTACTGTAAAAGTTTACATGCTTTTCGAACTGGAAAAACGAATACAGTTTACGATATGGCGCTCCAGTCCAAGTCATGATAGAGTAACTGTAAGTTGTGCGAATAATGACGACCCATTCTCTAAACGAGAATTCAATGACCAATGAAGAACACTGAAATGGACGATTACTCAAACAAGATGTCCGAAACAATTCCCAGATATCCCCAAAATGGCTACTACGTCATTACTTGTATAAATTTCATTTACTCTGGGGTCATGTTAACCAGTAGCTACTTCTCGCTAGGCTATTTGTTAATGTTAGTGGTGCGAACTTTGATTCATTTTCTGGAATCGATTCCTTTCAATCCACTCCACAGAAAACAATGGTTTCTAAGAGTCGAATATTCTTTGATTCCACTTCATTGAATATGATAATCCCGATTACCTATCTGGTCCTCCAACTTGATTGCCCCCAAAATGGATTTGTTCGTCTTCATTAACTTAAATATTTTGACTACACTTATTGAATATTTCCCAGTTCCTATGAAGCTCTAGAATTTGAACCCCTCAAACACGGATTCGTTTCTCTGGATCAAATCCTTTGATCCCGCTGAGTTAAATAACGCATAGTTCCTATGTGATTCTCCAAGTTTTATTATTATTATTATTATTATTATTATTATTATTATTATTATTATTATTATTATTATTATTATTATTATTATTATTATTATTATTATTATTATATGTTAACATCTCTTAGATTTGTTAGATATTCCAGTGTAAATTGGCGTTCAGCTGTGTCTGGAATTATGTTTGTAAATAAATAAATAAATAAGTTGATTGATCCAAAAATGAATTTGCTCCTCTAGATCAAGTTCTTTGACTGAAATTTTTGTATTTTCTCCAGTTCCTATGTAGCTCAAGAATTTGATCTCTCAAACATGAATTTGTTTCTCTGGATCGAATCCTTTGATTTCACTGAAAAAATGAAATGAAATCTTTAAGTTTTAGGTCCCACGTTTATGCCGGTTACGCTAAAGGAGATAATGATTATGAGAAATGCATGAAATGGTGGAATGAAGAAAGTGGGAGGAAACGGAAGAACCCCAAAAAACCCACGAGCACGGTGTTTGTCCACCACAAAGTCCATACAGCGCAAGGTGGGATCGAACCAGGGACTCAAAGTACCGGAGGTGAACGCTCTACCACTGAGCCACCGCGCCTCCTTTGATTTTACTGATTTAAATAAATCTAAGTTTCCATAACGATCTCTCTCTCTCTCTCTCTCTCTCTAGTCTTATTCCTTTTCTCATTCGAAGGAGTGGGTGGAAAAATTATTGGAAAGGGAGGACTCGATAAAAACTTACCTCCCTTGTCAGAGGTGGTCGGTGAATTTTGAAGTCGGGTGTTGTAAAAAAAAAAAAAAATAAATGAAATGAAATCTTTGAATTTAACGTCCCATGATTATGCCCGTTAGGCTAAAGGAGACTACGATGATGAGAAAGGAATGAAATAGTGGAATGAAGAAAGTGGATGGAAACGGAAAAAACCCATGAAAACCCACGCACACGGTTTGTTCACCACAAAGCTCACTTGGCGCGAGCTGAAATTGAACCAATAACCCCATGCACCAGAGGTGAACGTTCTACCACTGTGCCAATGCGGCCCACCCGAGGGTTTAAAGTTCACAACTGAACCGGTTTTCTCAAATTTAGCAATCAGTCTGATCTCAGTCGACGTATTCAGTGCATTACGTTCACCAAACATTCCACGCAGTTTGTGAACAGTTTCTGCATAACATTTACCACCACTCTGAAAGCACGCTGTTCAGTCATGAAGCGTTCCGTTTCTATTCGTACAGAAAATAGATAAAGGTCATGAGCTATTCGGCGCTCCGTAACTCCTAACCACAATGACAACAGATGAAAATCGTGTAACTTTCAGTGCTGCCAACTTACTACCTAGGTAGAACAGAAATGGCGGACATTTCAAAAGTTACGTTATTTATGGGATACCACCATACTAACTTGTAAGTTCTATCCAGATTGGAAGAATTGGGTGAACTCGTATCATGTATAGTATTAATGTGATTGGTTTTCTCAGGAGAAAACCAATTGGAGGACGAGAGCGAGAGTATGTGACTATAAAGTAAAAATTTAAAAAATGGAAAAAGTGAAATACAATTTCTCGTTTATACTCCCATAGTTATGTCGTCTAGTGGTTGGTTTGGAGTTTAGTGTGCTGTTTGATCACCGAGCCTATATGAGATGGGCAACTATTACTTAAGAATTCCTATCACTGCGAAATTAAAATACCGCTAATTTTACAGTAATTATGTGATATCTTCAAGTGGATCAAGACCTCCCTAGACGATGTTATTTTGCATGAGGTACCGTTATCACGAGTCACCTAGTAGCTTTCCGTTGGCAGTTATTTAGAAACGCGAAAATAAATGCCGATTTTCTAAATGGCTGGAAATCGAAAGCAGATAAATGAGTCGTAATAACGGTATCTCACGCAAAATAATATTGTCTAGGGATATCTTGTTTCACTTTTCGATTATCTTTTTATCTATTTGAAGATATCACATAATTACTGCAAAATTAGCGGTATTTTAATTTCGCAGTGATGAGGCCTCTTAATATTTGACTTAAGACTGCAGGAAACGGATAATTAATGAAAGTTAATTATGGAAGAATTGGGGAATGGGAATGTAGAAGGAAACGGGAAAATCTCGAGAAAACCCACTGACCAAAATTGTCTACTAGAAACTCTCATTGTCTGGAATCGAAAAAGGAATCCTCACAGCAGATATAAACGCTCTACTACTTTTTTCTTTAACTGTTTTCTTTCTCTAGCTCCGTTTTCTTCCATTTTTCATGACCACCAGTCGCTACAGGAACACGGACACAGAATGTTCAAGATAACTAAAAATACCTATATGTTCTTCAGAGGGACTCGAACCCACAATGAATTATGCCTCTCAATCTGAGGCCAAATGGTTTCGAAAAATAGTCGCTTACTCTGAAGGAAGAACGCAGACTGGACATATATGAGAACAAGATCCTGAGACGAATATTCGGACCTAAGAGGAACGGAAATGGGAAATGGTGGAAACTTCATAATCAGAAACTACATAATTTATATACCGCCTACCAAAATTTTAAAGTCGTTAAGTCTCAGGCGGGCAGATCATGTAGCCAGAATGGAAGAAAGTAGGAATGCTTTCAAAGTCTGAAATGGAAATCCAATCGAAAAATAACCATTAGGAAGATCTGGACGTAGATATGAGGACAATCTCGAAGAAACAGGAATACAAATTAGAAACTGGATTCAGTTGGCTAAGGACAGAAGTCAGTGGAGAGTTTTTGTGAACGCGGCATTGAACCTTCGGGTTCCATAAGCCATAGAATTATAGATTTGAAACCGAACGCCCGAGACCACTATTGGCACTGGCTAACCACTGAGCCACCACGCCCACTTACAAGGGAAGTATTTGAAGTGGTACGCGGAATCTGTATGTGTTATATATCGTTGGAAAGATCACACTGAGTAAACCTCATATGTGAAATATGTCTTGTCTTGAATGGGGCCTGTAGACGACGTGGCGACCATTTGAAGATCAGAACAAGGCACACTCCGAAATACCAGAAAACTCGTACAAAATAGGAAGCCATAATGCAATTCTTTTTTTTTTTGAGACGCGGTATATATAGGTTTAAAAGTTAACTGAATACAAATCTGATACCAAATGTTTACAAATCAAAATGGCGGATACAACATGGCAGACACTAATTACAAAAAACAAGGTATGGATCTGAAATTGGGTATCCTTGTTTTTGGTAATTTGTATTCGTCATGTTGGACCCGCTATTTTAATTTGTAAACGTTTGATATCAGATTCGTATTCAGTTAACTTTTAAACCTATACATACCACGTTTCAAAACAATTACATTATGGCTTCCTATTTTGTCCATGTTTTCGGGCATTTCGGAGCGTACCTTGTTCCGATCTTCAAATGGTCTCCACGCCCCCTACAGGCCCCAATCAAGCGAGTTATTTCACATTTCGGTGTTACTTTCCAAAGATATATAATACATGCACATCCTCGCGTACCACTTCAAGAACTTCCCTTGTTAGAAATTTGAGTAACACTTGTAACACACATTAATTATTGTGGTCGCAGTTCGATTAAAATTACTTCAATAATCATCAAAACTTATCACGATAAATATTTCAATAAATTAAACTATTTTTGTTACTTTTAAACTCTGTATTTCCTTAATACTTACCATTCATTTTCCAGAAATGGAAAATACACTTCAATCACTTATGGTTTCCTCACTTATTATATCTTTAGCAGCATAAATAAAATACGTTTAAGAAGCAAAATTAAAATACCGCTAATTTTACTGGAATATGCGATATCTTCAAATAAATAAAAGATAATCGAAAAGTGGAACAAGAGCTCGATAGACAATATTATTTTACATGAGATACCGTTATCACGACTCACTTATCTGCTTTCGATTTCCAGCCATTTAGAAAATGGGCATTTATTTTCGCGTTTATAAATGGCTGCAAACGGAAAGCTACAAGGTGACTCGTGATAACGCTATCTCATGCAAAATAATATTGTCTACGGCGCTCTTGTTCCACATTTCGATTATCTTTTATCTATTTTGAACATATCACATAATTACTGTAAAATTAGCGGTATTTTAATTTCGCAATGATTAGGCCTCTTAAATAAGTCTGATCACAAGATTTGTTATCATACGGTACCGGACTATTGTCCCTGTTGCATATAACTAAATATACTGTACATAAACGTCATCGTTCCATATTGACCTAGAAAAGAGGTATCTGTGTTGAGTATGAATAAACTATAAGGGAAAATGGATGTATGCTAATTGAGTTTCAAAAATCAGAGATAAACAGAAAGAAATAAATTTTCTTCAAGACACGACTATACAAAAAATCCATTTCCTTTGTAAAATGGTATGAAAATGCTATGACGATCAGACAATGATGACATCTGAATGTTAACACATTCTTTAGATTTCAGTTTCCTCTTTTTACAACACAACGGACCATTTTATTTCGCAGCCAGTTCCTGTAACAGCCTGTCATAATCTGTTTTGTCTTTTCTTCCCCGGTTTGCGAGTCTCAAGACAGGATTTAAGTATTTCCTGTGATGTTAAAGAATGCACGCATGCGGAAACAATAGTTTCTATAAGAGAAAACTTCTCGTGTCTTCTCATGTCAAAAGATTCTGTAACTTTAGTACGAGAACAAGATGTCACCTAAAAATCTGGTAAGTCAATTTGTATTAACATATGTCGACAATGGTTATGTATAGTGAAGTGTAATGGACGTTGTTGCTTATTCTCCAAAACTCATTACTCTACGGGTACTGAAACTTGAAGCAGAAATCCAATGTTACAACATTCTTGAGTAATTAGTGATCTTCTAATGTTACCAACGGTTAGGTAAGTACCGAATAAGCTTTATTACTCATGGTAGAGTACCATACCACTTGTCTCTAGCGAGAAAGGTTCTTAGTTCGTTCCCAGATTAGTGCGATTTCGTTGGTAAACATTGTGTCTACGGATTTTATCTGGGTATTCTCATTTCTTTCTAGTAAACTTTCGCTGTAACAAACGTCCGTATAACGAAATGTTAAGAATTACGAAATTATTTTCTAAATCTCTATTTAACGTGTGCTAAAACATTTAATTTTAACAAATTTCCAACTTTCAGTTGCATGAAAATTTCGTTTCTATTGCCTAATTTTTAACATTATTTATTTCAAAATATTATTGAAAATCGTTGTGTTTTATAATAAAAATATTTTTCTTATTACATTATTTTATTATTTAGATGATATGGTAGTCACTTTTCATACACGTTCGCGATCGTTCGACCCGAAAGGCGATTGGAATATAAACAATGTACGATATTACATTATATGAGCTTTACGGATATTCCAATGCAAGAAATAAGGAAGTAAGACGTGGCTAAGAAAGATTCTCTCTTATTATAGAAAAAAAATTAAAAAAGTAACTGCAATAATTACTCGTTTTAATGATTTATTCGATTACAAAGAGAATCTTTCGAGGAAATAATGAATGTAACAACCGCACTTCGCTACAGAGCAAAAAGTACTCAGCCGATCGAGCTGAAATGACCCTGCACAATCCTTAAGGAAATTGGATTTCAGTGGAATTGATTGAAACCGTGATAGATATTGTAGATATTGTGATCCTGAGAAAAAGTCTCAATGGGCACAACCACCAATCACTGACTGTTTGGCCACTCTTTTGAAAAAAATAAAGTATAACGATATTTTGAATTTCGATGAAAGTGGATGAAACTATGATAAGTTGTAGATGTTGTGATCCTGAAAATGAAATGAAATCTTTGAGTTTTACGTGCCACGGTTATGCCGGTTAGGCTAAAGGAGACGGTGATGATGAATAATGAATGAAATGGTGGAATGAAGAAGGTGGGAGGAAACGGTAGAAACCCCGAGAAAACCCACGCACACGGTATTTGTCCACCACAAAGTTCACTTGGTAGGGGCTGGGATTGAACCCGGGACCCCGACACCAGAGGTGAACGCTCTACCACTGAGCCACCGCGGCCCTCTTGTGATCCTGAGAAAAGTGTTAAGTTGTGGCTTATACAACATATCACGGTTTCAGTCTTTTCCATGGAATTCCATAACATAATTATCTCTAGCTGTTTTTGTAAAAACTGCCTCGTAGTGGCCAAACTGTCAGTAATTGGTGGTTGTCTCCATTGAGACTTTTCTGAGGATCACAATATCTACAACATATCACGGCTTCAAGCAACTCCACCGAAATCTAATTTCCATAAGGGTTGTACAGGGTCCTTTAGTACTCAGAAGGAGATCATTTATATGTCACACTTTCTCACCCTCTGCAGGTGCTAAGGATGTCTTTCCCTCACAATATGGCATCAGAAGTGTCACTATTCATCTCAGCGACTCGAAAATTATGGATTCGACACTAATATTGGTGTTTTATTATTATTATTTTTACATATTATCCTCTTTCCAACCCTAGGGATGCCTTATTTCAATGTATTTGTTTCCAAATTGTAATTTATATGAGTATAAAGTTTAGGAAATTGCTTCAGACCTTTATGCTACACCATTTACACATACATTAATTTATTTATACAGGGTGGACCACTTATCTTGATACAACCTTATAACTTCTATACTGATGGACATATATACTTAAAAAACGCTGAATTTAACATCCTGCAAATATTCGCAAAGTACTTTGCTTAGCATAATCTGTAATACAACAAGGTTACCAGTGTTGCCAACCTATCATAAAGTCGTATTTTTTCAAGTGACACCATGTCAGGTGATAACACTTTTAAAATCTAAATATAAAAGCAAAATACAAAATACCAAACTTGTCATCATGTGTTGCAAACTACAGACGCTATAATGTCACAAACACCTATAATTTGGTGGCCTCTACAGCAACTATAACTCAGTTGAGACAGATGAGCCAATGCACATTCAAAGTACCTTAGTATCTAACTGTATAGTCATGCACTGAGAAAAAAATTGTAGGTGGCGTACTTAAAAAGATAGGTTACATGCGTAATTCTGTAGTTTTTGGACTTAAAGTACAGCAGACGTATAACTGAAAACGTATGTTTTATAATACTTTCTGTATAAGCGTTCCATTTATACGTACAGTACTTTCTGTATGAAACAATGTAGGCGGTCAGGATCTCACATACAAATGGACGTATAGAAACATATAGCTGACGAAGGTAACATAAGTATATGCATGTGATATACAGAAAACTGCTAGATGTGAGACATCCTGCAACGGCATGATGTAACATCTAAGGGCAGTGCTTATGTAGCATACGGATAACGTATGCTCCGTACTGATTTCTATAGTAAGCAAGAGGATACTGTATATTTGTACAGTATATCGCTGTCCGGAGAACGGATTTTTCTCTGTGTGATATGACGGATTTAGAATGAATACGAACGAAGTTACAAGGGATTGCAAATTTTTCTTTTCTCAAAAGGCTTTATTTCGAAAAACGGCTTAAATAAGTACTTCATACAATTGCATAGATGGTTTTCAAAAGATGTGAAGATCACAATGCCGTTCACAACAATTTAATATCTCAAACTGTTTGAAAGTTAGCAACATTACTTAAAATTATGTAATTCCGAGATCTTATCAAAATGTACTATTGTAATATTATAGAAACAAAGTAAATCAAAAATTGTTTTTAAAAGTTTCCACAAATACTCCATTTTAAGCAATATATCAAATTCTCCTATCTTTTTCATATTTCCCGAACGGTTTGAGATTTTAAGAGCCCTCATCACTGCGAAATTAAAATACCGCTAATTTTACAGTATTTATGTGATATCTTCAAATATATAAAATATAATCGAAAAGTGGAACAAGACCTCCCTAGACAATATTATTTTGCGTGAGATACCGTTATCACGACTCATTTATCTACTTTCGATTTCCAGCCATTTAGAAAATCGGCATTTATTTTCGCGTTTCTAAATAACAGCAAACGAAAAGCTACTAGGTCATTCGTGATAACGTTACCTCATGGAAAATAACATCGTCTAGGGAGGTCTTGAACCACTTTTCGATTATTTTTTATCTATTTGAAGATATCACATAATTATTGTAAAATTAGCGGTATTTTAATTTCGCAGTGATAGAGAGACTTAAGTTGCTGTAAACGGCATTATCATCTTTATGTCTATTGAAAATAATGTAGAAATTCGATATGTTACTTATGTAAACACTTTTTTTTTTTTTTTTTTTTTTTTTTTTTTTAGATAAAGTCCTTTGTATAAAGTCAAAATTTCAATTCCTTGTACCTTTGTTCTATCATATGATGACCATGGTATTCGATATTAAGGTACTTGGTATACGCATTACTTCGGTCGTCTTATTTGTATTATTACTGTCGTAAAACCCTCGAAAATTTGGTTGTTTTTCGATGTTTGTGATATTGTAGCGTCTTTAGTTGGCAACACAGCATGACAAGTGTGGTATTGTATGTTTTCATTTTACAAGTAGATTTGAAATACGCAATAATCTGACTTAGTGCTATTTACAAAATGCAACTTTATGTTGGATTACCGACACTGTTAACTTTTGTGGCATCACAGAGTATGTCGAACAATGTAAACCTGCCGATAGTTGCGTTTTTGTTCATTAATTTAGGAGTTAGCAAGGGTGTGAATATTGAAGCATAACTATGGAACACCTGAAGCAATTTCTAAAACTTGCTACTCATATGACTTACAATCTGGAAACAAATAAATTGGGAATAAGGCTCCCTTAGAAGGTGGCGAGGGATGACATATAAAGATAGGCGAAAACTATCGATATTAACCGACAAAAGTACGAATGCGTCATGAAAATGCAGTCGAATCTCAACCGACGGAACGTCCCAGTCACGTGTTTTTCGATTCTCATATATACAGGGTGTTTCAAAACAACACCAACAACATTTGGGAGGTGATTCCTGACACCAAGATAAGACAAAACGTATAGACAAAACCTGGGTGCACAAATGCTTCCTCTCGGAGTTATAGGCTGCCGAAAACATGAAAAAATAAACTTTAAAGATCCATGCTCCAATACTATAGGATCTACCGTAGTCGGATGAAGGCTTCACTTAGGAACTATTATGTGCGGTATCCAAAAGTACATCTTTCAGAATCCTAAGGTACTCACGCATCAATTTTTATACAGAGAGTTTGGCTACGGGCATATAATTTGAAGTACTTACGAACCATCTCTATAAAAATTGATGCGGTCTGAAATTTCGATATTTGGATAGGGCACATGCTAGTTCCTGAGTGAAGTCTTGACCCGACTAAGGTAGGTCCCATAGTATTGGAGCTATGAACCTTTAAAGTTCATTTTTTCATGTTTTCGGCAGCCTATAACTCGGAAATGACAGATTTCTGCAACTAGGTTGGTCTATACTTTTCGTCTTATCTTAATGTCAGGAATCACCTTTCAAACATTGTCGGTGTTGTTTTGAAACACCGTGTATAACGCTTATTTTAACGTAACATTCTTCCTAAAGAATTGTTTAACGCTTACGTTTATTTAAGACGAACAGTTACACAATCAATGGATGAATAAATGCTGAGTGACCACTCTTACACACTTTCATTGTTTAATTATACATTGCAAATGAATCGAATACGTCCACTTTAAAAAAATATGGATAAAGGTAAAAGAAAAGAATCGGCTTGTTCAAGTGAAACACCAGCATAACAAAATAATGCTATATAACAACTGAACCCAGAGCTTCTGAACTTTTCACTTATGACGACACCCTATTAGAATATACGACAGTGGTGTCTTCCCTTATGTCCATGACGCACCCCCCCAACTGGCTGACTTACCCACCCCAATCCTCAGTATGAGAAATCATTAACAACCGGAAACCTTAAAACCGTTTTAACCATTAACCAAAATGGTCAGTATCGTGGTATAAAGGACAGAAGAAAAATTTTATGCATTGTGTTATCCGTAGGTGTTCTTCCATGAAAATAAATATTTCTTTTCGATTAAGTTTTACACCCCCTCAAACATATTTATATAGATTTTTACCCCCCCAAATAATTCAATGACGAAGTTTGCGTCATAGCCCCCCTTCCTTGTGGGCATCCCTGCATAAGGTTTTACACAAAATCCATTCACTGGTTGTCCATATATCAAACATCCCGGTATAGGGCCTTGATTCCTCGCAAAATCCATTTTTAAGCATTAATCATTATACAGTCGCACTTTCGTGTTCATACTAGGGATGGCCACAAAGTTCCGGTTCCGGCGGAACCGGTTCCGCTAGGAACCGATTCTTGGAGATCTGGTTTTCAGAACCGGTTCTGGAACCGGTTCCGGACCTGGATCCAAAAACCCGGTTCCAAAACCGGATCTTAGGAACCGGTTCCAGATCTGGATCTGAAAACTCGGTTCCAGAACCGGATCTTAGGAACCGGTTCCAGATCTGGATCTGAAAACCCGGTTCCAGAACCGGATCTTAGGAACCGGTTCCAGACCTGGATCCGAAAGCCCCCAAAGACCCGTAAATGAGGCATAAAGATCACCTTCAAAAGTAATGCAAAGAGAACCATGCGCTTGTGCCTTCCTCGCCCAGACACGCTTGTGCCCCCAGAAAAAAAAAATTTGGTACACCAGTGGGTGTTTAGCCAAATGAGTTGGCCAGTTTGTCTGTTTAACCAATGAGTTTGCCAGTTACCCAGTTTATTTAGCTAAATGAGACAAGCTGCCGCCGCCTGGGCGCCTGCCTGTCGCTTCCACCATTTCATCTAGCATACTGTTCACAGCTTGCCAGCAGCTCGGGTTTAGCGTAGGGATGGTCACAAAGTTTCGGTTCCAGCGGAACCGGTTCCGCGAGGAACCGGTTCTGTTTCAGAACCGGTTCCAGACCTGGATCCGAAGAACCGGTTCTAGACATGGATCCGAAGAACCGGTTCTAGACCTGAATCCGAAAAACCGGTTCTAGACCTGTATCCGAAAAACCGGTTCCAGACCTGGATCCGAAAAACCGGATCTTCTAGAACCGGATCCGTTCAGACCCGAAAACCGGTTCCACTAGGAACCGGTTCTGGCCATCCCTAGTTCATACAATATTAAAAAAGACATTTGGAGCTATCATTGAATGCTATTCGCATAACATTGTAGAAATTAATGTAGTGTTACATTATCACAAATTCTTCGCTCGTGATTTATTATTATGGAATGTATAATAAGAAATTTTATGACATCTTGATTGTACCACGCGACACTCAAGTTGCAAAACTTCGAGTTAACCGTTTAGGGACCGGTATTTCAAATCAGCCTTTCTTCAAAGCAGGTCCGTTGCAGAGAACACGAAAGTAAGAAGGAGGGAAGCGAGATCATTTTTGAGGTGAGACTGATAGGAGTTTACAACAAACAAGTGAAGGTCTCAGGAGGTTAAAGTGGCGGATCCAGGGGGAACGATCGCCTTCCCCACCAGAAGAGAAAACTTTCTTATTTTATATATAAATAAAACAGAGTTTGGAGCTCTTAAAAGTAGCTCTAAGTAGCAGTATTACAACCCACCGCCCCCCAGAAGTCCGTTCTGGATCCGCCCTGGGAGGTTAAAGTGATGACAGTGGATAACTCAGCCCCTACCCATAACCTAGCTACGAGCCTGCCTTAAAGATGAAAAAATGAAAAAAAAATCAAGCTGTTATTACATTGAAGTACATAGAATGATTTGTTTGACAAATTAAACGCAAATAAAAATTATAAACAACACTCGTTCTTCTCCTCTAGATTGTGTTTATGAACCACACCTGTAATCTAGAAACGATTGACTATTTTTATATGCCACGATCCTCTCTAAAAGTTTAGGGACGGCTATTAATCTTTGTTCACAGACGCAAAAGATTGACACCCTAAAAGGCATTCTAGCCTATGATTAGGCATTGAACCCTTTATTTGACAAATTAAACTCAAATTAGAATAGATTACAGACTTCCTATCTATTCATATTTTGTACTTATATACCACTCCCCTCCTCCGAAGAACGATCGACTGTGTGTTTATACGCCACACCTATCTCTAAACCATTAATTTCATTCATTCATCATAGGTATTTTGCCCTTATTGGCAGGTGACTTGCCGAAACGGAGAAGCTTCCATGCTGCACGGTCTTCTAGTAATCTTTTCATCTTAAGGGTCTTCACTACAGCGAAATTAAACTACTGCTAATTTTAGAGTTTTTTCTGTAATATCTTCAAAACAAATAAAAATATTCGAAAAGCAGAAACGTAGTGAACTAGACAATTCGATTTTGCATATGATACCTTTACCACAATTCCCCTATCTGCTTTTGATACAGGCCCATATCCACGGGGGGCTAGGGGGCCGTGCCCCCCTAAACTTTGGCTGGCCCCCAAAAGTTTCACGGTAGGCTTGCAAATGAACTATAATATGGTGATGAAGTATAATATGATTGAGTCGCCCCCCCCCTAACTTCTACCGGGCCCCCTAAGTTTTGGGCTGGCTACGGGCCAGTTTTTATATGCTGCTATTTACAGAACCCACAGAAAAAATGCTAAATCTACCTACAGTTGCAAATGGAAAGCAGGTAGATGTTGTGATAACGGTATCACATGGAAAATCGTATTGTCTACTTCACTCAGTTTCTGCTTTTCAAATATTTTTATTTGCTTTGAAGATATTACAGAAACACTCTAAAATTAGCGGTAGTTTAATTTCGCTGTAGTGAAGACCCTTAACGTATGATCTTTCTGCTTTTATATCGCCCATTAATTATAGCCTTCTTCACCACCTCCCTGTCTTTCTTGCCCCAATAACCTCTAGCACGTCCTTCATGATACAGTTTCTTCTCAGGCAATCTCCGAACCAGTTTTCTCTTCCTCTTCACAATGGTACCTAAAAGTGTTCTTTTCTCTCCACCATTTCCAACACCCTCTCATTCGTTTTCCGCTCGATCGAACTAATTTTGTCCCATTCTTCTCCACACTCACATTTCGAAAGCTCCCAGTCGCTTGTCATTTTGTGTAATGATTATGTTTCCGCCTCATACAATACAACACTCTACACGAAGCATTTTATGAGCACTTTTTCTCAACTCCTTACACAATAACATATGTTTCTAATGATTTCACAGAATACATTTTTGAAATCCGATCCATCATTTTGACTTGCCCTATATCGTGCTTTTGTTCACAGTTTTAGAGAACGTTTTGATTAGAAAAGATACACAATTACCGCTAAACATAAATCCTTAAAAAATTGGCAACTTTGAACACAGAATTGGCTAATATAATAGCCAATAGCTAAACTTCACTTTTACTGACTAAACACCATAAAATCGCTAATTTGGTGACATTTCTTATATGGTCTCGGTTCTGAAAATAGACTTAGAATAACAAATAATCAAGCAAAATTTAAGCTATTGTAATTACAATTGTATAATGTTAGCCACTGGAGAAAGATTATTTTATTTGAACATTTTTTTTTCTAATTTTCTTTTGAAGTCTGGCTTGTTTGTTGCTGTGACGCTTTTGCTGGTTGTCCGAGGAGATGATGGGCCAAAGGTTAAAGAGAGTGAAAATGACAATGAAGACGGTGACTTACAGAAATCAGCGGCAGGATATGGACTCATTGGATTAGGTATGTTGTCATTTATATAGCTACTGTTAACATTTCTCGAAATATAAAATGCGTATGCTGACAGAGCAGTGTTTACGCATGACCCAGAGCGGCAAATTTTCTAGGAAAAAGTTGTTTTTTCATACTTTAGTTCTAGAAGCTCAAAACTCACTACATATGAGTCTACTAGAAATCCACAAAGGAGAAACACAAGTCCTAAAGTGCAGCAATCATAAAAATAATTTAGCAGCAGAAGTTCTAAAGCGTAGAAGGACTTCAGAATCATTCACTTCAGAACACTTCAGAATCATTTAGCGACAAAAATCATTTAGCGACAAGGGCCTTAAAGCGCACAAGTCTTAGAGTCATCTTGATGATTTTAGGATTTCTGCAGTTTAGGAGTTAGGACTTGGGCCGAAAAATGATTTTTGACTTGTACATTTTGGGACTGCATCTAGATGATTTTTAGTACTTCTGCAGTTTAGGATCTGCATAGTTAGGACCTGTGCCGATAAATGATTTTTTGACTCCCATACTTTGGGACCGCATGTAGAGGATTTTTAAAGGATTTCTGCAGTTTAGGAGTTAGGATTTATACCGATAAATGGTTTATTGACTTGTAAACTTTTGGACTTCATCTAAATGATTCTTGGACTTTTCTATTTTAGGACTTGTGCAGCTAAATGACTTTTAAAACTTCAGCATGTTGATCACTTTTTTTCTAAAGAACAGTATAGGGATTCAGGACCCTTTTGATGTCCCTCCTTCGAAATATCTGCTCTGCGTTAACTATTCTACTTGATATTGTGAATTTGGGTTTTTAAAATAGAGAAGGCAACTAGGAATGCACGCGAGACGAGAGTGAAAATTTTATGCGAGACACGAGACGAGACGCTAGACGAGATTCGGTTAAGTCTTGCGAGACTTCTCGCAGTCTCGCAACATTTATGAATTACATTTAATTGTACATTTAGTGATTTTACATTTATTGAGTTATCTAAGTTGAGCGTTAATGCCTCCAGGAACAAAAAAGTGATTGAGGCAATAGACTTTTTATGAGATTTATTATTATTAAAGGTTGATTTTCAGAATTAAAGCCTTCTTTAGTTTCTAAACATCATTTTTAAAAATGAAAAGCTTTGTAAATTGGAAATTTATTACAGCATCGATTTAGGACTTTATTTTGCGACACAAACACATACACGTGGGCACGCACGAATACATGAACTTCTGTTTTTGGTCTGAAAAGCGAATAAGACTCCTTATTGCTGCGAAATGTGATATTTCTGTTGTTTCTGTCTTTTTCACATTACTACTAGCGATTAATGTTGGGGGATTTCGGGGAAATCCCCTCTCGTCAAAGTTTATCCCCGGTCCGGGTCGTAGAAATAACATGATATTTTTACATGGAATAAGTATTTTCTTTCTATATATTTATCAAAAACATCTCTAGTTCGGAAGTTTAATTAAAACACTGGTTTGGTAGGATGGCCCTATAGGTTTGGTGGGAGATGGTAGGAATGGCCCTATATCTGTCAGTAATTTTATTTTTTAGATCTGGTAACACTATAAGTTGAAGGCGAAAGTTGATAAAATGCGATAATGCAAGATTGCTACAAGCGCGAACGAACCGAAAGAATTGGGTCGTATTGTGTTGTGAGGAGTTCTTTTGTCGTCTACAAGCGCTTTTGGTGGTATAAAAACATCTTTATAATGGAAAATCACTCTTCAAGGAAACGACCAAAACGCGTAAATGTTGATAGTGGCGACGATATTTTAGAAGAGCCAAATATTGCTGGAGACCTCTAAGCTGGAAAACAATGTTGGATCCAGCAACAATTTATGCTGGTTTTGCTGTAAATTATGCTATTAATTTGACGAAAATTATGGTCCAGCAATCAAATTCCAGCACAACTTTTCTTTTAATTTGGAGCGGAGGGGATACAAGTTCGGATACCATGTTGAACTCTAGGTTCCGTCTCCTTAGGATGTTATGAACATTCATCCCATGGAAAGCAATGGCAAACCACCATGAATTCACATTGACAAGGGACTTTTAGGTCAAATAACTGCCTTCGGACAGAATATCACATCATTATTCATTAACAGCCATAGAATAACACATTGCAAAATTTTGACCCAGAATATATGCGAGACTACGAGACCATGCGAAAGTCTCGCGCGAGACGCGAGATGAGACTCAAAATTTTATGCGAGACGCGACCAACATTTGAGGCTGCGAGACGAGACGAGACTTTTCCATTTCTCGTCTCGTCTCGTCTCGCGTGCATCCCTAAAGGCAACATATCTCATAGCGTGTATTCATTCAAAAAGAATTCATGTGTGTAAATTCGTTGAAGTTTATGTGCTAAGAAGACGCCTAATAACCACCTGATTATGATATATAGTTCATGAATGAACATTTACCACCAATTAATAATTTCCAATACACTGGAACTATGGAACTACTTTTGAGGAGAGTTTACTTACTGAACGACTATGCACATTCAAGCTCCAATTTTCCTTTTAGTTTTGCATTTCGCTAGACATCGTCTTACCCTGCATCTATTATCGAAGGAGGACAATTATTCAGAAATTTTAAGTTTGTACGCCTACGTTTCAGAGATCTGGTGAAAGACGAAAAAAAGCATTCAAGCCCCCTTTCCTACCTTAGGATTCCCATTGTGCGAAACCTCGTCTTCTCTATAGTCTACGGTTCAGAAAGAACATTTATAGAAGATATGAAATTCCTAGATCTGACGGTTTCAGAGATCTGCTGATAAGTGAAAGATTACCTTGCTTTTATACATTTCAAGGGACCAGAAGGAAAATTATGTAAATTTGGAGAAAGTGTAAATTTCGGGAAATGAGGATAAAGTTGAAAATGTTCTACCTTTATATTTTGTATATGTTCCGTAACTTTTGCATGCAAAAAAATTGAAAGGGGTAATACAATATTGCTAAATAATGTGGACCGTGATTTACCTTGTTATAAATTTCCCACTACTTCGTCATACACTAATTCAGCATAAATAATGACTATTATCATGTCATTTGTAGAATAAATTATATTTAACTACTGACTAGAGGATATTTCTACATAGAACAAGTCTATCGAGATGGAATCGTATATGAAAAAGAAATAATTAAAAACTGGCTTCCCTAATTGACTAAAACATTACGCTGTAAATTTCCAGGGTATTATATCAAAACAAATGAAAACCATGTTTCTTTAATAAAATCATTATAGATTCTCTTTTGTTTTACTTTCGAGCAACGATAAGAGGTGATTACAGAAAATAGAATTCAAGATTTCAACGGATTTACACATTTCATGGTTCCTCAAAATACTGACAAAACATTTTTCGAAGCCACTCCATCTCCTCGTGCGCTAATTCTGATGTACTCGTACGCTCGGCTAGAGACCACAGCATGCAACATACTGCAACGATTCCGAACCGGTGTGTCGCGTAATCCCATAGGACGAGTCGCGAATTTTTAAAATTTAAACATTAAGAAGCATTTAATAATAATTAGTTAAAGTCAAGGTTGTGACAGACTGTATACTTCGTTTCTTCAACGGAAGCGCAGTTCACATATAAAGAATACCGCCTTTTCGTGTGGTGGCTCGTGCCATAAATAAGTTATCGCCAGAGAAATCTTGCGGAAAACACACCCGGTAACTAAATGGCCAACCAGAACCAGAACCCTCATTCCGAACGATTGACAGTTGCTTGTCAACTCCACGGTGGGACCTTAATTGCCACAGTTCCAAATACTA
Source organism: Thermobia domestica (assembly GCF_964235325.1). Taxonomy (NCBI): domain Eukaryota; kingdom Metazoa; phylum Arthropoda; class Insecta; order Zygentoma; family Lepismatidae; genus Thermobia; species Thermobia domestica. The sequence goes on from NC_137467.1 coordinate 20,249,616, forward strand.
TCCTTTAAGTTAGTGTTCGATTCCCTGTTCCCAAGACGAGCTTCCTTCTTCTTACATTGCCTGGCATCTGTTTCATAACGGTCATAGTATTGAGAAGAAGAAAAGCAGACACAGTACGTGTTAAGACGTTGCAACCCCGCAAAAGTGGTGAAAAGAGTGATAAAGGGAGGAAGAGACGCTGTTGTAAAAAATGAGCATGGAAATTTTGATGCCGAACTGCACTTCTGTTGAGTGAACGCACTATACCAGTCAATGCCTCTAGCGATAGCAACAATGCTCAATACTTCTCGTAATAGAATCACTACTTTATAGAAACGTCTAATCTTATACTACTATAATTTATAGGCCTATTATCATTATTAATTAAAAAACAAACAAACAAATGTGTTGTAATCATGGGCATTTAGTAAAGTGCACCGTCAGTCCAAATAGGTTGGGAACCACTGGTTTACTGATTGATGAAACTAGAAAATGCTATTTTTCTCGAAAACGGCTTTAACGTTTTTATTTTGCACAAATCAGTATTTCAGTAACAACTCTATATATAGAAAAGTCACTACTCAGGAAAAAATCTAGAAGGGATAGTTTATTTTGCGGGTGAGTTCTTTTTACACCACTCTACACTTACTGACAAAAACATTGAAGTCCCAAGAAGGATCGTCCAATTCAACTGCAAATCGAAAGGTGTAGCGCTATGGAGGGTGTGTAAAGGATTATAATTTTAAAGATTGGGAACATCGCAAATGACCACGAATGGGCAGTAATGTCAACAGCTCTGGTTGTGTCAGTCAGTTGTGAATTGGGAGAGAATGAGCCAGAACAGTACAGAAAGGTCAACAAACACACATAATACCTCGGCTCCGCATTAAGAAGTATTACCAGCATGTGACGACGCTCAAAAGGGGCCATATCGTCAGATTACACAAAGTCAGCTGGGCGTTTCGTGCTATTGCCAGAGATGTGGGGCATTCCAATATCATTGTGGAAGCCCAATGTTGGAGCCAGGGCACTGAGAAAAAACTTGTAGGTGGCGTACTTAAAAAGGTAGGTTACATGCGTAATTCCTGTAGTTTTTGGTCTTAACGTACAGCAGATGTATAACTGAAAACGCATGTTTTATAACACTTTCTGTATAAGTGTTCCATCTATACGTACTTTCCTTATGAAACAATATAGACGGTCAGGATCTCACATACAAATGGACGTATATAACATATAGCTGACGAAGGTAACATAAGTATATGCATGGGATATACGGAAAACTGTTAGATGTCAGACATCCTGCAACGGCATGATGTAACATCTACGGGCAGTGTCTATGTAATATACGGATAACGTATGCTCCGTACTGATTTCTGTAGTAAGCAAGAGGATACCATATATTTGTACAATATACCGCTGTCCGGAGAATGGAGTATTCTCTGTGTACATACGGGAAGATACCAACGTACGACGTGGACGTTTCAGTCGACCACGACAGACCACAACATGGGAGGATCTTTACTCTGTGCGTGAAGCGCTACGCAACCCTGGGACGCCTTGTCCTGCCATCTAGACACAAGTAGGAGACTCTGTGTCATTCCTTGCCATGCTTCGACAAGTGGTATCAGTTGAATTGCGGATGCACCATCCCCTACGTAGGCCACATTTAACATCAGTGCATAAACGACAAATGTAGAGTAGTGTCTTACTCGGGCAGCATGAAATTCTCATGAATGGCGACGGATTGTGTTCAACGATGAGTCTCGATTCTGTATTATGACAGATGACCAGATTAATTATGAGGCAGCGTCTGTTGGAGAGATCACATGCAGTCAATATTCTGGAGCGGAATACAGGCGTTACTCTTGGCATCCTGGATAGGAAGCCATCGCGTATGACTTCCTTCACGTCTCATACTAATTCACAGAACCTTTACGGCACAACGATACGTGGATGAGATTATGCGTCCAAATGTGTTGCCCTACGTTAAAAGAGGGTGCTGACACAATCTTTCAACAAGATAACGCTCAGCCATACACGACAAGTGTGTCTATCGAAGAGGCGGCTCGTGAGGGAAGTCACACTGGTAAAAGTTGAAGTTGTATTGCTTGAAACTAAGGAAATAAAGGTTGTTTAATGTATTAATTGTTGTATACAACTACCAGTGCATTCAGAAAATTTCCTCCTTTTAGTTTCAAGTGAAAAAAGCTTTAATTTTTACTGATGTGACTTTCTTCTTTAGCCACCTCTGGTCTATGGACTGTCTACGTCATGTTGAGATTCTTCTTTGGACAAGGTTACATGACATCTCTGTCTGGAAACGTGATCTCAAATTTTGGATATAAATAACTAAATATCTTAATTTGGAGGTAGTTTTTTCCGTGACAAAATGGACGGATATGTTTGAAAATAGTTACATTGGATTCGGCATACTTAAATTAGTATAGAAAGCTTAATTAGAAATATGTTCAAGTCTGGGGACTTTTTACTAATGACATGACCATTAGTTCTTTGTAGAAATCTCCGCTCGTCTCGATTCGTGAAAAGGTTTTCTCTTCTTATTTTGTAAATGTAACTTATATACTTGACTGTTGAAAGTACTCTTGGCAGAATTTTACACTTAGTCGGGCACGTAGCCAAGGGGGGGTCCGGGGGTCCCCCCCCTTCGAGACCAGAAATGAAAAAAAATATAGGGAAGGATGAAAGAAATTGAAATGAGGAAAAGAAGGATCAGCGTTAAAAATAAACTACACGAAGCTTTTGATTACTCTTTCTTATGATGAAATTTGTATTACTTGCAATACATGGTTGTGAGGTGAGCAAGATATCCTGGAAGAGTCAAGGAATTTTAAATTTCTAAAAAAGTTGCGGAATTCTCAGAATTTCCGCTACTAGTCAGGGAGATTTCAAGCTTTCGAAAGCATAGTGCCGTTGTGTAACAGCGTGGACATTTTTTATCGTAATTTTTCATCATCGCATCCTTGCAATATCAAACACGTTATTTCAAAAACACTTTTCTACTGCTCCTTTAACCTGTCATTTGAAATAGACAGTAGTTGACGAAATAATAAAAACAAAAATATATATGGAAAAAAAGTTCTGTTAACATTTGATTCAACAGAAAAAGGAACGCAGATATTGCAAGACATTATTGAGTATGTATTTTTTATAATAGTGAATATGTACTTTTTATAATAGTTGAGGTCATAATAAAACGAAAATTATTATATTTGAATAAACAGAGGAAGAATGTAAATACTTCATAATCTTTTTCAATACTTTTTTTTTATTTTACTCGAGATTTCTTCATAGTTTATTAAAATACTTACCAACATATCCTCACAAATCAATATGTTAATAGTAAAGTAGTTTAGATTGATCGATCTCCTGGGCCTTCAGAATTTCATGTCACCCTTCCCTCCCCCCCCCCACCGTTACGAAATCCTGGCTAAACAGATTAATATATGTTCCAGTAAAATTGTTTAGAATGATGGAGCCCCTGGAGTGATCACCACAGTATTTCATGTCACGGACCCCCCCCTCACGAAATCCTGGCTACGTGCCTGACTTAGTGAAAGGAAATTCAAATACTATACACAGGCAACTGTTGAATAATTAGGATAATTCAAGAAAAATACAAGTCACAGGCCAGGTTTCTTAATCGATGTTGATACCCAAATTAATTATATAGCTCTCTCGCGGCTTGTAGTGGTTATCGTAAGGCCTTTAGCATTGGAGACACAGTTTCGATTACCGGCGAGAGCTCATGTGGTTCGCATTTCATGTTAAAACTGTAGGTGCACCTCTCATATAGCCTCGGCGCTGAACGGGATGCTAAACTCACAAATCAAATCAAAAACAAATGAATATAATAAAAAAGTATTCATAACACAGAAATATTAGCAACGTATTTGAGTGAGGCAAATCTTCGGAGTATATGAATTGCAAAAATACTTCTGACCAAACTTCCGACCTTTAACAGGACTCATTAAATTACTTGTCTAATCTCGACTCGAACACCACAGAGTATTGTTAGAATTTGTAGTTCCGTCTCGTGGGCAAAACCAGTAGTGAAAATGTAGAGTGTGCTTGCGTGCTTTAGTTTAACGTCCTACTATTATGCACCAAGTCTAAGGCTAGTTTTAGACGGAAGAATTTATTGTAGCATTTCTCGTAGCAAAAATTGTATCATCGATATCCTACAGTGTAAAGTAGCAAATGCTATAGCATTTCCCATGCCATGGCATATCCTATGGCATTTCTTGTCGATAGAACCTGCTCTATTTCGTAGCATTTTCCTCAACATTTCTGGTCCAATTGCAGCGCCGTGGTGTGTTAAAAAGAAGCGAAAGATTTTGTGCCAAATATCCATGCTCTTTGTTTTGAAAAAAAAATATGAAATCTTTGAGTTTTACGTCCCACGGTTATGCCGGTTAGGCTAAAGGAGACGGTGATTATGAGAGATGAGTGAAATGGTGGAATGAAGAAAGTGGGAGGAAACGGGAGAACCCCGAGAAAACCCACGAGCACGGTGTTTGTTCACCACAAAGTTCACTTGGCGGGGGCTGGGATCGAACCCGGGACCCCAAGCACCAGAGGTGAACGCTCTACCACTGAGCCACCGCGCCCCCCACTCTTGGATTTGTGTGGGAAATTGAATTGTAGTAAATAAAAATGAGTTGGAGTAGGGATGCCCTTTGTCCATATACTTCTTTGTGATTTTCGTTTTTTAATATGACCGTCGAGAACTGTTGTTACAATTACTATAGCTTTAGCTACCTCACGCTTAATTTCGGAGCCATAATTGCGCTCTTCTCCAGTGATTTCTTTGCTACGTCACGACAAGATGCTTATCAAAAGGCTACAGTGTATAAGCACCATATACTTTTGATGCCATAGAATATTATATGAAATTTTTGGCAGCACATCTGCTACAAGAAAAGCTACGATAAATGCTTCCGTCTGAAACTAGCCTAAAAGAGACGGTGATGATATGGATGATAATGATGAAATGACGAAAGCGGCAGGAAACGGGAGAACCCCAAGAAAACCCACGCACACAATATTTGTCTACGACAAAACCTACTTACCTGGAGTTAGTTTCGAATTAGGGATCCCTCTCAATCACCATACCCTTCAACGTACTTCCCTCTACTGTCAATACACGTTGCCATCTTTTCTTCCAATTTTGGAACGCCCGCTTGAAATAACTTTTTTTTTTCGATTGCCTGCAGTACTCTCGTCGCATTTTTCTGAATTTTCTCTATGGACCGAAAACGACTTCTTTGAAAGCGGTTTTAAGTTTGAGAAATAGAAAAAAAAGCCTTTGGAAGCCAAGTTCGGAGAATAGGATGCATGGGACTCAACGAAAGAGCGATATTTCCCCAGATAATTTGTATATTTTCAAATCAGGATTTGATGGCAAGATCCTACACTTATGCTTACGTCTTCAGGAACCTCATGGACAGTTAAACGTTGATTTTTCACAAACCACAGCTTGCATAATTTCAAGATGTTGGTCGACTGTTGACGTTGAAAGTCGTCCGGTCTTTGTGTCTTCGGAAACTGAACTTCTGTCCTCCTTAAAACGCTTGAACCAATCATAGCACTACGTTCGGCTCATACAGCCATCCTTGAATGCTTGGTTTAAACATTTGGAATGTTCCCTCGAAAGTTTCTCCCAGTTTTGAACGAAATCTCACACAGACGCATTGTTCCTCTAACCCCTTCATTGCTGGTTTTTCACTAATCCGACTAGCCTAACACATGATCTCACTCAATCGGTAGTTGTTTGCAACTAACGCATAGATCTTTACCACATTTATCACTTAAGTGCCCACGGTATCCGGAGCGCGCAGATGTTGGCCTGCTATTTACAAAGTTTAATCTTTTCTGAACACATCTGGTATATATACTTAGGTGTAAATATCACGTAGCAGACCGTAGCCAGAACACTAAACCAGGAAGAGGACCTAGATCATTTTTAGGGAGCTAATTTTAGTTTATCTTACACACCAACGAAGAAGTGGAAATTTAAGGAGATGACTCAAAGTGGCCATCCCCTAGCTACGAGTCTCGGTCTAAGAAGTATGGAACCTTTCGTGCTCGAGATGACTTTAGAATCCCAAATGTCAGGGTATATGAATCGCAGCGAGTCTGGTCTAACATCATTTCACAGCTGTCAGTTGAAGCTAGTAGATTTGCCAAATTTTAGGAATTCCTTTAATTATACGTAAGGATGCGTCATGCAGATGAGTGATCTTACCGCAAAACTGCACTACATTTTACAATTTTATTTTGATAAAGGAGACAACGTTGCACAGACCCACAAATAAACTTGTAGTGATTATGAGTAAGATATGTTATCAAAACCAACAGCCTAAATATGGTTCATTCGTTTTTCTTCTGGAAATTTCGATGCCCAGATGCTCCTAGCTCTATCATCAAAGAGCGTTAAACCATTTGGTGGAAAGCTGGCTACAAAAATAAGCTTAAGGTTTGGATGCCATATGATCTTAACAAAAAAAAAAAAAAAAAGCTCGAATTTCTATCTGCGACTCCCTACTGAAATGGAACGAACTCAAGCCATTTCTGAAGCAGTTGATCACGACTGACGAAACGTAAATAACCTACTACAATAAAATGCGAAAATGATCGTGATTGAAGTGAGGAAAAGTTTCACAGTCTGTGACAAAGCCCACACTCATGCCCAGGAAAGCTATGCTCTGTTTAGATTGGAAGGGTATCGTGCATCACGAGCTGCTACCGACGGGCAGAAAGATAAACTTGGATCTCTACTGTCGACAATTAGTACGACTGCGCCTAGTAATTCAAAACGAACGGTAGGAACTGGTAGCAGAAAGAGTGGTGCCGTGTACCATGCTCTACATTTTGAACGCCAGACAGCATACATCTTGAACGAACTATCAGATATTGAAAGAACTTAGCTGGGAGCCTTCAACGCATCCACCGTACAGCCCAGACCTGGCACCGTCAAATTATAATTTGATACGATCTCTGCAGACTTCCTTGAATGGCGTTACTTTCGAAACAAGGCTGTGAAAATCACTTCTCAAATTTATTTCATGTCCACAAGAATAGGAATAATGTGGAAGCATTACAAGTGCTATAAAAAAGTCTATACTTGTTGATAATTCTTGTAGTTACAATAATATTTGTACAGAAATTAAGTTGTCTCTATCACAAGAGTTATTTCCTATATATCATTTCCTATATGAAACACTGCAAAAAACACTATAAGAAACTTGTAAACAAAGCCAGAGGCGTACACAGGGGAGGGATCCGGAATCCCACGAAATCCGGACTTTGCTGTAAATGTTGTCTAATTTTAGGGGTAATTTTACAAAATTTATTACCGACATAATTTATCCCTATATTGAGTTTTTACTCCCCAAAAGTTTTGAACTACTCCAAGAATAAATCCTGAGTACGTCCCTGAATACAACATACAAACGCGATTAAGCTGCTGCTTGTAGTGGCCAGCTAGCACAAGTTAGTGTGATTGTTTCGTGTTTTTCGCAAGAATAATCGTTTTTATGAGTGAGCACAATCGCTTCGCGCATGCACATTACGAATTCACAACATGGAGTGTTTTCCATTTTTTCCCTGCTTCGATATAAAGTGTACACATATAATCAATCTGTACGTAATTATTTGGGCATGTGTAAGGGAAATGAGAGTGAAATATGTCTTAGGATATCGTTTAAAGGATGAAAAGTACAGTTTGATGCTTATTTCTGCATAAATAATATTTTCTTGATACATCTGTTTGCATCCATATTATTAATTATTTAGGCATGCACCAGGCAAATAAGAATGCAGAATGATGTAGAGCATAATTTCAAGCAAGTGAAGTAAAATTTGATTTTGAATAATTTGACGGATAGTTGTAAATCTGCACGAATTTTCCATCATTATGAAAAGTCATAATACGAGAAAAAACTGAATTGTTTGGGGCACTCCCAAGGGCTCCCATGTTGTGGTTTCCAAGGGGGCAAGTATAAGCGACGTTTCAAAAAGTTTTAAATTTTGCTGTAACTAATGTAAAAAATCTATTGGATTTTCGAAATTCTGAAGTACAATTTCCTCTAAGGGGGGCAAGCGCCCCAACTTACCCCTTCTGATGGGCGTCCTCGGGCACTCCTACAAAATTAGTACAATGACGACCACGATGTTCATTAATCGTGTTATATAGTACTCGTATTATATAGATTACAATACCAAATAATAAGTTCTCTACTTACCTGATTTGGCGGTCTCCAGTAAGGCCACGGCGAAATTTCCAAGTAGTCCCAGGGTACACACGGTGCCCAATCCGCATTGGGGAACATTTGATTCATATAATAATAGTAATAATAATCTTGGTACGCGTAATAATCTTCGTACCAATTCTGCATTTTTCCCGATTTTCACTCACAAAGACGCACCTCTAGAAAAAGACAAATTGCAATTTGCAAATTGTAAACGATCAAACGGAAAAATGTAGAAACGATTTCAAATCCGATTACTTTTTACCGAACAAAAGAGCAACGATATTTTCTGAACCAACAACCAATCAGCACATATCACAGAATATCAACCACTTTCGAGGTACCTTATTCATGAGGTGCAGATCGTGTATCCGAATCGCCAATGTTCTGAATTGTAGCTTGTTTAGTTGTTTATTTCTTTTCTACAGGGATTCAAGAGAGAGATGTACTGTCAAACTATTTCTTTGTAAACTGATATTTTCATGATAAAGTTATCCCTGATGTGAATATGTATTTTTCTCCTTATTAAGTATGAGCCCTTGAATCCATCTTTTGAGATGTTATATCCAAATTGTCGATAATTATTGGCAGATGCTCCTGTCGTAGAAAATTAGCTATAGAATAAGATTTTCTTTTATAAAGTTGACTAATGTTTCTAAAAGATTCCAGATGACTGGCTATCTTAAGTTAATTATGGCAACTGAAATTAAACCATGGAAGTGTAATGTAGGTAAATATGTTATTTGGATAAAATTATCAAAAAATACGAATTTTTAAAGTAAGGCAATTTAATATGTCATTCATTCATTAAAATTGATACAGATTGATAATAGTCTAGCATAAAAGTAAAAATTTTATGGATGTAAAATATTGCACAGACTGTAGGGGTAACATCCACTATATGAGAACAACTGCATGAATCTCTTTTAAACTTATCAACTTTTTTGGGAATTAGACCTCTTTGAGGGACAATGTTTTGAAATTTTACGAATAAAACCTATTGTTTCACAAAAACAGACTAATGTCTAAGGAAAATTGTTTGTGTTGAAGACATACATATCTAACTGTATTAATAAGATAGAAATAACACAAATAATATGACTCAGTGCCGGATTTAGGTTTGATGGGGTCCTAAGTTATTGAAGATGTGGCCCCTAGAAGCGGGGCTGGGAAACGGCTCGATTACATGCGGAGCTGGGTTACTGGGGCTCCATCCCATCACAAACGGGCTGAGAAACTGGCTCAAATTATAAGCCAAGCTGGAAAAAAGGAGCCCCATTCATAACAAACTAGTACATAATAGAAAAAAACAGTTGTTGTGTGTGCGATTTATCGTATTTGCTTTCTTTATTTTGAAATTACATTACCGCCACTTTTTTCTTTAATTTTTTGAGGGCCTCCAAAGGAGTGAGGCCCTAAGCTATAGCTTCTTTAGCTTAAACGTAAATCCGACACTGATAAGAGTCATTATCATGTTATCCTTCATAAGAAAAATGTGGTATACTACACACGCTCCAACATCTTGTGTGCATTTCCATAATTCATTTTAAGTGTCATACAGCAAACTGTGCCTGTTTGTATGTGGTAACTTTTTGGGTAACTTGCCTGTCCTTGCTCGCTAATGCTATCGTAGGCTCTGGCACTTGCCAGAGGATTCCCGAACATTTTTTTTTTTTCGTGAACGCAAACCTAGTGTAAGCTGTGAATGGAACATTGTGTGTAAAGAGACGGTATAGCAGCCATTGCAGTATATTATGGTATATGTATAATAGGGTGGAGCGAAAAAATCAAATTTTCGAGTATGGAATTCTAATGGGGCTCAAAAGTTGCGTATTCGCATGCTAATTAATGGAAAAATAACGAAAAAAAAAACACTTGGAATCTCCAGTTCGCGTAAACAGATTAAAGTTTGAAAAATAATGACAAAAAACACCAAAATTTATCTTGAAGCGAAAAAAAAATCAAATTTTCGAGTATCGAATTCTAATAGGGCTCAAAAGTTGCGTATTCGCATTCTAATCAATGGAAAAATAACGGAAAAAAATCACACTTGGAATCTCCAGTTCGCGTAAACAGACTAAAGTTTAAAAAATAATGACAAAAACACCAAAATTTATCTTGATGCGAAAAAAATCAAAATTTCGAGTATGGAATTCTAATTGGGTTCAAAAGTTGCGTATTCGCATGCTAATCAATGAAAAAATAACGAAAAAAATCACATTTGGAATCTCCAGTTCGCGCAGACTAAAGTTTGAAAAAAATGACAAATAACATCAAAGTCTATCTTGATGCGAAAAAATCAAATTTTCGAGTATCGAATTCTAATAGGGCTCAAAAGTTGCGTATTCACATGCTAACAATGGAAAAATAACGAAAAAAATCACACTTGGAATCTCGAGTTCCAGTTCTTAATATTTCTACAAAAACCGGAAGATTCACTCCTATTTTCAATTTCAATTTTGAACCCGTTCAGGTCAAGAACAGCAATAAGTTAAGTAGCAAGTAGTCTTCATTTCACATGGGTTTATCGTCTAAGAAACAGATTATACAAAGGGTGTTCAAAACGTTTTGCACAGTGGTCTCTATTTTTTTTTATTTGTTGCAGGAGGAGAATGATTTTTTTGTGAACATACTTGAAACATTTAGCTATAAGTTGGTATATAAAAATATTTTCTTTTGTTTACAATTGGGCCATAATGGATCGTGAAGTAGATGCCAGGTTGCGACAACGGTCGGTGATGGAGTTCCTCTTCAAGACCGGCGATGACTCTGCCACATCGATTCATAGCAGTGAAGCCATATCTAGCATCTTGGTGCTAGATCTAGCATGATCCACATGCATTTAGCATCTAGCGCCTTGACTTTAGCATCCTGGCCAAATCTAGCATAATTTCATTCTTCCCTCTGTTAAACAGAAAAAGAACGAAAATTTAGATGGTTCAAGGACCGTCGGGAATTATTCTTTTTAGTTGAAGCGATGGTTGGAGCAATGAAGCCAGTCAGTATTTCTGCGGTTGTAATTTTTTGTTGAATTCAGAGCAAACCCAAATATTCAAAAAAGCAAACGTGACTCTGCAAATCATATTTACTTATCCATAGTTTTATTACTGTCAACTGACACCTGAATGTGTGGTTATCTGAGATGTTTCTGTCCCTTTCAATTTATACTTGAGAGAAGAGGGATTTGAGCGTCAGGAAACAGCTAGTAATACACTAAAAAAAATGCTTCATGGCTGTGTCGGAAGCGGCATATTGTGTATATATTTCTTAAAATGTTTCCATTCATAAAACATAAATTCGACCTTCCTCCCCTATAATGTGCCATTTACCAATTTTTTTCATTATCATTCCTGACAGCGTCATATTAGCTTTGTACATGAATACAGTTAAAACACTTCATTAAAATAATGAAGATAAGTAGGAGTGGGTATTTAAAATTAGTTAGGAAAGATAATTTGAAAATCGGGCATAATTTACGAAAATCTAGCATAATTCAGACCCATGTTTGGTATCATCGCGAGTCTCGAGTGTGGCAACCCTGGTCCACAGGAAGTTGCTCCCAGTTTATGGGAAGGACACATTGGATCGCAGCTATATCCAGCGGTTGTTGCAGAGGTTTAAAGGAGATTTCTCTCTACTGGACAATCCAAGATGCGGTAGACCATCGTCGGTAGTGAGTGATGTGAATAAGGAGACCATTAATCAAATCGTCCAAAATGACAGATGTGTGACGACACGACAGCTTCCTGAAGTGACTGGTATTGGGTAGTGTGGTATCAGTGGTACAGTCACTAGGGTACAGAAAAATCTGTGCACGTTGGGTGCCTAGATTATTGACAAGAGAAATGAAAAAGATGAGGAAGGATGTGTGAGAGGGTCTCATGACGACCTTTAGTGAAGAGTGGAAATAGTGTTTTGACGGCGTCATTATCCAAGATGAAACATGGTTGTTTCCGTCCGAATCTGAAGACAAAACACGTCTGAAGGCCCACCTGCGCGGTAAAATATTTGATAGTGAGAAAGACATTATATCCTGTGTCAAGCGATGGTGTAAAAGTCAATTCCCAGAATTTTACCAAAGTGCATTTACATCATGGAAAGAACGTTGGACCAGATGCGTCACAGCTGATGGAGGCTACATTGAGTAGGCTCAGTGTATAGCTAAATGTTCCACTATGTTCACAAGAAATCTCATTCTCCTCCTGCCAAAAATAAAAAAAAAAAAAAAATGAGAGCACTGTGCAAAACTTTTTGAACACCCTTTGTATCTTCGACCTTACTTATCGAAACAGGTTTTATCTTACCAGTCCACTGCAAGTGAAAGTGACATCTACTACTTCTAGTTTCCATATTGGATCCTAATACAGTAAAACGTGTCTTTAGCGGAATCTAATGCAACTCGCAAAAAATTTCCAATAAAGATAGGTTCCCTGTTAACGAAGGCAGACCTATGCAAAAGAAAAAAGAAAGTATATAATGGACATACTGAAATAAAAAAAATGATGTACGTACCTTATTCAATTTGCAGTATTTCTACTACGAGTTAATACACACAAAACATGCAATTAACAGAAAAATTACTATACGCGCGTTAACGTTATTTTTCCCATAGTAAAGTAAAGTTTTCTGTAAACATTACTAAATATCTGCTCGACTTCCCACTAGTGTTGTAAAATTTTGAACCTGCTGGTAAAAAAAACGTTTTTTTTTTCGGTTTCTTTCCAAAAAAATTGGGAAAATAACAAAAATCTCTGTATTAGGTTAGTTTTACCAGCAATGGAATCGTTTTTTTTTTTTTTTTTTCGAACGTGTGAAATTTCAATCTTGTGAACATTTTCCGAACAAAAGATTTTTTTAATGGCTTCAAAATTTCTGGAAATTTTACACAGCAAAATGAAGATACGTATCTCAATAAAATATATATATTTGATTTTAACATGCTGGTATTAACTAAAATGATTCTGGCCCTGTTTTTTTTTTTTTTTAACACTTCCTTGCCATAAAACGGTAAATTTGTAAGATTACTTAAGACAACTTGAATGCGTCTATGTTAATTAATCTAACTAGGATTATATTTTAGTATCTTTAGTAGCCATAACTCTATTCTATGACGGTGCTAACTTTAAAGGAGTGGTACAAATATATTTGTTGCCACAAAATTTCCCTATTCTAATACAAGAAACGTAACTACTAAAAGATCCTAACTGTAAACTAGTAAACATAAAATAGTTTTCATTTTAAAAGCATAATGTAGTAAAATATTCGAAAATTTCAATTTTTTCCAATTTTTCCCAACTGTTTTTTTTACCCAAAATTTCCGGTTTTTTTCCAGGCCTTTACAACACTACTTTCCACAAACCCTTTAACGTGAGAAACCACACTAAATATATCAATGTCTCTTTGATGTAAAGCAAATTGTTACATTTTCTTTAAACTTTTACCAGAATCTTGATAAGTCTTTACAATACACTTTTCTTCCAGCTGAATGGCATATTCGTCTTGTTCCTCCATTTCCTCGTTTCCTTTTAGAGTTTCCGTATAATTCTTAATTAAGGCGTCTATATCAGTTGTGTCTGGTTCGGTTTACAAATCACTATCTTCTTTCGCTGACAATGTAGTGTAATGTATATATGTATCTTATCTCTCAGTGGATGTCTAAAAGCAACTTTCTAATCGCTCGATCTGGAACTTGAATTGTTCCGTTAAAAGGCTTATTTTGATTCCTATTATCCGCGTAATACAGTTTGCGATAAATGAAGGGAATTTAGCAGGTGTTTCGCCCTTATATTCAAGGGATCGTGAATTAATTCCGTTTAAGACAAGTTTCAGTTTAATAAAGGATCCGTTGAAGGCAGGTTTTACTGTATTTTCGAATTCTACTATAGATTCACAATGTAAAATGCAATTCACTTGTTTTTCTTTTATTTCGCCTCATAGATTCCCATTTAATTTACCTAATTTTCTTCGAAACCACATTTCTAAAGCATCTAGTCTTTAATTTTGTATTATTCTCATAATATATATATATATATATTTTTTTTTGTAGGATATGCTCATGGATATGGCTACCCTGCATCTAGTTACGTTCATCGATATGATAGCCATCACGGACATATTCCAATCGTTCACCATGGACACCATGGTTTTATTGGCCACCATGGGTTGTATGGACTCGGCCACGGACTGGGATATGGATACGGATTAGGGCATTACGGGCTTGGCCACGGTCTCGCTTACGGTTATGGATTCGATCATGACCATTATGGAGGAATTGGACTTCACCATTAAAAGTAACTGACTGATATGGAAGACTAATGGAGCAGAACTCGGGCATTATTCAAACCTGTATTGTGTGTATACAGAATAAGTGCGTTCTGTATGTAAATATTAAGTTACTTGCGTAGCTTTATTTTGAATAAATGAAAACCTAATCTCATGTACTTCATTGTCTCTTGTCACAGACAAACTGACCGCATATTGACCAGAGGAAGGATAGCCAAACCGAGGCATAAGTTGCGGAGAGAGAGAGACGTATGTCAGTGCATTGAGTGCGTGTCTCAATCACAACGTTTGTCTAGTACGGCTCGAGTGAATAAGAGGTACGACATTTTGCTGCATTGCTCTCAATATTGTACCTCAGTTTTGTAGCATTGCTCTCAGTACTGCACCTAGGCTTTGTTGCATTGCTCTCAGTACTGTACCTCGACTTTGTTGCATTGCTTTCAGTACTGTACCTCGACTTTGTTGCATTGCTCTCAGTACTGTACCTTGGCTTTGTTGCATTGCTCTCAGTACTGTACCTCGACTTTGTTGCATTGCTCTAAGTAGTTTACCTTGGCTTTGTTGCATTGCTCACAGTACTGTATCTCGACTTTATTGCATTGCTCTCAGTACTGTACCTCGACTTTGTTGCATTGCTCTCAGTACTGTACATCGACTTTGTTGCATTGCCCCCAGTACTGTACCTTGGCTTTGTTGCATTGCTCTCAGTACTGTACCTTGACTTTGTTACATTGCTCTCAGTACTGTACCTTGGCTTTGTTGCATTGCTCTCAGTACTGTACCTCGACTTTGTTGCATTGCTCTCAGTACTGTACCTTGGCTTTGTTGCATTACTCACAGTACTATGCCTCGGATCAACTATCATGCCCTCTGAACAATGTGTGGTCGACCAGAGTCGAAACCCAATCTCTGTGTGTTTGATGAGTTCCATCCTGAGTCTTACTGTTGGGAAGGTTGCATATCAATTAATTTGAATTAAAAAGTTATAACTCTCAAATTTAGAGTGTTAAAATGTCCTTCATATATGTGAATTCCCCTTACTAGGATTTTTTAGAAGAACTCATATTTCTTCAAAGGTCACAATCCTTTATATGTGGAGTGAATTAAAAATGAAATGAAATGAAATATTTATGTTTTACGTCCCACAATTATGCCAATGAGGCTAAAGCAGACGGTGATCATGAGAAATGAATGAAATGATAGAATAAAGGTAGTGAGAGGAAACGGGAAAACCCAGAGGAAACCCACGCACACGGTGTTTGTTCACCACAAAGTTCACCACAAAGCTGGGATCGAAGCAAGGATCCCATTCACCAGAGGTGAATGCTCTACCACTGAGCCACCGTGGCCCCAAAGCGAATTGAAAGAAACACACAAAACCAGAAGAATTCCACCGTGGTTTGGCTTATGAATATACTTATATATCTCAAATATTGAAAACTGTATGTTTGTGGCTCTTTGCTTTCACGTTGAGAAACATCCATTCTAATGGAAATTTTACGTCAATTTTCGACTCCGCCCGACAGTGTGTTATTTATTGAAAATATCCAGAGTTGACAGCACTTTATTTAACAGACATATAACCTGCACGCACAGAAGAAAACAAACAGGTAAAAGAAATATTTTTCCTTGGATTTGTTATCTGTAGCATGCTAAAAACATTGTTTCCCAAACAAATAAATTCCAAAAGTATAATAAACTGTTTCTTTGGTTTGAAAGCAGAAACAAGAATTTTAAAGAAGAAAATGTACCAAAAGATTGCGGTCTTGACCAATAATTAGTTTTTGGATCAGAGGATACAAAATTTTTGAACCACTCCTAAATTGAGCTTTTGCATTTTCTACGGAATAAGCACATCATACTGCGTTAAGTGATAGTTTGAGTTTGCCTACACTATATGTAATTCTTTAGATATTAGGCCTACAAGAAAATTTTTGATTGAAATATATTGGATCTTTTGATTCAACAAATTTTTAGCCCACTTTGAGAAGCTTTTATGACCCATCATTGTAAAAGAAGTAGAAGACTAATATGTGACAAAATTTAATGGATATGATCTCACACAGGGGTGGATCCAGGACCGACTTCTGGGGGGGCAGTGGGTTGTTATACTGCTACTTAGAACTACTTTTAAGAACTTCAAACTCTGGGATGGGTTTTATTTATATATATAAAATAAGAAAGTTTTCTCTTCTGGTGGGGCAATTGCCCCGATCGCCCCAATGGATTCGCCACTGATCCCAGAGTAAGCATCTACATCATAAACTGACGTGCCTGAAGTTGGCCCCCCACCTCTCCCAAATTACACCAAACGTTGCACATAGTGCTTAGTGAGTTTGAGTGCACTAACGATACACTAACAACTGCCGTTAACCCCAAATTTCTACGTCAATTTATATGAAATTTGATACTTCTGAAGTTGGCGCACCTCACCAATAATCTTCAATAAATCCCAAAATATGGAAAATTAACAGTAGTGTTCAGTATTTTTAAGGATACTAACGATTGCCGTTAACCCCATGTTTCTACATCAATTTGTATGGAATTTGATATTTCTAATGTTGACCCCTATTCAAAAATCTTGAGTAAATCCCAAAATATGGTAGAACTGACATTACTGCTTAGTGCGCTTAAGTGCACTAACGATGCACTAATGATTGCCGTTATTCCCATGTTTCTATGTCAATTTGTATAGAATTAGATATTTCTGAAGTTGCCCTCCCACCGAAAATCTTGAGTAAATCCCAAAATATGGTAGAACTGACATTAGTGCTTAGTACGTTTAAATGCACTAACGATTGCCGTTAACCCCTGTTTCTACCTCTATTTGTATAGAATTTGATATTTCTGAAGTTGGCTCCCTACCGAAAATCTTGAATAAATCCCAAAATATGGTAGCACTAACGGTAGTGTTTAGTGTGTTTAAGTGCACTAACGATGCACTAGCGATGCGCTAAGTTTTGTGAAAATCTGTATGCACAAAGATGGGTGGGGGCTAATTTCATATGAAGTTGCCCCCCCACCAAAAATCTTCAATATCTCGTAAACGCTGATAGCACTAATGTTATTTCTTAGTGTGCACTAGTGTGCACGATGCACTAACGATGTGCAACGTTTGTTGTAATTTGGGAGAGGTGGGGGGGGGGAGCAACTTCAGGCACGTCATAAACTGTCTTAATGTGTAGGCTTGGTCTTTAACAATGACACCTTGATGGTTCCAAGCATGTGGACTAGTCAATGCAAAACTGTGAGACCTGCAATCACAATACATGCTGTATCAGTACTATAACACTCATACGCAGTATATGCAGAAAATCGGATCCTGTAGAGGTTAATAATGCGGCAGAATGATATTTTACATATTGATGTATCTTTGGTGGCAAGATTATTCATCATATTTTGCAGGTAAGGTTACGCTCTTACTTTAAATTAAAAAAATTCCTTTCGCAGCAGTGTCCTCAACATTCTAAATTAGTTACTTTTGATACGCTTTAACATGACATTCTGTAAAGAAAAATTCATAATCGCTTCTTCTTCCTAGTAGAATCATATATATTTATATTATATCCTACTTACCCTCAGATAATTTCTTGGCTTGTTCTCGTGTAATAGGAATTGTGAAACACTACGTATTTACAGAAAAGGAAAATTCCTGAATATAGTGCTATGTAGAAATATATCAGACACTTTTATGTACAGAAATAAATCTTTATTACACTTAACTTGGTATGATCATCGAATTTTAAGTACGCAGTTTCTACATTCTAGTCTAATCTTTACTTAACACTTTTTTTTTTTTTTTTTTTGAAAACGTAAGGAAATGTACAGCTTTAATTACTATCATTAAGTTATTATAAATGTCTGAAAACTTTCAACATTCCAAAAAGTGCATTTATTATGTTCGCAAATTAATACACTACAATTTTAATACACAAATATTAATTTTATATCAATTATAGTATGACAATCAATGTATTACAATTTTGTTAATAAGAAAACAATTAAATTATTGAAAAAAGGAATTATAAAATTATAATTATTTACTACCAGAAATTGTAATAATAATTTACTTAAAATAGACGACACAAAATGAGTTTTCAAATATACTATCACGATTATATTTTCATAGTAACTAAGTTCCAATATTAGTTAGTGCACCAACAAAAACTAAATTCGTTCTAAATTTTTCTCGTTTTTGAATTTCTATTACCTTGTGGATCGTAATTTGTTTTTTTAAATAGAAAATTATAAAGAAAAGAAACGAAAAAATAAAAAAAAGAAATCAAAATCTGGCTCTTAATAGTCTGAAAAACTGAAAACATCTGTGCAAACAACATACTATATATATATATATATATATATATATATATATATATATATATATATATATATATATATATATATATATATATATTGATTTCATAATATTTGAAAATCTGACTTAAAAATGCATGCATTTGTTTCCGTAGCTAGAATCATTAGTGTTCGCAAAAAATGAAATTAAATACAATTTGAAAAATTAAAAAAAATATTTATTGCATCTCTGAAAGCACAAAAATATTCTTGCAACTTACACAAAAACGCAAACTACCAGATGAATGTATTACTATATTCTACTAACATTTCAACTACAACAACTATCATAAATATTCAGTAGATTTACGTATATATCACAGCAATTTGATCACATATTATACATATTTATATATATATATGTGTGTGTGCCTGGCACAGTCATTCTTTTAGGTTATTGCAAGCGAATAGAGCACCAACACATACACAAGTTGGGTGCTGCTAAATACGTTTCAAAAGTATTGAGCATCAAACAACACATTTTAGACACATACAAACAGAAACACACTTCTTAAGTTGATAAAAAATACAAAACATTCTTGGTATCCAACAACATTTTGTGGTAACAATAGTTAGAGCTTAGAATCAATTCATTGAATCTTTAAAGGATTAGCTAATATGTATGTGATATTTTTTAAGGCATTCTCGGAAACAAAAAGCTATTCTTTGAAGATGCTTAAAATTAATTACCCAATTTTAATTCGGACACTTTAGGGACATTTCAATCTGTTGAAAATTACAAAGAAACAAGCCCTTCTGAAATATATTTGATTTTATTAATTCATTTCTATAATATATTTCAGTAACGTTTTTAGATAAATCTGTAACACTAAATGTTGTTGGATAATATTTATTACTTTACACAAGACGAAAGAAAAAAACAAATGATTAAATTTGCCCCAAAAACAGAATTAAACCAAGTGCAATAGTGACAAACTGATTCAAATTTACTATTGAAGACATGTTAAATTCAGTAACAAAGTACTCAAGTTTCATTTTTATAATTATTATTAGTGAGTTTAAAATTTCCTTACTGTACTGGAAACACTAACACACACCGTAACAATCAAAATTAATTTTGACAGTTAATAATATCAAACTACGATTTTAATACCACTAACCACAATTTAGAACAGTTCAAATAATTATTACTACCTGTGAAAATTTTGCTATTGCAGTTTACAGGCAGTTCCAAAGATATGTGAAACTTAAATATTACAAAGGTGAAACTTAAATATTACAAACGTTCAGTGCAATGTTGTTCAAAAAGTGTCTCGCTATTATCTTACAAATTAACATCCAATTGAACATTTGTTATTTTCGTAATTTTGTTATTAATTTCTTTTGGAAAAGTAGTGAAACGACATGCTGGTAATATTAATTTAATTTACAGAATCTATAAATATTGCAACATAAAGTTGCATTTTTAAGCTTGAATTTTATTTTGATATGCTTGATATGATTGATTTTTTAAAAAAGCAATTACATTCAAAACATATATTACTATAGGAATAATAAACACTTCTGACCAGAATATATACACACTTATTTATTAAAAACTAAATTACAGTGTAACGGTTTCGACAACTTAACGTTGTCTTCATCAGACACTAACTCTTACACTGTAATTTGGTGTAAAAGCCGTTACACCGTAAAACCTGTTATACTGTAATTTAGCTTTTAATAAATATGTGTATATACTCTGGTCAGAAGTGTTTAGTATTCCTTTAGTGAGTTTCAGAGTCGTGATGGATAGAGTTATACCCCTATATATTACTATCTATTAAGATAAATAAATTAGTTGCAGAAATGTGTGCGCTTACTTCACAACTTTGAAGTTTAAATTTGATATCTTTAAAGGATATGGGCACAACACATACAGGATATAATGTCATCTAAAGTTTTTCTTCCTGAATAAGGTTTATGGATAGTATAGAGAACATGGTTTTGTGTATATTGAGTGTAAATTTTAAAATTGATGAATACATAATTTCTGACAGTTTTTTTTGCTTTCTTTCTATGGATCGTGATAATTTATGTGATAGAGCCGGGCTTTTGTAGTTCCGTTTTCGGTTTCTTTAATTCAATACTGACCTTTTTCTTCTTTTTTAAATTTCTTTATTCAATATAGACTTTTCCTGTTTTCCTTGACTCAATACAGATTTTCAATTTTCTTCTTTCCTTACATTCAATTAGACTTTTCATTTTCTTTTATTCAATACAGACTTTTCGTTTTCTTCCCCTTTCCTTTGATTCAATACAGTTTTCACTTTCTTTCCGTGTTTTTTTTTTTTTTTTTGTGACTCAATAGATACTTTTTACTTGCTTTTCATGTTTTCTTTGACTCAATAGAAGCATTTCATTTTCTTTTTGTTTTCTTTGATTCAATACAAATATTTCATTTTCTTTTTTTATTTTCTTTGACTCAATGCAGACTTTCAAATTTCTTTTCCGGTTTGATTTGTTTGAACACAAACTTTTCTTCCTATTTTCTTTGACTCAAAACATACTTTTCTTTCTTTCTTCATCTTTTCTCTGACTCAATAGAAATTTTCAGCTCTCATTTTAATTACCTCTACACTTACTTACAATCGTATACTATGCAATTTTCTTTGTATCATTACGAAATTTTTACATGTATTATTCTTTTTAAAAAAAACAATAATAATTCAATTCACTTCTCGCTTTTCATTTTTTTTGAAATAATAACAAAACTTATAAACAAGTTTGCCATTCGTGTACAAAACTATTTTACTATTTTCACACTTTCAGTCATTCCCTCAGGTACTGTGACTAGAGACTAATTTCTTATAACCACAAAGAAAATAGAGCTGTATTGCTCGATACAATAGCTTGTGTTGGTGAGCTTTCAAATACGTTACAAATGCTTAAACTAAAAACAAGACAGAAAATTTACAATTCACAAATCTTTTAACACCAAGTGTACCTTTCTTCCCAACATTTTCAGACCTTAGGCGGAGTACTGGAACAAGAATGCAGATGGCGTTCTGACAGGGATCAACCGTTGCCCACCATCTTTCGCGTTGATCACAAAGTAATCTCTGCCATTGATCTGCTTTGACTTGTAGTCTTCGCCCATTTCGAGATCCCGTGTAGTGCCTCCGTATACAAACTGGTGTTTGGGGTTGTATAGGACGTCATCCTTGAGTGGTACCTTCTTCTTGTCCTTGTTCTTGCAGTGCTTGATGAGTTTCAGGATCAGTTCTCCGAAGAACGCCACTGCTGCCGAGCTAAAGCCACCGCAGACGACCACGTACGTTGTGTAGAGATCTGAGTTCCTCAATTTCCTTTCTTTGGTTCCCAGATTCAGAGGACATATGTCAGTGCCAGGTAGCAGCTCATGTAGTTTGTGATGGACGATGCCTGCTTCCACTAACGACAGCAATCTGAAAAATAGTAAGAGTATCGTGAAATCAGAAACAACTCGTGAATTTTACAATATCCATGTGCTTTATATGCATACCAGCAATTTTTAAAAACAATTCCTCACATGAAAATGAGAAAAACAAATCTATATTGGCATGTAGGGAAAAGTGCATAATTTCGAAGCTAGTGATGTCCACAGTGTGGAAAAATACGCACGTTATGATGAACACCAGGAACAGCGGAACTGACAGTTTGTAACACTTCCTACTTCTTACTAACAGATTCCGTGTTGACTGCAGTCGTCTTACTTTTTTTCCCCACCTATCTTGGACTCATCTTTAATTTCATCTATATCTGGAGATTCTGTTGGGAGTATGTATGGGAATTATGTCCTGTGGGGAATCTTTTCCGCACCCATTGCACATCGCTGGAATATACATTTTTGCATGGCGTATGTGTGGGAATCCTTCACACCGATAAAGGCAGCTACTTCATGGTTTCTCGAGTTCTCTTTTCTCCCACTGTACTATTATACTCTTTTCCTATTCCCCCCCCCCTTTAATGTGAGGAATCACTTGTACAGTTTGTCCGTTTAGTTCATTAACATCCCATATATATTAAAAATGAATGGTAAGAAAAGAAAAGTTAATTGAGACTGCTCTAAATGAATGTATTGTTGAAATACCTATGCTTAAACCTTCTCTAAATTTTTCTTACGGACACATGCACAGAATCCCAGATATACACAAATCTTGAATGATCCTTTTGTGACACAAGCGTATATTTACATGTTAAAGAAGTACTTTACTTCTCACTTTGCCTTACATAATCAGTCTATTTCCTCAAAGTGTTTCGCCTACCTGAAGATGCTGTACCGCTGTAGTGCTTGTTTTCCAAATTTTGTCTGGAAATGTATGACAACAGTTACCAATTAATAAGGTTACCATACTCTGAAATGACAAGTGGTAGGACGTTGACTTCGCATTTGGGAGATTGTGGGATCGACTTCCGCTGCCGAGATTATGATTGAGGTTTTCCAGGGTTTTCCTCAGTCCCACTAGGCAAATGCTGGGATGGTACCTATTAAACAGGCCCTGGCAGATATCTTCCCAAATCCTTTCCATTGTTGATGTTGTTGTTGGATATCCAGATTAAAATGGCCTCTGAGCTGTAACTGGTGCTTTATTGTTAAATAAAATGCAGACACACCTTCAGCTGGCTAACCCCATTCAGAATGTAATGTCCTTTTTAATTGGCTGATATGTTGAAAGCATATGATAAGCACAAGTTTTTGCTCACATAATGCGGACATATCACATACATTCTGACGCATGGTAACCCTGGAGTTTTCGAACACATAACCTTCTCTATTGTTGATGCCACCCTTTTGTATATCAGCGAAGCTAGTGGGTATTTTGAAAATGCAAAGTTCTTCAGTGTTACCAAATAAAGTTTACCTTTGATGTTGCATCGGATTTCCATAATAAATTGATTTATAGCGATCACAGATATTTTTCTTTTCTTTCTTTCTTTCTTTCTTTCTTTCTTTTTTTTTTTTTTTTACAGTTTATTTTGAATCATCATTTTAAATGTGTATATAACGTTGATAAGCTTTAGAAAATTATTTTTTACACGAAAACACAAAACGAAAGTATGAAGTAACCTCAGTGCAGAGAGGCATCATTTCGGAGCTATAGTGTGGCGAAAATGGATCGAAACGATATAATAATGGGCCTTAAGTTTTTTGACTGGCTATGAAGCAAATAGGAAAGCATGGATGACTTCCACTGTTTAGATCGTGGCTTAAAAATCTTGACAAGGATATGAAGAAGAAGAAAACAAAAGAAAAATCTTTTGTTCATCTAACAGCTCACAGTGACGTTAGGCCTAGTTGTTCTGAAAAATGTCAAAGTCCAGTTCCTACCAGCGAACAAAACTTCCAAGCTATAGCCGCTAGACCAACGAATAACTTAAAAAAAAAAAAAAATGAAAATGGATTTTAATCAATGGCCTAGTTGGACTGGAAAACATTTGTTAGGTATTCTGTATTCAGTAACAAATTTGCTTTGGAGACGTACCCCATCAGGAAGTCGCGGTCGGAAAGAGGGATTGCCGCCGGAGGCAGCCGGCACTCGTTCGCGGCGGCACGACAATATACTTGTTCCAAGTTCCCGACCTTTCGCCGAGGCGGCAAGCGGTCGAAAATGCCCTTTGCCGACTCTTTTGCCGACTGTTGCCAACCGTCAGAGTCGGCAGACACAGTCGGAAAGGCCTCTTTCCGACCCTCTGCCGACTCCTTATACCGACCTCTTTTCGAGACCGGGGCGGACGCATTTAATGGTCATTTCCGGCTGTTTGCCGACCGCTAGGCAAGGCAACTATTCGTCGCAGTCGAAAATCGCGCGGAAAGGCGCCGGTGTCCGGCGCCGGCAACCCGACCGCGGCATCTGGTCAGCATGGACAAATTGTCCGACTGTAGGTGGCAGGATCCTGATGGGGTATGCACTATAGCCATTCTAATAAATAAAATATTTTTTCAGTTAAATCACTGATTTTAACATCCTAATATCAATAATGTTAATTTTCGAAACTTAAATGGGTCTCATTTCATCGTGGGCTACCAGCATTGCAGGACCGTTAGTTACGCCACTGAGTAGATGTGGAAGCAGGAGGTGTGTGAGGGTTAATCACAAAGTATAGGGGGAAAAAAATCATGACATGATCTTTAAACGAAAAATTATAAAACAATAACCGTAAACTGGTGCATATTCATATTCATTGGTACATTAATGGAATCTACGTTATTTTACTTGACCTTGATCCGATAGTTCGTTCTGGATTTTCTCGAAATGAAATTAAATCTTTAAGGTTTTTACGTCGAACGATTATGCCCTTTAGATTAAGGGAGACGATGATTAAGGCAAGTGAATGATAATGGAAGATTTGGTGGAACGAGAATGAGGGAGGAAACGGAAGCACCCCGAGAAAATCCACGAACACGATATTATCCACCACAAACTTTCTGGGCTGGGGATCGAACCTAGGGACCCCACACACCAGAGGTATTCGCTCTACCACTGAGACACCGTACTCGATTTTTGAATTATGCTCCTTTTGGTATTGTTCCGATAAATTCTTAGCGGGGGCTATAATATAGTTCCGAAAATGATATATTTGTGCACCTTCTCTACGCTCCGTTTCATCCTTATCTTTTTTTAAAAAATCTTTAGAGCATAAGTGTTTAGTCGAAAGCAAAAGTCAAAACGAAGCTCTGGCTATCATTACGTTTTCCCCTGAAGTATCCCTTGAAAACTTGTCGTCCTAAAGTAAATCATTACCAATGCTATCCTCATAATAAATTTCAATAGATTTTGTCGCTTAAATCCTCAGAGAAGCATTTCATTTTAAGCTAATTTTCATAATTTTTATGCTTATGCTTTTGTATTACAGTGACATATCTGAATAATAGCTACAGATGGAATAGTATTATTTATTTATAAATGAGGGGTTAAACAAAGTTAGAAAGCCAGTATAAATGAGGGGTTAAACTCACAGCTTATGCGGTAATTGTTGCAGTCTAGAGTAAATCAAGGATGTTATAAAATAGAGGATCTGCCCATACGTATCTTCATCTTACGAACTCAATGAAGCCAAAAAACAACCGAGCATCGTCTGAGCTGGCACGTCTGATTGGCTACTCTCGTTTCCGCCATAAGTTTTGGCTCGAAACATTGCGATCTTAGTAGCGGGAGCGGGCGGAGTAGGTGTGGCAAAACTATGACGTATGGCTTCACATTTTATGATAAGGACAGACCCTCTATTTTATAATATCCTTGAGAGTAAATACATTAAGTATAAATGTAAAAGTATGTTAATATCAAAATGCTGTAATCAATGTTGAATTTATTGGAGGAATTTTCGAAACTTCCTCTTTGAAATTGTTATCTTAAAATAAACTACGTTTGCACCTTTGGGGTTATAGGGTCATTGAAGTTACAGGAAGAACTGCAACCACTAAGGAAGAGTAAATTTGCCAGAGAAGTGAACAAGTTCCAGACCTAGTTCTCTACCATACATCAGGTTTATGACGATTGTTTTTACTCATTGAAGATTTTCTAGGATCCCCAATGGAAAGCAATTTAATTTTGGACATAGAAAAGAAGAATTTAAAGTTCAGATTACAACTATCCTGTTGACTTCTGTGTCAAAGACATTTTAATTCAAGAAAGCAATTTTCTATCTATTGTACTGTATCATAGACTTATTTCCAAATTACAGATAGCATCTTCTATAGCCGTCATTAAGGGAAAGGTGACGGAAGGTTTCCAGCACCTTTTGGTCGAGTACCGTTGACAAGAGTTGGTTCTACGACTGCCACCTGAAGGATAAACAACGATCTCCATAGTACTAGAGTGATAATTCCCAAGACCGAAGAAGGAGAGGCAATCAGGAAAACGACTAAGGACATAATCATTGTATTTTTCAATTTGGGGGTCTGTACACCTTGAATTGTCCCATACATAGAGACTATCAACGCTTGGTTTTGATCCTGAGACTCAAAACACCTCAACTGTAGCGACAAGATCACATGAAACTTCACCATGATAATTAATCAGCTCACAGAGCGTCGAAATACGTAAATTTCTTGGCTGTAATATCATGATCACATTCCTTTACTAGTTTTATTCACTGGGATTGGCTTTTCGGCTCCTCTTCACCTTTCCAAAGACAAAATTCATGATGAGAAATAACAATTTCATAAACATGAAGAAGATCCAACGGAAATTACAGAAGATGCTTAACTTGTCTAAAGAACAGCACATCTACGAAAATTTCCAAAGTCTAGCTGGGAGCTATGTATTGCTACACGAGTGGACTACTGACGACTGTAAGATAAAATTTGACCTTGCGAGAGACAGCCGTGATGTAGTACTCTACTTGGTCCTGATTCGGTTTCAGATGATGCATTGAATGTTTATTTCTCACCACTTTAGCCTAAAATCTTCCAGTATTTTGTGCTCTCTTTGTTCCTCATTGATGTCAGTCTAATGGTCTGCCTAGTTTGATCAAAAAGAAGGTAAGAGGATAGTATAAACCACGGGATGACGTTTATAGGCCCTAAAATACACAAGTCTTAAATTTGAACTCTTATGCAGTTTAGGATTTGTGAAGCTAGATAATTCGGTCTTCGCAGTTAGATGCGACTTATGCAGGTAGATACTTTTTCAAAGAACTTGTACAGTTTAGGTTATGTGCAAACAGATTATTTTTAGTCCCTCTGGCACGACTACTAAATCAATTCCTTCAGGTAGTAGTGAGTAATAACTTTACTGATTAATAAAGCATAAGATCCAACAGGGAGCTTGTATTTCTGTGTTGATGAATCTTTGGGTTCCTTAACAAAATCGGTTAGTAAGCTGACCAACTAAATTGAAACTGGTTTGGTAATAACTAAGTTGAAATGTAGGTTATTTATATCTGCTATATTGAACATCCTGCCTAATAAACACACCCGAAGAGACACCTCCATACCGAATTGGTGTAAATGGAGTAGCCAGACGAAGAGTGTTCTGGGAGAAGGCAGCAGTTCTCCAGTAGCCAAGTTGGACGAAATCAGTGATTGGTACGGCAACTTGGACATTAGTTCCAGGCGTGGTCAGAGTGACTTTCAATGGCTGAGATACTGCGAAGTGGAAGGTAACGGGAAACGACAACTCTATTTTCCCTAGTTTGATGGCAGCAAAAAGAGAACATATGTACAATCGTCTTTCGCAGGTCAAACTATAGTTCCGGAGGTAAAATATCCCTCTATTCGGATTTCCGGGAGAGGGATGGCTTGGGATGGACTATTGGACGAGAAAGTAGTAATGGGGGAAGACAGGTAGAGAAAGAAAGACAGGTAAGAGCAAAAGGTTTATGATAGGGACATGAAAGTACGTGCTATGTTACAGGGAGGAAAATTAGAAAATCTTAAAGAAGAAACAAAATAATCTAGATTTGGTAGGAGTTTGTGAAGTTAGATGGGAAGGTAATGGGGTGTTGAACAGCGAAAAATATAGAATGTTTTACTCAGGTAATGAAAAGGGTGGTCATAACGGCGTAGAAATAATTCTTGGAAAGCGCTTAAAGGAGAAGGTAGTGAAAGTACAATTTATTGATGATAGGGTTATGATGTTAAGACTTAAAGGGAAAACGAAGGATCTAGTGGTGATACAGACATATGCACCGACGACTTCGCATGCAAATGAAGAAGTAGAGGAAAATTGTGAGAAAATAGAAGAAATTATAGGCAGGGAGAAGTGGGGTGCATGTGTAATTGTAATGGGAGATTTCAATGCAGCTGTGGGAGAAAAACAGAAAGGTACTATCTAAGGAGAAACAAATGAGAGAGGAGAGGGACTAGTGAATTTCTGTAGACAGAATTCACTAGTAATTGGGAACACTTGGTTCAATCAGCACAAGAGAAGAAGATATACATGGAAATCACTAATAGACGGCGGAAGATATCAGATAGACTATGTTATGATTCAGGACAGGTATCGAAATAGCTTAAAGAACGTGAAGACCCTTCCCGGAGCTGATATTTTCTGTGATCATAATCTTGTGCAGGTCGAAGGAGATATTCAACTGAAAAATATAGGCAGAAGAAAAGTAGGCAACAAAGTGTTGAATACTGAAAAGCTGCAAAAAGAGGAAGTATGACATTTTTTCGTTGAAAAATTCGAAAAAAAAATATTCAAACGAGAAAAGGATAGGCGCAGGTAGTAACGCACTGTGAACATATTAACATATTCATAGCAGGCTGTAGAAGAAGCAGTAGGTTACCGCGAACACAAAATGGCTAAGAAACCATGGGTTGCAGAGCAGATGTTGGAGAAAAATGTAGAGAAAGTTAAATAATGAATTTTGAAGAAAACAGACAGAGCAAGGGAAGAGTTTTACAAAAGAAAATGCGAGGACATAGAAGAATTAGAAAGAGTTGGGAAATATGAGGAAATGTACAAGGAGGTGAAATTTAAGGAATTTAAGAGGAATCAAAGGGGTATTACGATGGAAGTAGAAAAAAGAATTGGAAGGTAGTCAGCGAAAGAAATGAGGTCATAGGAAGGTGGAAAGAATACGTTGAAGACTTATATAAGAGTAAGGACAGACCGTGTAGCCTAAATGTTCAAGTAGAAAATGAAGTAAGCGAGGATGATAAAGGGTTTAGTATGTGGGGGTGAGTTTGAAAAGATTATATCTGAGATTAAGAATGGAAAGGCAACCAGAATAGATAATATACCAGTCGACTTCATTAAAAACATGGGAGACAAGGGAAAGAAAGAATTATTTTGACTCTGCAATGAAATATATGAAACAGGAGAGTGGCCAAAAGATTTCCTGAAGACGATTATGATACGGATGGCTAAGAAATCGAACCCAAAGATATGTGAGGATTATAGAACTGTTAGTCTCATATCTCATGCAGCTAAAATTCTGTTCCGAATACTGAACAGAAGGTTATATGGAAGAACAAATGAAGAAGTTGAGGAGGAGCAGTACGGGTACAGAAGAGGTAAGGGCGCAAGAGATGCTATTGGATTATTAAGGGCGATCGGTGAAAGATTTATAGAAAAAGGGAAAGAGGTGTATGTTGTATTTATTGATCTAGAAAAGGCTTTTGACCGCGTGAATTGAGAATTGTTGTTAGGAATTCTGAAGAAAATTGGGTTGGAATGGAAAGACCGAAGACTCATAAGAAACTTATACATGAACCAACAAGTAAGAGTTAGGATAGGGGATAACGGAGGAGAGTGCAGTTGGAAGGGGAGTTCGACAAGGATGCCGTCTCTCGCCAACACTATTTAATATCTTTCTAGAAGAGAGAGTGAAAAAGAGCCTACATGATGATGACGACATTTCAGTAGGAGGTAGAATGATTAGATGCATAAGATTTGCAGACGATATGGCGCTTATTGCAGAATCTGAAAAGGAAATCAATAAGATGTTACGAAACATGAGGAAGGGTTTTGAAGAATATGGGATGAAAATAAATGTTAGAAAGACAAAAGCGATGGTGATTGGAACGAAACGGTCTGTGTTAAATATAAAAGTGGGAGGGGAGCAAATAGAACAAGTGAATAGTTTTCGATATCTGGGTAGTATGCTTAGTAATGATATAAAGTGCGAACATGAAATAAAAGCAAGGATAGGAATGACGAAAGAAGCCTTTAGGAATAAGAAGAGTCTGTTTTATGGGACCTTGAGTAAAGAGTTGAGAAAAAGACTCATAAAATGCTTCATGTGGAGTGTTACACTGTATATGGCGGAAACGTGGACATTACGTAAAAGTGATGAAAAACGACTGGAAGCCTTCGAAATGTGGGTGTGGAGAAGAATGGAAAGAATTAGTTGGGTCGAGCGGAAAATGAATGAGAGAGTGTTAGAAATGGTGGGTGAGAAAAGAACACTTTTAGATATTATTTAGAAGAGGAAGAGAAACTGGTTAGGACATTGCCTAAGAAGAAATTGTATCATGAGGGACGTCCTAGAGGGTATGGTAGCGGGAAAGAGAGGGAGGGGGCGAAGGAGATTACAAATAATGGATGATATAAAAACAGAAAGATCATGCATCAAGACGAAGAGATTAGCGGAGGACCGTGGAGCATGGGAGCTTCTCAGCTGCGGCAAGTGACCTGCCAATAAGGGAGGAATACTTATGATGATGATAATATTGAACATATACTTACATCGGATTGAACAGCGGTGGTAGATTGCTTCCTTTTGGATAGCCAAATGCCAAGGGTCTGCTTAAGAACGGCTTCGGGGTTGCCACAAACGTACATCTCTTGTTTTCATCAACGTTTCTCCTGGTCTTGTTTAGATAGTCTCTGTAGAGCAGATCCTGGATGATGCGGTTTTCTCGGAAATATACTCGTCCTGCGAAAAAAAAATCAGAGAAATCAGTTGCTTTGCTCTTATATGTGTAGTGCTTCTAATACTAATTCTAAACATATAACCTTTAATTAATCGATCCTCATCCAAAATTTCCAGCAAGGTTGTTCCATAAAGAATGAGACTCTTGAAATGCTCGTCATTTTTGTTTTTGTAAGTTGGTAGCACTGAACGTTACACGATTTTCATCTGTTGTCTTTCTGGTTAGTAGTCACTTAACGCTGAGTAGCACACGATCGTCAGATAATGTGTCTGAAGACTGCAAACTTACTTTGCCGAAACTGTAACACTATTATTTATTAGACAGGATATGCTTTGATCAGAATTTGTCTTTAAATGAAATATGAACTAGCATAGATGAATCAGTTAAGAATTAGCATTATGAACCTGTTAGGTTGTCAATAATGAAAGCAAAGCATTGGTTTCTAAATAAGTTTACTGTATTGCTAGTATTCTCTAACGAATGTCTTAACAACTTCAGATTATCTCAAACCTTTAATGTATCATTACATCTCTGGGTACATTTTCATACTCTGTTACAACCATCTAACAAGCAAGGGGCGCGATATCGAGACTCGAATTGCGCAATAAGAGTTACATACACTGAAAGAGCATCAGGTGGTTAGTAAGTTACCAAATTATTAGCTGCAGTCCGCCAGTAGGGAAAATGTTATGGGACTGTAAAGTTCAGAGCCTGGCGTACCAAAACGACACAAAACTTAGCATTTGGCTTGTTCCTCTTTGTATTGACAAGAGATAATGAACTCTAACGTATTCCCATCACAGAACATGATGTTTGACGTAAGAGAATCTGTATGAAACGAATTGTCAGTGTTGCCATCTATAGAAATTACAGTATTGCCCGAATAAGAATACCGCGAACAGCTTGGTTTGCAGCGAATGAAAGATTGTACACAACGGTGTTTTGTGACATCATGTTTTCATGGTTCGCACGGAACCACGTTTTACATAATACGTTATTTAGTTGGTAAGAATCAAAGCAGTTATAATATACTTTTATTAACATTACAGGATATTATTTAAACAGAAGTGCAAAAGCTATCAAGAGAACACTATTATGAAGGTGCTTCGGAAAGTAGACCTCACGATAAACCTGTGAAAATGTCATTCGGGTTCGAATCGGTTTGTTCGTTGGGCATTTATCGTGAGGCATACCGACAGACAGACAACACAAATGCCGAGCATCGCGAATCGTAAAACTCCGTTCGTGTTGTCAGTGATATATCATCCAACACCGTTGAATTCATTCTTGTAGTCCGTGCCTTAATGAAGAGTGTAGGGTATTCTAGCAACACTGTAATGTCTATAGATGACACCAATGGCAAGTCTCCCAGAGCGCTGTTTTGACTCCCTTACCACAGAAATGTGTTATCACTGCGCGTCGCTGGCTATCGTCCGATGTGCATATTGTACTAACTGTTTTTGTTTGGATTACTCGATACTTTCTGCTCTTCATATCAATTGTGTGGCTTAACACTGTCATTTACATAGCTATCTCCCCTTCCCAAACAAATACCATTTGCTATTGCAAACACAAACAGGTTATTCCTTCAGTTTGTCATAGTCTCTAATTTTCACTTTGCAGCCCCATAATTTTGCCCTACTGGCGGACTGCAGCTAATGACGTGGTCAGTTCATGATTGATGCTCTTTCAAAATATACTTTATAACCCGTATTGTGCAACGCAAGTCCCGATCACGTACTATTTGCTTGCAAGCTTTTCGAGATATTCTTATTCTGGCAACACTGTAATTTCTATGGATGGCAACACTGACAATTCTTCTTATACAGATTTCCTTATGTCAAACATCATGTTCTGTGATGGGAATACGTTAGAGTTCATTATCTCTTGTCAATACAAAGAGGAACAAGCAAAATGCTAAGTTTTGTGTCGTTTTGGTACGCCAGGCTCTGAACTTTACAGTCCCACAACTTTTTCCCTACTGGTGGACTGCAGCTAATAATTTGGTAACTTACTAACTACCTGATGCTCTTTCAGTATATGTAACTCTTATTGCGCAATTCGAGTCCCGATATCGCACCCCTTGCTTGTAAGTTCAGAGATACTACACATCAACAGCTTTACTATACCCTCAGCAGCTTTTGGGCTTTGGCTAATATCCAATTTACAAATAACTTCAACCACTAAAAGCTCGTTTCCAACTTACAAATATCTTCAGCATTCATGGCTCATATCACATTTTCAAACAACTTCAACCACTTATGGCCATGGAGTAAGGATAGTGTATAACAGGTTTCAGCTGCTCTTTCCAGTGAAACTAAGTAGCGTGAGTGGAGACTGTGTCGCCTCCACCCAAAGGAGTTGGGTACTATGAACTCCTACTAAAAGCAAGAACGAATCAAATCATTCAGAGTAGCCAATGACACAATTAGCTACTGCCAGTAGCAGACGATGCACCGCAGCACTGTTGCCATACTTGGTACAATTGTAGCAAATCCAGCCTTTTTTGTCATTCGTCGGCCCGTTGGTACCACCCTGGCATTTTCAGCCCCTTTTGTGAAAAAGTTGGTACAATTCTACCCAATTCTTTTTTTTAGGGGTGCGGGAATAGGGTTAACTTCATAATTCTTTATTCATCAATTATTTTATAGGAGCAAAGAGACCTCTACTCCCAGCCTTTAGAGGGTTACGCCCTCTCTTTGGCATAGATTCTTGAAGGATTTCTATTGATGATAAGATAAATGCAGATGGGCTAAGTGCAGAAAGTATGAACATAAGGAATAGTAATCATAATGCCACAATATATATTGAAGTTGAGTGCAGATATATGATTGAGGTGCTAAGGTGCTAATAGGCATTCAAATACATAGAATAAAGAAAAATGATGATGATGAATGAGGTGAAGTGCTAACACATCACAAACAGAATTTGATTAGTGAGACAGATGCAGGGTTAAATCTTCTGTCCCGGGGCGACTCGGGACTAATGAACACATGGGGAAGCCCTTGTTAATAGTGAGGATCTAGTGCTGAGATGGAAAAAGATGCGGTATATGATGATCAATGACGTATATATCATATATTTCCCTTTCAGCCGCAGGAAGGTGCTCGTGTTTCACATATAGAGATACAAAAATATTTAAAGGT
Source organism: Thermobia domestica (assembly GCF_964235325.1). NCBI lineage: Eukaryota > Metazoa > Arthropoda > Insecta > Zygentoma > Lepismatidae > Thermobia > Thermobia domestica. The sequence goes on from NC_137467.1 coordinate 20,283,953, forward strand.
GAATGTTTGTATCGATAGGCTGCGTCAGTAAGAGCGTCGGCGTGAAGGATGTCCAAGAAAAGTGGATGGCCTGTTGGGATGCGAGAGCTGATGTATCTCAGGCGAAGTTGTGCGAGCTGCTCGGTGATCTTTGTAAAGTCTATATATTCGTATGTGAGCCACGTTGGGTATGGAAGTTTAATTCGATACGCCAGTCGAATAGCATGTCGTTCCAGTATGCTGAGTTTTTCATAGAAAGAAACAGAAGCATTGCACCAAGCGGTATGCCCAAAAGTAAGGATCGGACGGAGGAATGCTTTATATGTTTGAAGCAAAACATCTGCTTTTAGTCCCCAAGATGTTCCTGTGAGACGTCTCAAAAGATTTAATCTAAGATTGGCCTTATCCGTTAGTTTTTTCAAGTGAGCATTCCAGCTGAGCTTCGAATCGAAAACAACGCCTAGATAGGTAGCAGTGGTGGAAGGGCGTACATGATATCCATCAACAGTTAGTTGTAACAGAGTTGGGTTTCTACGGACTTTGGAACGACGCTTAGGTGGTAGAAATACCAGAGCTTGCGTTTTCTCGGAGTTGATCGTTAACTGCCATTTCTTGCACCACTTGACAAAATTATCGATTGTTGTTTGTAATGCAATGTTAAGCTGATGTACAGTTTTGCCGAGAACAAGAAAAGCTGTGTCGTCGGCATATTGAAAAATAAAGACATTACGTGGTACAGAAGGGATATCGGAAGCATACAGTATATATAGTAAAGGACTGAGAGCTGATCCTTGGGGTACTCCAGTAAGAGGAAAAATCGGCCAGGAGAGTGCTGTACCAATTGTAACATAAGCTATGCGATTGGAAATAAAAGAATATATTAGCCTGAGATAGCATATAGGAAGATTAAACGACTGCAATTTTTTAATGAGGCCATAATGCCAAACCTTATCGAATGCCTTCTCTAAATCCATGAGAATGAGACAGGATGGAAAAGCTTTGTTATATTGATTAGTAATTATTGAACTGAGACGAAGTAGCTGGTCATTTATGGAAAAAACAGGGGGAAATCGCGCTTGATGAACAGGTAGCAGAGAAGTGGCGTCAAGATACTTATGGAGTCGGCATACTAGAATTTTTTCCAGTATCTTACTGAAAACTGAGGTGAGTTGGATTGGTCTGTAAGAAGCTACTGAATGTACAGGTTTATTCGGTTTATGGAACATACATATTTTGGAGACTTTCCAATCTGAGGGGTAAAGCCCGGTTCTGAGGATGAAATTATATATTGTGACGAGGAGCAACAAGAGAGATGGCGGGGCTTCTTTGATATGTCGGTAAGATATCTTATCGATTCCAGGTGCTGTATTTCTTTTCCGTTTTAGAGCAGAGTGCAGTTCATCCACAGTGATGGATGAAGTAAGAGGATGATCTAGATCTATGATATGCTCCGTGGAAGGTTGTAAGGCAGGAAGACAAGAGATATCTGTCCGTTCACAACATTTGGAAACAGCTGTAGGGGTGAAAACGTCCTGTAACTGAGCAGCAAAAGCGTTTGCTTTGTCTTCGTCAGAGAAGAGAGGAGTACCGTCGGCTATTAGAGGATAGGTGACTTTGGTGCTTTTGCCAATAAGTTGGTGAAACCGCTTCCAATAGCGAGAAGGATGTGCTTCCTCGGATAAGGTATTACAAGATTTTATCCAGTTTCGACGTTTATAAGCAACAAGATAATTACGCACCGTTCTTTGCCATTGGTGGTGTAGGCGTAAATATACTTCGTTCCCAGTTCTATAATATTCTCGAAGATGTCGGCGAGCTTGCTGGATGAGTGAAACGTATGTCGGCGTTCTACCCAATTCAGCACCATTTAACAAATACATGTCACATTTTCAAAAGTGTCAGTAAGACTTTCCCTACATCTCTTTCTTTTGATGTCTTTCAGAGAAGGTTCTAGGACCCTGGACCGCTTTTACATTTTTTTTTTACAAATATCAATTAACTTACCTTATATTCTTTTTACATTCTATTATTCTGCTTCGATCGTGAAATGAGCAAGAATAAGGTGCAATAATTTATATTTTAATATTTTATTATAGCGTACTGTTTACACACGAACTCGGAGATGATTGATTTGTTCCTTGTTTTATATATTTTTTCATATATAGCGGTAATACTGTTTTGGTTTATTGGTCACTTTGAAATAGAGGCGCGTTTGGTTTCCTTACAACACGTACCGAAGATTAGAACTATTTTCCCTTTAAAATTTGCCATCTCTGTTATACTTCCTATATGCGAGAAAAGTTTCGTCTACTTCCAAGGTTTTTCGGGTTCCTTCTATTTGGATGTTTTAAAAAGTAATTTTTAAAAAGAGTACTTTCTTGATTTAGACTCTTGAAAGCAGGAGGTGGGAGTGTTCTAGAACTTTACCTCTTTTAGTTTCGTGTTATAGAGCCATGTATTACACTGGTATAAAATAATGAATTCAGCCCTTTTTGTTTCAATTTGGTACTATTTTTCAGCCCACTCCAGAGCTTGGACTGTGGCAACATTGCACTGCAATACGACTCTAGCTGGCAGTATAGTGGGAAAGATTTGAATTTCAATTGCGTATATAGTTCAATCATATGTAATAGGGAACTCGAGATATTGGTCACTATTTTGATATTTTCAATAGTATAAATGCTCTCCACAGATGGTAGCATATTAGAGTTTTCTATTAACCTGAATATAATTATTTAGATCCTGGTTTTTAACTGATATTCTCTAAAATTTTAACCATAGATTAAGTTTCGCTAAAATTATCTTGTATTAGTTAACATTTATACTAATCCCTTATTATATATGAATGAGGAAATTAGAAATACCTGCTAGAAGATGAGGGAAGTCCTCTGACTCTGGTTAGAAACCTTGCAGCCTGTCAGATATTCAACTTCCATCTGACATTTCTACGTTTGACATGACTTTAGATCGCATTACGCAAAGCATTCAAACCAGCGGTGCCAATCACATTCCGGAAACCACAGGTAATCTTTACCGGCCTAAATTACCACCTCACTATCTCTCTCTCATATCTCTAGCTCGAACAGCGTACAAGGATTACCTCCACAGCCGTAACGAAGCCACACTGCGACTTCATCGTCAGTATCTTCGCATGGTTCAAAATTACATCCGAGCATTTAAAAAGCGCAACTGGATAAAGACAGTTAATGCTTTAGCAGAGGAGAGTCATCCAACTAAGTATTGGAAACATTTCAACCGGCTAATTGGGAAAACCAGCACTCCTCACTACCCTCTCCTCGACAAGAATTCTGCTCTTACAACGGACTCTGCGAAAGCTGACGCATTTGCCCAAGTTCTTCAGACCACCTTCACGCCAGAACCCTCTCTCCGAGATGGATCAAGTCTTTATAGGCGCATTGCCAGATATACAAACCCTCATAATGGATACCTTGGAATTAACATGGACCATACACTGGATGATCAGCAACCTTTAACGGCACCAATAACGCCCCTGGATATTACGAAAGTGATAAATCACAAGAAAAACACGGCACCAGGGTTTGATGGCATTACCTACCGCCATATTAAAGAAGGTCCTGCTATTTTACTTCATATTTTGGCAACCCTGTACAATTTTGTTCTCAGAACTGGCTACTATCCACCTGATTGGAAAGTATCGAAAGTACTTATGTTTCTGAAACCTAATAAAGATAAAACAGATCCAGCTTCTTATCGGCCCATTCAGCTCACTTCCACACTGGGGAAAATCTTTGAGCGCATTATAGTCCGGAGACTCCATAGCCATCTGTTAGTTCATGATCTGTTGCCTAAACACCAAGCAGGTTTCCGACCTGAACATAGCCTCCTCGATAACTTATTACGTCTTAGCAACATCATCACGAACCATTATAATAGAACTGCACCCTCATGCCTTCTTCTCTTCGATCTTGAAAAGGCATTTGATCGCGTGTGGCATAATGGCCTTATATATAAGTTACACTTCTTCGATCTTCCGGCCGCATATATACGTATGGTGTACCACTTTCTTACGAATCGTCTCGCATATATCTCCATTAATAATAGTTTATCTTTTCCAATTTTTCCTTGTACTGGTGTCCCACAAGGTTCAGCCTTATCACCTTTATTATATATATTGTATGTTAGTGACCTGCCCGTGATGCCTGAGCCTATTTACACCTTCACATTTGCAGATGATACTGCACTGCTGGCTTGTTGCAAAACTATGCACCAAATCAACATTTCTCTGCAAAAAGCTATAGATGCTTTTAGCAACTGGTGCAATCGATGGAAGTTAAAATTGAATTGTACTAAAACACAAGCCCTGGTAATACTTCCAAATAAGAGACGCAGTCGAGTACGCCGCAATCCATCCTTACTTGCTATTAACGTAGATGGTGTACCTATCCACCCCAGCACTACTGTTAAATACCTGGGGGTAGTTTTTGATGCCAAATTATCTTGGAAACCTCACCTTCTATCTATTAAAGAGAAAGCACAAAACCGATTAAATCTATTGAAACGCCTGGTTGGTACTACCTGGGGCCTGCACGCGGATACCGTCCTAAACACCTACAAGGTATTCCTTCGCCCATGTCTCACTCATGGTCACACCGCCTGGGTTAGTGCGAATGATGATTTCTACGAGCGCCTACGTATTATAGAACGCCACGCTTTGCGACTCGCATTTCGAATAAGCTTGCCTAGTCCCACACGTCTCTTATACGAAAGAATCACATTTCCGCACATCACACGCCATCTGGAAGATCTTCGCTCCCGCTACGTAGATAAGAAATGGAGAACCCAGCACCATACGCTTATGGACACTATATATCTTGATAGTAACTTTTCCACCTCGCCGAAGTATTACTATCCTCCACTGCGGCATCTACTCTCCATCTATGGCCAGAAACATCCGGAGCACCCTGACCATCATTTCTTCGCTACCTATCATCCATCAGAATTCAATCCGCACATATACCCATCGTTTGCACAGTGAGTTTCCTTCTAACAAGGGCTTCCCCCATGTCTATCATCAGTGTTGAGTAGCCCCAACACAGAAGATAAGCTCATTTGTGAATACTAACACATCCCTGTGTACTGTGGCGTCCATGCACTTCATCACATCATTCGCTCCGCTCTTCAAATAAACATACCTTTAATTATTTCAACCAAACATTGACCGCTGTCTGTCTTACGCACTTACATCTCAACCTTCCCCATCCATATCTGTTTTTCTTGTTTTGTATCACATGTTTCACAACAATAATAATTCACCTCTGTATGAATAAAGTGACTTTCTTTATTATTGTTGTAGCCGAATCTCATAGACCATATATGTGTATCAATCATAACCAATGTTTACCATATATATCACTCCCGAAGAGACGACGTTATCGTCTGCGGTTTAACAGTGTAAAAAAAAAAAAAAAAAAAAAAAAAAGCAGCCTGTCATGAATGTCAATATACATAATACAATAAAAGACATATATGTAATTTTTGAAGAAGCAGTGTGGGTAACTTAAATCTTTGCTTCAATAAATAAATTTAAAAAGAGAAATAACAATAAGTATTGAGGCAAGTGTGAATATTCCCTGTCTATATACGGAGTGGTGCATCAGCGTTATCAGTGCTTATGGCTCCATTCCAAACATTCATACAAAAACACACTATTTATTTCTGTATAGTAACATCCTTCATTTGCTGTTACAATTTTCCAACTTCGTCCGATTATTCAAAATCAACACCTTGTCCGGTTAAGGTGGATCACTAGGTGTTCTCAGTGCTATGCTAAATGTTGTTTGTATAGTGTGGCGTTGCCAGATACTATCCAGTGTTTACTTATGCCAGATAATAAAGGAAGTTATCATAGAATTCTGCTAGGATACTTACTGGAGAAATTAATTTTAGACCCTCACCGGAATTCACAGCTAAGTTTCGCTTCTCGAATTGCAACGCTAGAATCCAGGAATTAAATGTACAAATTTGGCAACAACGCATTCAGCGGAAGTTTCTTCTGAAAATCTATTTCCTCAAATGTAAATTAATATTAAAATAAAATGTGAAACATAACACGAGAAACTGTCAAACAATATATCTATTTCATAATAAGATTGTTTGTTTAACATACTTTACATATACAAATAAACATGTCATAAAAATGGGCACTTCTAGTAAGATCTAACAACAAGTGCCATTTTGTGTGCTCATTGTAAAACGAATCTAATATTTTCTTTTATTTGTTACCTTTTCCGATATCAGAAGACACAACCAAATAAGTTAGTGTCCTGTGTTGTAGCTGAAACATAACTGTATCTTATAGTACAATATTTATATCATGTAACGTTTCATTGCGCAGTAGTTTAGGAAATAAGCTAAAATATGTACTGACTTCCGGGTGGTGATCCACCTTAATTGACATAATCCAACAGAACCCTATGTATACAAAGAGCTATAGCAATCTAGAAGTTAAATACAGGAATAAATGAATAGGTTGAGAATTAAGATTAGATGGATGATCATATACAAACATAAAGGGTTGTAGAAAACTGGAAATTAAGAGCTGAAGTTTGTATGGTCAGCGTGAAAAGCCAAGTGTTAACGTCATTTAGTTTATGTTGTTTATAAGCATTTGAAAAAGTGTTATTTGCAATTTTGTTAGTTTACGCATACTGCAGTGTATAACGAACTGTCACCAGTAGCTGGTTAATTGTGTAAGTACTAGAAGTATATACTTTTTAAAAGAATTGGATGTATCAATTTGCAGGGGTGCCCACAAGAAGGGGGGCTATGACGCAAACTGCGTCATTGAAATATTTGGGGGGGTAAAAATATATATATATATGTTTGAGGGGGTGTAGAAATTAATCGAAAAGATTTTTTTTCATGGAAGAACACCTATGGATAGACAATTGCTGGAAGGTGCGTCATGGACATAAGGGGGGGTGGGCATCACTGCAATTTGTGTTGTGTAAAGAAAGAATTCTAGTAAATTATTAAATGTGTAGAAAACAGATTGTTTTGTGCTTAACAAACTAGCTATTAAGATGATTGCATAGCCTAGTAGGTTACGATTGTCCTAGTAATAAAGAAATAATTACACGAGATTATAACCGTTTGAGACTACACATTGAACTTTGTCAGAGTATTCCCCACGCAACCTTATCCTGACAGCCGAGACACACAGCCAGCGTTGCCAGACTCACAGCTCGGAATTATTCCAAAACCTGATCGAAATTATGCTAGATTCGGTCAAATTATGCTAGATCCTCATAATTACTAATTCAGGAGTTTTAAAAGAAAAAAAAAACGAAGTTGAGATACGATAACGTAACTTAAAATACGCAGAGCGCAAGAATGCGTGGATAGAACTCAATAATACTTCACGCACCAAAGGTTTAACTCAACTAAACTAGTGCAGTCGTTGCCAGACTCAATGGCGTATATATCGTATAAATGAATGCAAAGTGTTTGTTTACATATTTTGAAAGAAAATTACCTCGCAGCATAAGCGGAGTTGGGAATTTTGCGGGGGGGGGGGCAGATGTTTGGTCGGTCTCGGACCTTTTATTTCAGGAATAAAGATGGTCATGAAGTCAGAAATAAAGATGGTGAAGTTGTCAAAAAGTTGGGGGTAGAATGGCTTCCATAGCTCCGCATATGCCTTGCAGTTAAAGGATTAGAAAACCCTGGGTGGAGCCACAAAAAGCCCAAAGCAATTTCTAACTTACTTCGGAAAATAAGACTGACTGTATGGTTTACCAACTGTATGAATCAATGGAAGAGGATACATTTCTGCCGTTCTTTTTCTTCCCATGACCAACTTCTTTCTCATCTCCAGGTTTTACGGCTTTTTGATAAACTTGCTGCAATTATGCTAGATTTGGGCAGGATGCTAAAAGCAAGATGCTAGATGCTAAAGACATGCAAATTATGCTAGATCTAGCATCATTATGCTAGATCTGGCAACGCTGCACGCAGCTTCAATTCGAGCCAATCCGCGCACGTTACACAGTTCTTCGCGTTACACACGAAAAACATTACTTAGGGAGATCAATTCAAAGAGCCAATTGAGTGTAAATATATAAAAATGCCAATACAGGAACAATATTTAAAATAAAAGATACTAGATTTATTAGTAATGGGTTATGAAAATGACGTTACGATTCAGAACTGGAAAGAGAGAAGGAAAGAAAGGAGTGAAAAGGCGGCCGGCAGCTAAGATGCGAGTCTCTTGCAAGTGTTGCAAAATTATAAACTTGAAAAATCTTATATCAGAAACAGAAGACCAGTAAAATTAGTTGATTGATCAATGTTGGAAATTGTCTACAATGGATAGGAAATGGCTTAATAATTTTATATATAAATTAAATATAGTAGCTACCCCGTAAGAAACCTCTTTGCCTGCTTGCAAATGAAACAAAACAAAGGACGGGAGTCACCTGTAACGTCTGCAATTGTTGTGCAGATGGTAACACTACTCTACTAAATATCGTCTGCGCGCGTGAGTGAGGGTGAGTACGTGGTTGTAGTGAAACTGAAACCATGGAGAGTGTTAAGCGCAAAATTGAAAATATGAACGAATCCGAATTATCACCTTAGTAGAGAGGGAATGGGGATTCTGCAGACAAATTTATTATTAGCCCATTTTAACTATATGTCACCCTATCATCTCTAATAACTTCTTATCTACCCCTAATAATTTCTAGCGCACTTCCTATCCCAAATAACTTCTATCACATCTCAAATAACTTCTATCTTACTCATAATAACTTCTAATGCATTCTATCACTAAATTTAGTTCAAAAAATCACTAAATCTGGTTACAAAAAATCACTAAATCTGGTTACAAAAAATCACTAAATCAAGTTATAAAAACAAAAAATTACTAAATCTAGTTACAAAATCTGGTTATAACCGGTTTTGACTTCAAAAAATCACTAAATCTGGTTAAAAATCACTAAATCTAGTTACAAAAATCACTAAATTTAGTAAAAATAAAATTATAAAAACACTTTTATGATTTTACCATAAAAGTTAACTAAATTCTACATAATTACATAATAGTTACAAATTAGTATATTGATAGTTACAAGTTTGGATATTGATAATGGAATCTTCTGCTAACCTCGTTCTCTATAGGAAACAATGACTTCTTAAACTCTGTCCACTGATCATAATTCAAGCTGAATAGACAGCCATTAATATCAAAAACTACTTGAACTTCGGTTTGCACATTTTTAACAATTACATTGAAATTATTAGTAAGTATAAATTTCTTTTGAGGATCCATTCTATTCACTCCATTTTTTTACTTCTGACGACATATTTTTGATCATTTTTATCATTCTTTGGATTCACATACAGAACTCAACAGTTGGATAATTATCTTTTAAACCAGTGTATTTGATTTTTATTCCATCTTTAACGATCTCATCAATCATTTTATCTGTTAAGTGTTTTGTAAATCTAGGTGGAAGAAATACCTTAAACTCCTCACACTCAACTAAAATACTCTTTCCAAACTTAGTTTTAATCTTTTCCATTTTCACAATCTTATATTCTGTATTTAATTCTAATTCTCTTAATCCAATAACCTGTTTTTGTTCAAGACTTCCAAGTTTATTTAAAAGTTCAATATGACTCGCCATCGTATTTATTATATAGAATTTTTTCTAATAGTCTCGAATTTCGTTAAGTATGTCATTGATTCTGTTAACAATATCTCTTACATTTTCATCTGTTAATTCACCATTCATGAGCTTAATTACATTAAGCTCATCTTTAAATAGCCCAATTCGATTTACCATATTTTTATAATATTCTTTCTTTGAAGCTATATTAAACCGTGTTGATAGACCAGTGATAACAGCAGAAGCCGAAGCAAATGCAGTTGTAATAATTGAATACACTGTAACAGGAATAAATACATTGATGAACCCTGTAGAAGCTGATAATAGAATTGATAACGTAATAAGAGTAGTATAAACACATTTTATTCTCTTGAACTTCCTTTTGTTTTTCATTAATAATTTCTCAAGATTTAATATAGTATCTTCAATTAACACAATTAAATTCTCACGTGGAATGTTATCTGGAATAGTCATTTTATTAAATAAGTTTTTTATGATATTGTCATAAAAAACACTTACAAACTAAACAAATCTAATAAACATATAATTGGTTTATATCTTCTCAATTATTTTTTCTTTCTCAACATCATACTCTAAATTTTTCTTACCAATCATAACAACATAGCAAATTGTTTTATCTGGTACATCGCTTTCAAAATTAACAGTCAGTTTCAAATTAGTTCTATCATTTACAGTTACTGATTTATGCTTGCTTGTGTTAATTACGAACATCGGTCTATTTTCTAAAAATTCTTTAGGATAATAAAACATCTCAGTATTTCCAATTGTAGCTCGCTTATATACCGTATACATTTCATAAACTTTCAAATACTTATGTTTTGCAAAATCTAAGTTTAAAGATTCTAATGGGAAAGATTCATTTCTAGAATTACGAAAATGGATATTCTGAACTTTACAATGATCAAAATAGCTTGAATCTCTTTCTTGATTATCATTTCTATCAGTTTGGAAAAAGGCAATCACAAAATTAGGCATATCATATTCACTTGAGTTAAATTGTGTGGTTAAATCGAATTCTAAATATTTGCCTGTAACTGATTTCTGTAAACATTGATACGTGTTGAATGAAATAGGAATCTTACCTTCTTTTAACATATTAGATCTTAACAAGGTGGCATAGTTAGGTTCATAATTAACAATAGGCATTCTTAACTCCTTATTTGTAATCTTAATTTTACCTGGATGCGGTTGATCATTCTCATATGTTCCATCCTGCTTTTTTGTTTTCCAAATAGCAAATGCATTATCATCAGAACCACTTCTTTTAAATATATATTTCAAACCTCCTTTCCACATAATATCTTTAAAATCTGAACAAAATTCTGGCAAAAGTCTGAGCAAAAACACTATTTCTTCATCTGTTCTTGCCCACGTAATTCCTTCCCATCCACATTCATCATAGTAATTTGCCTCTGGTTTTGAAATCGTACATGTGTTTACAGCTGTTGAAGTTAAACCAGGATAATCAATAATATCTAATATCTGTCCATGCTTACTAACTTGAATTTGAGAAAACAAATGTGGAAAGAAATTATTAATAAGTCTATATTTTGGCCAGTAGTATATTCTCCATCAGCATCTCTACCTCTAATTTCAAAAGTTACATAAATATCAGCAAAATAAGGATGTATGAAGCCATCACCCACGTCAATATCAAATTCAATAGACCTGTTTGGCTTATTTAAATTCTCGATTGTTTTTTGATTAGGTTTAAAGGATTGTAATTCATATGATTCTATCTTATCCATATTTATTATAAAAATATTTGTAATTGTTTTATGAATTATGTCCATAAAATAAACCCATAAAAAATTAAATATAACTTCTTCAAATATCCTTATTCCTATTCACTTGACTAATAATTTCTGAAAAACTATACCCATCTGTAAACATTTTTAACACTGTAATGCATAAATGTCCACAAATTACCTCGTTAAAATGTTGTATACGGCTGCTATTGTACTCTATTTTATGACCAAGATATTTTACGAGTGTTTTTGGCGGATTACCTCCAAATGAATCAAACACATACTTTCTATTTCCTTTTTTTTAATAACAAATCCAATGCGTTCCTGTATTTTTAGACGTATCAAAATTAACAATACCACACTCATTCTTCCTTGGTTGTTTAGGCAATTCATCACTCATAAATACACCTCTAAAGTTTCTTATCTTAAGTTTTTTAACAAGTTGTATTAGGTCTAAATTACTTAAAGGTTTAATTTCTTCTTTTTCTTTACTGTTTTGGAGTTTACGTTTTTTGAAAGCTTACCACCTTGTTTTTCTTCCATTGCTAAGTTATGTCGCTTTTGTTCCTCTAATTCCATTTTATTCTTTTTTGCATCATCTACAGTCTTAGCAATAGCAGCCGCACCTCCAGCAATAGAACCTAGAGCACCTATTAAAGCTAAAATCGTTGGAATAGTAAATATAAAACCACCATAATGAGCTTTATTATCATTTGCCTTCATTTCTTTGTTTATTTTCTTAAGTTGTGGTATAGAAAGAGATAGAGACATACATTGTCCTTTACTTAGTTTTGCTTCCTTTTGTTTGAGTTGTTTGTTAGTTAAAATGTGATCTATATTTAATTGTTTAAGTTCCTGATTAGGAATCGTAAATGTAAAACCTTTTAACTGCATATTTATTATATAATTAAAAGCTTTTTATGAAAAATTTCCATAAAAAGTACATATAAACCTAAATCTAAAAAATACTTATAAACCTAAACCAAACCTTACTTTTGTTACTTATAAACCTAAACCAAATCTTACTTTTGTATAAGCAGTTCCAAGAGCAGGTAGTTTTTCAGTTATTAAATTAGCATCTTTAGCAAAAACTCTTTCCCAAGCTTTATTTTCTAATTCCTTATCTGCAATATGTCTTGATTCTGTATCTTTATTATCCCTATAGTATATATCATGTTCTTTACAACCCTCATCTAATGGGTTAATACCTTTATCACCTCTTTCTAATCTTTCTTGTAACTTAGTAAAAGTCCCGCAAAATTCATAACCTGGTATATGTAACTCTGGAATTCCTTTCATGTTTAAAATCCTATTCATTAATCCTTTTCCATACTTTTCACTATTCCAAAATTTTGGTGGTAGCGTATTCAATATCTTTATCAAATAACCTATACCTTTTGGATCATTAGGTATAAATTGTATGAGTTTAGAATTAATCATATCCATAATACCTACTTTCTCATTATAAAAGTTATCATTTCCAGATTTTTCTTCCCCATCAATAACAATCAAGCGATCAATTAACTTCCTCACATCATCCATCCATATATATTCTTTGGATAATTCGTTATATACCTTTATTCCTTCTCTAGATTTTGGTGTCTTTTTTGAAGGTGTTGTTGGTTTTATATATTCATCCCAAATAGGTTTGATAATTTCTTTATATTTTTTACCTTTACTAGATTTTTGTTTTCTTGTACTTGGATCATTATTATGAAATGCAACACTAGAATCAATTACTATTTGTTTATATTTTTCTAGATCATCATCATTATAATTTGTTGGATTATGTTTTGTCAATAATTCCCATAAACCTTCTGTTCCTGTATAATGTCGATTATTAATAACTAAATCGTCACCATGAATTTTAACTTCTGCATTTCCTATCATATGTACGAGTATAATTTTCCCATCTTCATCATATGGTTGTATTCCAAAACTTTTATCATCTCTAGTTGCATAATATCTTGAGGCAATCTTACCAAAATGAGTTGTTGCTAAAGATTCTATTCCTTCTACTTTATATTTAATTTGTTTTTTCATGTGTTTTATTTCTTCTGTTATAGGCGTATTACTTTCATTTATAGGACTATCATACATAGGTGGTGTTTCTAATAAGCTTGAATCCACTCTCGCACTTTTATGTACAACTGGAACTAACTCTTGAATTAGATTTTTATTTTCTTCTGCTACTTTTGATATATCTTGCCCTAAATCTTTAATTGCATCAATAACAGGCTGATCTTGTTCTTTAAATTTCTCATACTTACTTCGATTACTCTGTTTAATTTCCTTAAATCTTTTAATAAGTTCTTCTTTTAACTTAATATACTTCTTAGCTTTATTAACACCCATTTATTATATAAAGAAAAAATAAAAACATAACATAACATAACATAACATAACATAACATAACATATACGTTCACTCATATACGTTTTGTTTACACTTTTAGAAATTCTTTAATTTTATTTCTATATTTACCATTATTCACCTTCCTAGTCATATCTATTGTTAAGAAACCATGTTCTTCACTCCAACACTTGCTACATAATAATTGTAATTTTTCAAACGACATATCAGATGCAACAAATTCATCATATATATGTTTTAAATTTACATTGTCCTGTCTAAATATACAAAGAAAGTTTAAGTTGTCCCTAATTAATTGTTTTGGTACTTTAGAATATGTTTGTCCAAGATAGAAACAGTTCAAACCCTTATGACGACCTCGAGTAAAATATTCTTTAACGTGGTTTTGTTCTTCTAATATGAAATCATCAAATACTACCACAGAATAGTCCTCACATTCATCTAATGGAATAATCTCTTCATTGTTTCCTTTTATTATTGCTATTGTGTCTTTAATATTACGTTCTATATCTCGAAAAAGTTGTATTAAGTGTTGGTATTTAGGTTGATTTAAACTTTTAGAATAGATATAACCATTTGCATATTTTAACCATTTAGGTGCCAACAAAAAATTATCAATCATTAGCGTTGTTTTACCACAACCACTAGGCCCAACTATTAAACATCTTATATCATCAGGTAACAACTCACCATTCCTCTTTCTCTTCGCTGTTTCTTCTGTTAACCTTACTTTAATATCCCAATTATCCATATTAGTTATTTATTATATAATAAATGAAGGTATTTAATTTAAATGGTTATTCATCTGTATTAAACATGTCATTGCATTTCCCATTTGAAAACGATTTAGAAGTAGCAGTTGCAGGATTTTACACAACATACTTAACACCAAACATTACAGAAAAAATAATAAGTTGACATTTTGCAGTGAAGAACCTGAAGTTACAAGACAAGCCATAGTTCAACCTGGTCAATATAGTTTAAAAGAATCAGAAGAATATATTAAATCAAACCTTCCATTCTACACTGATGAATTCAAAGATACTTTTGAAATTACGGAAGACAGGAAGAGAAATAGAGTTAAAATATTTAGTGAGGTTTGTGATATAACCTTAGATACCATTAATACTGTATTAGGTTTTAGTGAGAAAAAGTTAACTAATAATATAGAACATGTAGGAGATAAGCCACCAAAGTTTCATCCGTTTGATACTATAAATATTCACTGTGATTTAGCAGAAGGTATGATTTTAAAACACAATGATACAACACACAACGAAACAGACTTAATTGCAACATTTAGAACAAATGCAGAGTTTAGAGAACCAATTATATATGAACCTGATGAAAAGATATTTTTCCCAATACATCACAATAAATTTAATAATTTCAAAGTTTCAATTAAAGATGAGAATGGTAATTTGATTGATTTTGGTGGAGCTCGTATAACTGTTTTACTTGCTGTTAAATAATTTGAATTGTTATATAATAAATATGGATATCTTTGGTAATACTAAAAGGGGGACTACAAACCTCAATCATGTAAGTGAAGTTTTTACATCAAATAATATAACATGGGTTGATTTCAAAAACAAAAGACTTGTTAATGTAGGTGATGCAATTGATCAACATGATGTAGTAACTTTACAACAGCTAGATTTAATAAATAGTAATGTTAATAGTCAATTGGAAGGTGATAGAAACAAATTTGAAGATGTATTAAAAACATTACAAGACACATATATAAAAAAAGATGATTTTCAAAAGATTAGAATGGATACTACTAAATTGATTATGCAGAAAGAAACTATACCCTTAATATGTCGATTGAGAGCTAAAAATGTTAAGGAACCAATCTTTAGAATATTTAATCTCTCTAATGGTTACAAATTTCTCTATAATGGGAAAATAATGCACATGGAATTAAGTTTGGGTAAATACTTTCTAGAGATATATTTAGGTGATACTTTGATTGAAAATTTACCTGTAAACATTAAAAAGGGTGATATAATTAGGTTTCAAGCAATAAGAATTCAGCTATGGAAGAAGGGCAACCATTGCAAGTTATTATGTATATGGAAAGAGAGCTTTCATAAAACCATTTGCTATATTCAATCCATATAACAACATTCTAATTCAATCTATATAACAACGTTTTAATTCAATCTATATAACAACATTCTAAATTGAATTATACAGATGAATTATAAATTGTTATATAGATTGAATTATTGTTCGAATTATAGACTAAGTTATAGAATGTTATATTGATTAAATTATATAGATGAACAGTGTTTGAATTGTAGAAGTTATTATATAGATTGATTATAGATTGAATTATAGATTGAAGTTCATGATCAATTATAGTATTAATCAACAAATACCAACAACAGCATTAATTATAGTATTAATCAACAACAGCATTAATTATAGTATTAATCATCAAATACCGACACCCGTTAATTATAGTATTAATCATCAAATACCGACACCCGTTAATTATAGTATTAATCATCAAATATCGGCAACAGCATCAAACAAACATATGCTTGAATTATAGTTTGAATTAGACCGATCTTTAGAATGATGTTGTTAGTTGAATTATAGTTTGAATTAGGCCGATCTTTAGAATGATGTTGTTAGTTGATATAGTGTTTGAATTATAGATTGAGGTTAATAATTTTCCATATAATAAATAGTATGATGTATTGTGTTAAGTGTAAGAAATCAACAGATACAAAAATAGATAACATTAGAATAGAACAAACAAAGAATGGGAGATATGTTAAGAAAGGTATATGTGTTGTATGTGGTACTAATAAATCCCAATTCATTAAAAACCCCGATTGACTATATGAAGGTGAAGGTATTAGAGAAGACATTATAGAAGAAATTCATAAACCATCTAGAAAGAATTATCCTAGGTTAAGTGTTATTGTTAAAGGTATAGATGATTTATGGCAGGCAGATCTTGTGGAAATGGATAGTGGTGTGTTAAAAGGTATTTCCAAAATCAATAAAGGGTATAAGTATTTGCTAACGATTATAGATGTGTTTTCAAAAATATGCATTTGCTGTTCCTGTTAAAGATAAGAGTGGTAAGAATGTTACAGAAGGATTTGAATCAGTGTTAAAAGTAAGAAAACCTAGTAACTTACAAACAGATCAAGGTAAAGAGTTTTATAATAAAGAATTTGAAGATTTGATGGGAAAAAACAATATCAATCATTACTCAACATATAGTGGTAAAAAAGCTTCTGTTGTTGAAAGATTTAACAAAACACTTAAACAAAATATGTGGAAGAAATTTACTGTTCAAGGTAATTATAAGTGGTTAAAAATATTGCAAGGTTTGGTTGATGAATATAATAACAAAGTACATAGAACAATTGGTGTGAAACCTGTAGAAGTGAATAAGAAAAATGAGCATGTGATATTGAAAAAAGTATATAAGAAAGAATATAAGTCTGTTAAGTTAAAGTATAAGGTTGGTGATTATGTTCGTATAAGTAAAATTAAAGGTTTGTTTGAGAAAGGTTATACACCAAATTGGTCAGCAGAAGTGTTTGTTATTAATGAGGTTATACCATCTAATCCACCAACATATAAAATTAAAGATTTAAACAATGAAGAAGTTAGAGGAAGATTTTATGAACCAGAATTATTGAAAACTAAATATAAGGATGAGTATTTGGTTGAAAAAATATTGAGAAAGAAAGGTAATAAAGTGTTTGTTAAATGGTTAGGGTTTGATGATTCACATAATAGTTGGATAGATAAGAGTAATGTAATATTATAAATTATATATTTTATGGTTTAATAATTCACATAATAATTAAATAATGTAATATTATAAATGTTATAATTTATGGTTTAATAATTCACATAATAGTTTGATAAGATAAGGAAAATGTTGTAGTGTAAATTTAATGTTTAACTTTTATGAATATTTTCATAAAAGGTAATAAAGTGTTTGTTAAATAACTTGGATTTATTAAATGGTTAGGGTTTAATAATTGCATAATAATTAAATAAATAAATAAAAGTAATATAATATTATAAATGTTATTTCATAAAAGTAATAAAGTGTTTGTTAAATAATTAGGGTTTATTAAATGGTTAGGGTTTAATTATTGCATAATAATTAAATAAATATAAGTAATATAATATTATAAATGTTATTTTTTGGTTATTTCATAAAAGGTAATAAAGTGTTTGCTAAATAATTAGGGTTTATTAAATGGTTAGGGATTAATTATTGCATAATAATTAAATAAATATAAGTAATAAAGTGTTTGTTAAGTAACTAGGGTTTATTAAATGGTTAGGGTTTAATAATTTGCATAATAATTAAATAAATATAAGTAATATAATATTATAAATGTTATCTTTTATAGTTATTTCATTAAAGGTAAATAGGGTAAGTAGGTGAATGATAATTATGATGATGAGTGAGTTTATGAAAATGATTCAGTTTTTATCATATTAATAATGACTTTGATGGGGTGATCCCATAAAAGCCCTATACTAACACAACACACTAATATATGTAGACAATGGCAGGAGTGTATAAGTATTAGCAGTTGTGTTAGGAAAAATAAGTATGCTAATGTTGGTATATATAACATGAAAAAATATTATGAAAATGAACTAAAAAATTTGGTAAATATTAAAAAACGATACAGTACTTTTTCATATAAGATGAATATAAATAATGTTAATTTTACTGGTGAAGAGATGAGGGAGATGTCGATTACAAAACTAAAACTAATATGTAAAGTTAAGAAAATCCGTAACTATAGTTCTTTAAATAAGAGTGAATTAATCAAAAAAATCGAATATCAAAATGAACCAGATGAATTGAAAGTTATATACACAATGAAAGTTGATGAATTAAAAAAACATTGTAAAAGGAAAGGAATAAAAGGTTATTTTAAATTAAGAAAGGCTGAACTTATTGACCGTATTAAAAATATGAAGATGAACAAAACAGATCACAAATTAGAAACATTTCCATTTAAACAAGATGTTTTTGAAGATTCGAAACCACAACGAATACCAATTAAAGTAGAAACAAAGGAAACAGCAATACAGAAACGATTACAAACTATCACAATTGAAAACATAGGAGGATATAAAGATCCGGTGAAGTTTTTAAATATAAGTGGGAAAGTAGTTATTAACAAAATCAAGGAAGAATTAAAGCACCACCCATTAAAAGTCAACCTTGTATTCATTTGTGATTATATTAAAGATAAAGAAGTACAAGAACGCAATTTTAAAACTATGAATGAACGAATATTACAATCAACTGACTTAGATGAATATATAACCCATGCTAAACAAAAACTATGTAGAGAGATGGAGGAATTTCAAGGTAGAGGATCAGGATGGACATTACATCAAATTAAACATTTAGAAATCAGACTAAATAAATATGTACCATTACGAGCTTCTTCCTATATTGACCTTCCTAAACCAATTAAAGATAAGAAAGCAGTAATCAATATTAAAAATCAAGATAATAAATGTTTCTTATATTCAATTGCAAGTTATTTAAAACCTATTGATAGATGTTCTCAATATCAACGACCTTCACACTATACAAAAATTGTGAATGAGTTACAAGATAAATATTGTAATGGTATTGAATTTCCTGTACAATTAAAAGATATAGTAAAGTTTGAAAAGAGAAGTAACATATCCATTAACGTGTATAGTTATGATAATGAATATAATATATACCTACTTCAAATCACAAAAAATAAGCAGGACAAACACGTCAATTTATTATATGTAAAAGATGAAAATAATAGTCATTTTTGTTGGATAAAGGATGTATCGAGATTAATAAGAAGTCAAGTAA
Organism: Thermobia domestica; assembly: GCF_964235325.1. Lineage (NCBI taxonomy): Eukaryota > Metazoa > Arthropoda > Insecta > Zygentoma > Lepismatidae > Thermobia > Thermobia domestica. The sequence continues at coordinate 20,303,590 of NC_137467.1, forward strand.
CAAAATATAAGGAGAAATTGTACTTTTGTGATAGATGTTTGGTAAGACATTTTAGAAATGAGAAGGAATTACAACAACATGAGCTATATTGTAAGGAGCATGAATCTGTTAGAATAGAACTTCCAAAACCATATGACAATCAAATACAGTTCCAAAATTATAATAGATCATTTAGAGTACCATTTGCGATATATGCCGATTTTGAATGTATGTTATGTAAGTTAAAAATAGAGCATAATTGTAGTAAAACAGTAAAATATCAAAAGAATAAGCCAATGAGTTTTTGTTACTATGTCAAATATTCAAATGGGAACTATAAAGCTCCTGTTAGTTATATAGGTCCAGATGCTGCAAAGGTGTTTGTGGAGAATTTAAAACAAGAAGCAATAGAAATAAAGAAAATATATAACAAAAAAGTTGAAATGAATGGCCTAACTAAAGATGAGAACGAGATATATAGTAATTCCAATATTTGTCATATATGTGAGAGAAACTTGAATGATTTACCACCAGCAATTGAAAAACAAATAAATATGTTAAATAAGAAAATACAATTCGCTAAAGATAATGATAGCATGATTGAAAAGTTAAAAGAATGGAAACATGAATTAGGAAAATGTTTAAAGGATATAAATAAAAATAAAGCAAAAGTAAGAGATCATGATCATTTAACTGGGAAGTTTAGAGGTGCAGCTCACAGTTATTGCAATTTAAACTATAAAAATCCTAACTTTGTTCCTGTATTTCTTCACAACTTAACTGGCTATGATACACATTTGTTTATTAGGGAGTTAGCTTATGATACACAGAAAATTAAACTGATTGCAAACAATGAAGAAAGGTACATAACATATGAAAAATATGTAAAAGCAGGACCAAAAAAAGATGGAATAAATTTAAGATTTGTTGATTCATTTAGATTTATGCCAAAGAGTTTAGCAGAGTTAACAAAGAATTTAAAGCCAGAACAATTTCGAGAAACATTAAAGATTTTCCCGATTGATAAACTTGATCTAGTTAATACTAAAGGTGATTATCCATTTGATTATGTTGATTCATTTGAAAAATTGAAAGAACCTGTTCCATTAACTCCAGACAAATTTACAAACGGATTAACAGGAGAAAAAATGAGTCCTGAACGTCATAAGCTTCATGTACGAGTTTGTGAAGAATTCAATCTAGAGTTATTGGAGGACTTAACTGAACATTATAACAAAACAGATGTCCTTCAATTAACAGATATATTTGAAAACTTTAGAGATGTGTGTTTAAAGGCATATGGTTTAGATCCTGCTTGGTATTTCACTGCTCCTGGTTTATCGTGGGATTCAATGTTAAAGATGACTAAGATTAAACTAGAAATGTTAACTGACTATGACAAAATATTAATGATAGAAAAAGGTATAAGAGGTGGAATTTCACAATGTAGTAAGAGATATGTAAAAGCAAATAATAAGTATATGAAAAATTACAACAAAGACGAACCTTCAAAGTATTTAGCTTATCTAGATGCAAATAATTTATATGGATGGGCTATGAGTCAGCACATGCCTTACAAAGACTTTAAATGGGTTCAACCTTACATAAATATAATGAATATTCCAGATGATTCAGAAACTGGCTACATATTAGAAGTTGATTTAGAATATCCAGAATACTTACATGATAAACATTCAGATCTACCATTAGCTCCAGAAAATATGTGTCCACCAGGATCGAAACATTCAAAATTATTAACAACGCTTTACAATAAAGAAAGATATGTTATTCACTACAGAAACTTAAAATTGTATATGTCACTTGGGATGATATTAAAGAAAATTCATAGAGTATTAGAGTTCAAGCAATCAAACTGGTTAAAGGAATATATTGATCTAAATACAAATATGAGAACAAAAGCTAAGAATGATTTCGAGAAAGATTTTTACAAGTTAATGAACAATAGTGTACTTGGTAAAACAATGGAAAACATTAGAAAGAGGCCATCTATTACCTTAGAATGTGATCCAATGAGGGTGGAAAAGTTAATAGCGAAACCGAACTTTGATTACAGAACAATATTTACTGAAAATTTGTGTGCGATACATATGAAAAAAGAAAAATTGATCTTCAACAAACCAATATATGTTGGTATGAGTGTGCTAGATTTGTCAAAACTATTAATATATGACTTCCATTACAACATTATGAAACCTAAATATGATATTGGTATAGGATTATGTTATATGGATACTGATAGTTTTATATATGAAATTGAGACAGATGACTTCTACAAAGACTTAAAAGAAATGGTTGATTTATTTGATACAAGTGAATATGGAAAGGATAATCAATATGGAATACCATTAGTAAACAAAAATGTATTAGGAAAGATGAAGGATGAAAACAATGGTAAAATAATGACAGAATTTATTGGGTTAAGATCAAAGATGTATGCATTTAAAGTTGAAAATAAAGAGAAGAAAAAAGCAAAAGGAATAACAAAATGTGTAGTAGCAAAAGTTACAATTTGATGATTATAAGCAAACCCTATTCAATGATGTGAAAACATATAAAAATATAAATCTAATTCGAAGTTATAAGCATGATGTGTATACCATAGCTGTAAATAAGTTAGCATTAGATTCAAATGATGATAAAAGATATATACTAGAGGGTGGTGTAAGTACATTAGCTTGGGGGCATTATAAGATGTAGTTAAAATGTATTTATGCGAGTTTAGTTTTAGGTCATATTTAATTAACTTTTATGTATAGTTTAGTTTTAGGTAAAATTTAATTAACTTTTGTGTGTGGTGTAGTTTAGTTTTAGGTCATATTTAATTAACTTTTATGTATAGTTTAGTTTTAGGTAAAATTTAGTTAACTTTTATGGTAAAATCATAAAAGTGTTTTTATAATTTTATTTTTACTAAATTTAGTGATTTTTGTAACTAGATTTAGTGATTTTAACCAGATTTAGTGATTTTTTGAAGTCAAAACCGGTTATAACCAGATTTTGTAACTAGATTTAGTAATTTTTTGTTTTTATAACTTGATTTAGTGATTTTTTTGTAACCAGATTTAGTGATTTTTTGAACTAAATTTAGTGATAGAATGCATTAGAAGTTATTATGAGTAAGATAGAAGTTATTTGAGATGTGATAGAAGTTATTTGGGATAGGAAGTGCGCTAGAAATTATTAGGGGTAGATAAGAAGTTATTAGAGATGATAGGGTGACATATAGTTAAAATGGGCTAATAATAAATTTGTCTGCAGAATCCCCATTCCCTCTCTACTCACCTTCTCGGTATTATCGAAAACACGAGAAAGGGAAACCTCTTCAAAGTCAAGCAAAGCAAATTGTCATCAATGCGTACTTTCGACTAAGAGAAAAATATGCAGACAAAACTGTTGAGGAAATTGTTGATGTGACAGCGTACTTTACTGGTGTTAGTGCCGCAGCAATATTTCGCGTGAAACGTGAATTCAACAGCGCAGGAGAATTTACAACTCCGGGCAAAAAGCGGCCAAATCGAAGTGATCGTGGGGAAAGTAAGTGCAGAAAAATTAGATAATTTTGGGAGGGGTAGTGTATGGAAGAAAATTCATGAGTTTTATAGAAGAAACGAAGTACCAACGGTAGAAAAAAATTTTCTCGTGCTATTGCTGAAGATGAAGAGTTGCCTTTTGTAATACTACAACCCGAAACATAATGAAGGAAATTGGTTTTAAATATGGTCGTATAAAACACTCATCATCCATGAGCAATAGGGAAGACATAATTAATTGGCGACATAGATATCGTCGCGAAATTAGGCGGTACAGGGAGAAGGATATACATATTTATTATTTGTATTAAACTTAGATCAACGAGGGGCATGTTTGGACAGATACGACTATAAAAAGTAGTAAACAGGCATTTCTAGAAGAATTAACAACTGGATTTAAACTTCTGTCGGGAAGAGGAGGAACATTGATCGTTGCGCACATTGGAAGTGAAGAGAAATTTGTGACTGGTGCAAAATTAATATTTAGAGCGAAAAAGGGACATAGCGATCATCAAGAGATGTACAGTAGTAGATTCGAGGCTTGGTTTGCATCTGTTCTTCCAAAACTACGCCCAAATAGTGTAATTGTAATGGACAACACACCATATCGCACTGTTTTCGTTGAAAAGATTCCAAATTCAAAGTAAAAAAAGAGGAAATTAAACAATGGTTGGACGTTAAGAAAGCAGAGACGATTTCTGAAGAAGAAAGGCAACTCCTAACATGTACTCCGCAAATGCTGAAATGCGATCTGCTGGACATTGTGGAAAAAAGTTAAACTTAAGTAGATACAATATAAAGTGGATAAAATGGCTTGTAAGACGGGATACAAAATTCTACGATTGCCACCAAGACGTTGCAAGTTAAACCCTATCGAGAGTGTCTGGAACGAAGTGAAAAAGATATATTGCTGTTAAAAATAGCACGTTCAAAATGTCGGATGTTGAAAATTTTCTGAGAGAGGGACTTCGTAAAGTAACAGCACAAAGATGGAAATTCTATGTGTCGCATGCCATCACAGAAGTGGAAAAATTGTGGAGAATGGATGGGCTGACGGATGATATAGAACCTGTGATAATCCAAAATTAGAAGTGACTCAGATTCCGATGATATGGATGGAATTGAAGAACTTCAGTAAATCATAAGTTGTCTGGCACTCTCTCTGTAGTTAATAGGGGACCGGGACAGTGATTATGCCAGACCCCCGGCCTTTTTAAGGTGTATCATCTCAAAATTCTAAAAAGAAAAAGAAAGAAAGAAAGAAAGAAAAGAAAGAAAGAAAGAAAAGAAAGAAAAAAAGAAAAAAAACTGTCCCTACTGGTCAAAAATACATAGAAATCGTGCAAAACTCTATTTACACTCCCAAACTGAAAATCCTGGCTGAATCAAACTCGGGAGAAGTTTTAACAACGTAACGTAGCGCTTGTTTTGTCGGGTCGCTGCTGCTTTACTCATTGCTAAGGTAGGAGTTGCGGTGCTTGGTTAAAAAAAAAAAGGTGTTTTTAATGTATTGTGTGTGAGGGTAGCTGTTCGTGTGTTTCTGTTTACGATTGACCTTTTGCAGGTAGACGTATGAATGTAACTTCATTTCTTATCCTTTCTTACCTTAATCAATGAAAATGAATAAGCAAAATAGTGTACATGCTCCCGGGTTTTAATTGTGAGGATTCCAAATAAATCACGTGCGAATTACCATTACATTTATTCCTGTTGTGTCTTCATGAATTATTTAAAACAAACAGGCCAAAAAACATATTTTTGTTAGTGGCAGGAAATGGACAAGAAATCACCGCTCCGTGCATATCAGCTGCGACCCAAGCAGCGCCAGTCAAAATAATTGTGATTGAGAACCAACCAAACAGACGATACAAACCAAAACACACACAAAGGCTTCCCTGATAAAAGTTCGCGTGCCGACATGTAGTAATGCGCTTGTGATCCGGCTCTCAAGTTAACATTGCGTTTAGTAATAGTGGTGCTGGTAGCGAATTAGGATTAGAGTATCACGTATGTAAAAATTTCGTAATTATAGATTCATTGTACAGATGTCTCTTGTTTAAATCAGTTCATCTTCCTGCTGTGTAAAGCTATCTGACTTCCCATAATGTCGCGGAGCGAGACCTTTCACAGAGGAAAAAGTTGTTTAAAACCAGCAATGCATCTACGAGGAAATAGATGATATACAGCAGGAAACACATAATACCATACTATTACCAGCGTCTACAATGAGCATTTCATGATAATGAAAATCTAAATGATGTGGTTCATAAAAAGCGATATGCCTTAAGGCCAGATAATATATAAATGTGACGGTCTCCAAAGTGTGCATTTTACATTCATTGCTCAGAAGGCATTCCTCACTCAAATATGCTTGTTGTCTTAGTCGTATAGTGTATATTGTAGTTTAAGAATGACTATTTTCTATAAGCCTCACACAAGTTCACTCTAGGCCATTACGCATTGTGACCCTAGTCCAAATTGACCTGAGTCAGCACGTTTTCGTCAGTGCGAAATAACAATCGCTGAGCCATGCCGTAATCAGATCTAAGCAGGGTTGAATCGTGTTTGGCCCACATTAAATGTGCGCTAATCCGTACCGTAAGTATCGGAACATTATCATGTTGGAAACTAAGGCTGTGTTTGATGTTCGTGAGTTCGATTTGTTACTGCTGTGGTAACGTGTATTAGCTGCGAAGCGTCACTATGAGTGATGTTCAATAATGGTAGATGTGCGCCGAAGACGTGTTTCCATATCTCTTTCAGTGAAATATTTATTTAAGGACGTTTGATAAATTTTGTACTTATGTAATTGTAATTACTCCCAACAAATACTCGAGATGTTCCCCTCAGAGTGTTTACAATCGTGTATAAACGCTGTCTGTATATTACCGAACACATTGTTGAGGATTGATTCGTACCGTCTTCATATCCTTCAGTTCTTATATGTCCACAGTTTAATTGTAGAACAAATGAAATTCCGGGAAGTGAGATCAGGAGATCTAAGAGGCCAAAATTCTAAGGAATCTTTCCAAAAATTATAATGGTGGACCAGTCATGTGTGTCATTACTCCATCATGTTGAAACCGACTTTCTTTAACCTTACACTCATTAAACTGTCATTAATAGTACTGTCATTAACTAAATGTACCGTAGCATAACACTTTCATATAATCCCAGATTTTTCAGTTTGCAGTAACTTTAAGGGCACTTTTATTATTATTATTTCAAACAGACAATTGAAACACGAATATAAAGTTAGATTCAATACAAATTAGGATTATTTACCTTGTTTCATGATCTCCTTTTCCATAATCATAGGATCTGGACTGGACGCAAACACTCCATATCTAGAGTTGTTCAGGTAGTCAAACGTTTCATCAAACTAGAAAAGATAGATGGAGAAAAGAATTCGTATTAGACCATTGGTGTTAAGATTTTATACTACAATATATGCTTTATCAATACATATATGTAATCTCTGCCGTAAAGCAAAATATACAGTGTGTTTGAGAAAGAACTCCCTAGTTTTAATGTGTCCTAGAATCTGTACAAAGTGACATGCACTATTCTAGTTTGTGGTGTTTGATCCATTAACTCTCCAAGTCTGGCTCCTCTGCAGTTGGCAGGTCTGCTTGACCTGTTTTTTTCCCTCTGTTTCCTCAGTTCAGTCCAGGCAGGCGTGCAGTGCAGAGCGCCTCAGCAGCAATGTGTACTCCGCAACAGAAAGCGCAGTGTGTTAGTTGGCTCGTGAAAACTGAGTCAGTTGTAACAGTGCAACGCAATTTTAGATATCAGTATGGTGGTGAACCACCTACAGCTAAAACTATCCGCCATTAGCTAAAGTCTTTCAAGGAAACCGGAAGTGTACAAATGGAAACCGGTAGTGTACAAATGGATCCCACGTTGAAGTTTACCAACATTAAACAAAACTTGAAGGAATTCTCTTTCATGATATGTACTCATTAATGTAAGTTTTCATTCATTTTCCAATTAAATTTATACTTAAGATTAGGGAGTTCTTTTTCAAACACCCTGTATTTTAAAGGTTAGAGTTTAAAATTTTTCATCATTAATTATTTATGAATGTGTCAAGCAGGAGTTGCTTCAGTCATAATTTCCTGCAAAATTTGTTTGCAGTGGGTTTAAAAAAATAATGCTACACACAAAAATTACAATTGTTATGTTTATATATTTTTATTACTAATTTAACACTAAGTTAACTATATATGATGAATAAAAGAAATAACTAATTTCATATCTCACCAAATCTCTCCAAGTGTAAATTCAGTTATATACAGAGTGAAAAATTTTATGACTGCGTTAAGAATCGACTTCAAGTCTCCAGCTTATCACGCTGACGCATCGGAATCATAAGTCAGAGACCCAAGTTCGATTCACAACCCAGTCGTACATTTTTCACTGTTTGTTTATTATCGCTATTAATAGAAGTAAGTTTCGTGATTGAGGAAAAGATTTGTCCATTAATTTTAGTAATTTTTATTATGATCTCACACGGTATTTACTTAACGTTTTAATAGGTTTGTTCCATGTATATTCCTCCTAATTTTCAATAACGGTCTGACTTTGATGTGATTGATTTAGCGAGAGTCACAATATTTCTGAAAAGAAAGATGTTTACATATGGTTTTTAAATTGTGAAATGTTATGAATTTCAAAACATTTGGTATTTTTCAACTTGATTTTCAGCTCTTCTTTCACCATCGAATACGCGTTATATAAAAGTAACCTTTCTCATGTTAAAATCTGGCACCACTGGTTCATGACTGCTTTAGTTCTAAACAATTGCTCGACCTTACCAAGCATATGATAAGCAATTCATTTCAGACATTGCGCGGAGCTCGGAAGTGATGGTTTAGAACTGGTTGTGATGGTGACAACAACACGTTGATGCTAGTGGTCTACTAGTCCACGCTTAATCGCATGCCCGCGATCGTTCGGTCTCTTTAATGAACGGGTTCCACCAAACAAGGCACCCCGCCCAGAGTTGCTCGTGCCTGGACCTGAGTCCTCGTGCCGAGTCGTAATTTAACTTCGTAGGTTTGACAATTTTATATTTCTATCTTTTTTAAAAAATCAGTGTGCTTTGTGTTAATTCTCGCCATTACCATAAAACAATTCCTAGTGAAATATCGTTTAAACATTATATATAAATTTAGCCTTTCTAGTTATATTGTCATTTGTCAATTATTATATTATATTCTACAGTACAATATGTCATGGATTCCGTTAAATATAGATCCTATTAAATGTTATCCTTTTCATATACGTAACGATCAATAGAATCACTTTATACGAGTGGGAGGGATGTGTGTGTGTTTGTGTGTAATTTTAAAGTTGAATTTTAATTTGATTTACTTATTTCCTTGATAGACACTTATTTCTTTGCACTAACAAGGGACACCCGCGAACTTGAACAGGAGAAACCGGATGAAATTTTACAGTTAACTAATTTGAGGTCGCTGAATCTAGTGGTGATAGTCGTTTCCATGCAAAACCAAGCAGTCAAGCAGTGGCGGCGCCAGTTAGTGGAGTATGGGCCAATTTTCTAGATAAGGTATAAAAAGAAACGGGAAAATTGAAACGCTGAATGTACTAAATATGATTAATGATTGAGTCTAAAATATGTAGGAGCTCATGTGAATGCCTTACGTTAATCACAGTGTTACAGTGGCGGATCCAGGATATAATCAAGGGAGGGGCTAAACCATAGTTTGCCGCTTTATCCAGTGTAAAACAGGATTGAAGTCCATTTTATCCAGTGTATACCTGATAGCCCCTATAGCCTCCCCTTTGGATCCGCCCTTGTTTATATATATGTAAAAGCGATTCTCAATCTATGGTTCACGATCCACTGGTAAGTAAATAGTAAGTCTGAACTTGTCTCAAAATTCTTGTATCAGACTGAACTGCTTCAAGTAGTTTAACAATTTTGAAGGGTGTAAGGAACAACTATTCTGAAATTCCGGATAAAGCATAAACTAGATCATGTTACTCTTCATTATATGATTGGGTGAAAGAAGATTGTTTTTAGATTCAACTGAAAACATCTGAAGTTAAACGCATTTTTAGAGTTAAGACCTAAGTGAATCGTCATTGTGGAGGCTTTCGAATAAAATAAACCCGTGTTTATTCATTTCGAACAAAATAAATAATAAATCTCATAAGAATTTTCGTTGCTCTTATTGGTTCTGCGAAGCTTGAGTGAATCCTTGCGGAAAACTGCTAGTGAACAAATGGTTGAGGCGGAGAAAGGCCTCGCGTTGCCACCAGGGACGGATTCAAGACGGACTTCTGGGGGGCGCGGTGGGTTGTAACACTGCTACTTAGAGCTACTTTTAAGAGCTCCAAACTGTGAGATGGGTTTTATTTATAATATAAAATAAGAATGTTTCCTCTTCTGGAGGGGGGCATCGCCCCCCTCGATCCGCCAGTGGTTGCCACACTTTAATGATGGATAATAAGACTAATGTATGTATCTATGGCGAACTTAACCATGTTTTTGAATAGACGAAAGATCATATCAGCAGATTGTACAAGCAAGGGCGCCCATCAGGGGGACAAGGTGGGGCGCTCGCCCCCTAGAGGAAATTGTACTTCAGAATATCGAATTAGTTACAGCAAAATTTTAAACTATTTTTGAAACGTCGCCCCCTGGAAACCCCAACATGGGCGCCCTTGTGTACAAGGCATTTATATTTCCCAGGAATCAACTTCTTATAGAACTCAACATCGTCAAAAGCTACCACGTTGTAAAGATCCTTGTTTATTGCTTGATGAAGTATCGTACGCATCTAAGAATGATTGATTATATCCACATCGGGTTCATCACGTAGTAAACAGCTATTTAAATCCCTTACAAAATTGCACTATTCTTTTACGTGTATCCTTTAAAAAAAAGCAAGTACGATGTTATGATTTATGAATGCATACTTCGCAAATTTAGCAACGATACATACTTGGTAAATAGGGATGCGCAGGAGACAAGATTTGTGGCTGTCTCGTCTCGAAAATGTTCTGTAAAAGTGATGTCTCGACTCGAAAAATGTATATTTCACTATTGGGAGAGCCGTGTTTCGACTCGAATTTTGTCAGGAAAATCCTATCTCGACTCGTCTCGTGCGCATCCCTATTGGTAAAGTTACAATAAGGAAGACATTACAATATTGATTCTTATATACTTGTCTTCACTATTGATTATTGATTAATTTTAAAATAATTTTAAACAACACGAAAAATTCTTACCAAACTAACATTCAGTGACATTCGCTTGTAATGCCTTTTGAGTATTAATTCTTCTGTCCACTCTATGTTGACCGTGAAACCTATCACATGCAACGTTGCGTGAACAATATAGAATGTATAAAAATGGACGTTGTGTAAACATTTATTTCCAAAGAATAAACTTCCCTTTTGCCTTGTTTGTGAGGATAAAAGGGAATAAAATGAGGTCAATGTTTCAGTCATACTTTTCTATTTAAAGATATAATTCCACAGGAGTTAATGCAATAGTCCATATGGTTGTCTTTATATCTCCTTTTACAAAACTAATTACATAAAACATATTTTTGTAATTATCAAGACATAAAATTTAACTCATGATTGGAACTCCGATTCTCCCTTTGCCGAAGAGTGATACCACAAATCAGTGTTACCAGATATGATGGGTTGTCAAATTTCCAAGTGAAATTACAATTCATTCACTTTTACATTCCTTGGTTATACCCTATAGGCTAAAGGAGAGGTGATGAGAATGAATAAAAAATAGTGGAATGAAGAAAGTGGAAGAAAAGTAAGAATCCCAGAAAACCCACGCACACGATGTTTATCCATCACAAAGTCTACTTGGTGCAAGCTGGAATCGACCCAGAGATCCCTTGTACTACAAATACGCTCTACCACTGAGCTACCGCTCCAAATTCTCATCTTATTTAGTCTCAAGGGCAACACTATATTTGACTATATTTTACATGGAATGAAATGACACCTTGACATACATAGACACCCTATTCATCCCTCTTTAAAGAAAATCCACACCTGGATCCTCATTCCGTAACAATTTGCATCAGCTCAACGCACAATTTTCGTTTTAGTTTGCGATAAAACTTGTAATAATAATAATAATAATAATAATAATAATAATAATAATAATAATAATAATAAGGAAATAAATGGGTGGGTATCAAAAGGAAGGGTGAGTATTTCCCAAGTGAATGCACCGATAATTTAATTACAGTGAAACCTCTACTAACGGACATATTTTGTGTCCCCAAACACTGTGATAGGAAAACACACACACACACACACACACACACACACACACACACACACACACACACACACACACACACATTGGCAAATCTCTCTAAAGCGGACACTCTCTAGTACGGACACGGATAGCCTTTCTTGTCTGTTATTTTCCTCTGTATTACAGACACTTTCTCTAGAAACAAGTTTAAAAGTACAGTAAAAACACATTTTAGTAATTCATACGTGTGTCACCAAGGAAGTACCCTGACAATATTTTGTCTCGTCAACTGTCTGCTCAGCAAACCAGACGAAGCGTCTCTATATAACAACACCTTCATGTCTTTTGTTTGCATTCCACTCCCACCCAACTTGTTTTAGACACAAAAGTGATTGACAATTGCCCGCCGTTTGGAATGATACCACGTTATTCTATTGGAATCTCTAACCAAGCAAAAAACAAGTTTGGTAATTTTTGCCCACAGGTACACATATTGTCTCAGAAAAGTCATTACTGGACCGCAAATAACTCACAAATAAAAGCAATATACCGAAAACGTAGTAAGTAGTGACAAGTGAAAAATGCAGAGAACTATAACATATTGTACCTCGAACACAGAGTATTAGATGGCGGAGGATAATGCAGGTACAGTAACATTTTGGTATTATTCGTAAATATGATTCATGCAAAAACACATTTTTTTAAATTGCATACCACCTTGTTTATTAATTTATGTAAGAAAATAATGACACCTCTCTAAGGCGGACATCTCTCTATAGCGGACAATTATTGTTTCCCCACAGCTGTCCGCTTAAGAGAGGTTTCACTGTATTATTTCCATCTTGTTTTAAATGCGAATTTACTGGAATATCACTATCATTGATATGAAAAGGTCTAACATAAGTGGGAGATGACCCTGACTCTATATGTAAAAGCAATAATGTTAAGTGGTTGATTTTATCTGTGGCTATTTTCTCCTGCTATCGATGACACATATATTGTTGACATTGACATACATACTTCTAACATTGACCCATACATTCCTAATGATTATTATACATGCACATACTATTTGCAAATAACTTTATAAACTTACCAAAAATTCCCGGCGGGAGCTCATGTGATTCGGATTCCACATTAATCAGTAGGTCCGTGGTCTCATATAGCATCACTGCTAAAAAGCACGTTAAAATCCACTCAATTTTATATCAAAAGTGACTGTCACTTAAATAAGTGTTGATTTCTCAACTTAGCATGATCACATAACTCCTGGCCCGTATCCACGGGGGCTCTAGGGGGCCGGTCCCCCTAATAATTTGACGGTAGGCTTGCAAATGAACTATAATATGGTTGGATCAGGACCCCCCCTAACTTATACCAAGTCCCCCTAAATTTTGGGGCTGGCTACCGGCCTGTATAACTCTCAAAACTAATACGTATTCAGCTTTAAAAGTAGGACTAATAATGTTACTTTGAAAATTTTCATAGACAATTTGCGATCAGCTCGAAACTTGTATTTGTTTGATTGCTTTGTATATTCATTTGTCAGCAGCAGAGCTGCCACCTGTCGAAAGAAAAATGTAGAAACACTTCATGGAGCTCAATGATGCCAACCCGTGAGGAAAAACCTATTCTATGGGATTTTTTTAAAAAGAATTTCTCGCAAAGGGATAAAGGAATTTTCGACGCAACTGGTTGCAAATATGGAATTGCACCCGAAGAAAATTTCGTACGGGGGCTCATCCCGCTGATTACTATATTATGTTTGGTATTTTTTAAAATTTCTATTAAGAAAATCTTAAGAAATTTAGGACATTTTCTTGAGCCAGGAGGGGGCCCGGGCCCCATCCTGCCCTTCCCTTCGGGCGCCCATAATTTTCACCGATAACAATAAAACTCTCAATGGACAGAAGTAATAGACCAATGACTCCTCAATAACCCTGAAATCACTGGTGATTGTCAATTTTTGTTAACCGGAATTTGCATGCTAGTGCGGAAATAATTCATGATTCTCAGAAAATAAGCCGCAAGAAATGTATCTTTCACTTATGTCTATAAAGGGACATGTACAGATGTTGTGAGTAATGACAAGGAGATTCATGCTCATATATGAATGATGCGCTGTGTAGAGAGCGCAGGTTCAGCTAGTTTCAATTAAGAAAATTAGTTATTCATCAAACATTTGATAAGTAGAAGTTCGAAATTTATAGATAGTTTACTCATATATTGACCGAAACGTATCACATACGATAGTTTCACTTTACATTTTTTTTTTAAATTTTAATTTTGTATTTACTATAGCGTGGGAAATTCAAGAACAAAATGGGAATTTCTGCGTGTCGAGATGGGATTGTATAATATTTCAGGTTGGTATCACTGATGCAGCTATTTGCGGTAGCAGGGAAAGTACTAGCATTTCCTTCTCCGTAAAATATATTTCTCTAGTGAAGAGCGAATCATAAATGATAAAAGGAAAGTGCGATAATTTATGTCATATAGACCCTACAAGGTACCACACCAATTATTCAATATTTACAGTAAACGTTTATTGAAGGAAGCATTAATGGCAACTGGAGATTTCAGGATTGGAGGACAGATCATTAACAAGATCAGACATGAAGATGACACGGTTATTAGGATATAACAAAAGCAGAAGGACTACAGGAGATGATGGAACTCTTCTGGATGGTTTAGTGTTCGTGTCCCTGTTCAGTTCGGTAGAAATTTAACAATGAAAGAAAAAGTTGAACCTTTTTTTTAAAAAAAGTGATATAGCGTTCATTTCCGGTGCAGGGATTCGTAGTTCGATCCCAGCCCCTGTAAGTTTGTACTGGACAACACCTCCAGTAAATATATAAAGGAATTTGGACAGACACATGGATAGACAGGGTAAATATGTATAAGTGTTGGTAACGCAAACTCTTAAAAAGAATAAAAGAAAACGAAAACGATAAGATACTAACTTTTGAATCCAGGTTATTTCTGGTCATTTAGAATCAATAAATATGAAAGGAAGTTATGGAAACTGAAAGACAAGAACAGTTCGTGACAAAATATTGAAGGTTGTCTGATGTTTGCAGAGATAATGACACAAAATCGTTCTATGATTGCTTGTAGTGTTTTGAAGTATTTATAACCACATAATAGAGCCAATTTCTATATGTGTTCGTTTTCAAAGAATGCACATCGAAACATCATGGTTTATGCATCAGGAACAATTTTGGTGGATTCTGTTGCCTTATCATATTAACTAGACGGCGTATATTTTAGTTATGCTTTGTTTTATTTGACTTTGTAGCTACAAAATCGAAATTAAAATTGTATCTAAGATATTCACAGTAGAACCATAAGCATTATATCATGATTATATACAATTATTCTGTCATTGTTGGCTAAGTACTATCTTTTCCGGTTTCATAAATAAATGAAAACCAGACACGTAACAAGTATCAATTGGTAGGACAGGAACATGTTTGCTTTCAGGCACTGGGTTGGGTTGGCTTGGTTTGTCCACCACAAAGTCCATACGGCGCGTAGTCAACTACTACGTGCAATTAGAGATTCTGGAAACACTTCTGATAACCAGGACCGCAACCAGCCATAGAGATTTGGGAGCCATGGATATGTTAGGGGAGCCAAGTCATTAAAAATTCTCTTGCACATATCTAAATTGTATTTTTTTTTTTGTGTTGAGGTCTAGAAGAGCCACGAAAACTTTAGAGGGATCAGGCCCCCCTAGCCCCCCTCTAGTCGCGGGCCTGCTGATAACCATGCGTTAGTAAAACCCTTAGGCTAGTTTTAGACGGAAGCATTTCTCGTAGCAGATGTGCTGTCAAAAATCTCGTATAGTATTTTATGGCATCAAAAGTATATATCTTACACGGTAGCAATTTGTCGTGACGTAGCAAACAAATCACTGGAAGGAAAAGCGCAATTTCTCCGAAACTAAAAACAAAGATTTCAGTCGCTATTTCTTCTAAAGTTCTTATTATGATACAAAGGACTTTTAACTTTGTACAAACAAGGATGCTCCTCATATTTTTCAATTAGCATAATAATAGCATCCCTGCTTCTCCAACACATTTTTCTGTACTACAATTCAATTTCCCACACAGAACAAAGAGCATGGATAATTGGTACAAAATCTTTCGCTTGCTTTTACCACACCACGGCGCTGCAAACGGACTAGAAATGCTGGGGGAAAATGCTACGAAATAGGGCAGGTTTTATTGACAAGAAATGCCATAGGATATGCCATGCAATGGGAAATGCTATATAGCATTTGCTACTTTACACGGTAGGATATCGATGATACGATTTTTGCTACGATAAATGCTTCCGTCTAAAACTAGCCTTAGTCTAAACGACTCTGGATAAGGCCCAAAATGACTAAAACTGGCAACACTGAATTCAATACACTTCGTTTAACGACGACAGTGACATGAGACATTGCGTCATTTCTTTGAAACTTTTATGTAATAAATAGCATTCTATCCTCTTGACATGTTTATAAGTTTCTTGGAGAATATAACTTCTGACTGTCACATTTTCCGCCTCTAACTGGTTATATTTCTCTCTTTACATTGTGACACTTTTAAAAAGGCACTTCTTTTAAAGGTCTTTTCAGTAATCAATACATAGATGTCTATATGCGTTACAAAAATGACTTTTATTATAACCAAGTAAATGTCGTAACTAAGTAGAACACAAAGTATTTAAAAAATAATAATAATAATAAAGCATAATACCACGTCAGCCATATGGTTGCTGACCTGATCATGATTTCAGTTATCTAAGGATCCAGATAAAACTAATTCCAAAAGAATAATTTTAAACAAGTAGTGTCACTTGTACTCCAACTGAAGAAGTTTGGTTTGTACGGTGTGATAGCTTACCAAAATGCTGAAACCGGACGTGGTAGTAGGTTTCAACCGCTTCTAGGTTTAGTAGAGAGATTTAGAGTGGTAAAGGAATATATTCTTGAGATATTTCACTGATTGCAGAAAACAGCTACTTGCTATAGGACTAGTTCAGGAGAGTAATGCTCCCGGAAGTAGGAACGAAAAAAACAGTTCTGATTGGTTGGCGTTATCCATTTCTTGCCACGTTGCATTGAAATAGCAGAAATCAAACGATTGTTGTTGTCGGTTTTCGTGGCAGAGCAGCCGGTGGCAATAGCCGAGTGGTCTCGGGCGTTCGGCTTCGGATCATGAGGCGCAATCCACTGGGGGTTCGAATCCCCCTGAAGAGCAAGGTCGGAATTTTAACTGTCCTGGATCTTTCTGTGTTTGTGTCCCTGTCATGTTTGGATTACGCAGAAATTGCGCGAATTGCCAATGGCGAACAGTATCCCGGTTGGGACGAACTTAAAAAAAAAAAGAGCTGGTTAGCGCTATATGCTAGTAATAAAAATCTTTTTTGGCGTGAGTTCAAACCCGGCCCGAGGAAAGTTTTTTTAACATTTTTTTAGTTTTATAACACTTTTTACATTACAATAATATGAAAATGATACTCAAAAAAGTGATTTACTTACTTTTGTGCGGATAAGTAGTAGTAGTAGTAGTAGGAACGGGTTAGAAGCCCCGCAGAGCTCTTGTACTCCACGATATAGGGCTAGTTTTGTTCCCCTTGTACTCCATGATATAAATTTTGTGACCAACTTAAAACAACTGGCTAGGATAGCACGTAAAACAGCTGGCTAGAGTAGCGCGCGAAAAAACGTACTTCCGGGAGTATTACTCTCCCGAGCGGGTCGTCTTGCTATCTTTACCAGGGCAGCACCTAGGCAATTTGCCGCAGCATTGCAATGACATAATTTATTCCCCTTTCTTTCTCCAGAAAGAACATATCTTAAAAGTCAGAATTTTAATTATGCTATCCCATCATAAACAAAGATCCTTTTTATAGAATTCAATATCGAACATCAATCTCAATTATTTCAGTTTGTAATTCCAGTGCAAGTAGCTCTTTTACCTTTATTTCTTGATTTTCCTTCTACACTTATTAAGATAATAATAATAATTTTTAAAAACTTGTTTTCATCTTCAATGATAAGGAACTTCTTTGTGACAAAGACAAGACTAGTTTTCATATCAAAACTGTGATAACTAACTAAATGGAAACAGGCGTTTACCACTGTTCAAGAATTGAGTTCTTGTATTTGACAACAATCAAGCAATTCGTGCTGGGATTTGTTTGATCATGTGCTTTAGTACTGTCCACGTGACTTTAAACTAATGCGACCTAAACATAATTTATGAATGTAATACTGAAATAGAAAGTCAACTTAGTAAATTTAACTACCAAAATCATAAAGTCTGTTTCCAAGAAGAAATATTTTATTTTAAATAATATAGTTTTGACAGATTTTGCCGCCCCTCGAAACTCACCGCTCCGTCAAATGCATGTGTTGCACATGTGATAGAGCAATTATATTTTATAATAGTCAACGTTAAAACTAGAAGGGTTTGATTTCTGCTACTTCCGGTATTTGAATTCAAGCTTAAAAAAAGATGGTTCCTTTTGTTAGAAGGCGATAAATCAATTACAAGAAACCGCTTCTCGCTTTTATAGTTTTTGCTCTGTCTAGATCAATATTGAAACCGGAAGTTAGAGTGTATTTCAGTCACTTCCGGTTTTAGTACAAATTTCAAGGATGGAGATCATATATTAACATTGTTGGTATTCTTAATCAATTGTAGGAAATTGCTTTTTAGTATCAGTTACCCTATTTGCTTTATAGCGATCAACGTAGAACCGGAAATGGTTGCTTCCTACTACTTCCGGTGGATGAATCACCTCCACCAATGAACTCATTTCTTACTATTTGACACGCTACAATCTGGCCAAAACTGATGATCATCTAGTTCTTGAGGACGGACGAACAGTCGGACAGCGTAAATATATAGGTATAAAGGAGTTTTGGTAAACTAAACTCCTTGTAAAACTAAAGCGTAAAAGCTTAATATATGGATATCTCGAATATTACTAGTGTTCAACAATAAAAATATCGAAAAAATTATATACAGTAAAGCCCCGATTATCCGCGGAATTAGGTGGCAAGGCCACTGCGGATAACGAAAATTGCGGATAACTCGAAAAAGGACTAAAAATAAGGCATAAGAACGAAAAAAATCACCATAAAAAAGTGTTTTATTGTACAGAAAACATGATAAAACTTTTAAAATGTGTAGAGTACAGCAGAAACCTTAGCTCTAAGCTTGATTAGATGCACAATAAAGCTGTCAGTAATATTCGACATTCGCACCATAGGATCCATTGTAATTTCACGGTTGTTGGCTTAGATTATTATTATTATTATTATTATTATTATTATTATTATTATTATTATTATTATTATTATTATTATTATGTTTTAGGTTCGTAATTAACCCTCCAGTGGTCTCCCGCAGACTCTCACTCCCCAGTAAACAATGAATGTAGGCCTAATTACTATCACAAATTCACTCTTCCCAATTCCCGTTTTTTATACCTTTCAACAATCGGCTTCTGCGTATCAGAGTAGAGCTGCACTTCGAAACGTGGGAAATATTGATTTTTACAATGCAATTTATTTTAATGTTTTAAAACATAACTAGTTATTTGCACGCGGAATATCAGTCTGCAGCGACTACTTATGGAAAGTAACTGAGCACAAAAAGCAAGTTACTTTTTTCGTGGCTATCGAGAATAATTGGGACTTTACTATATATATATATATATATATATATATATATATATATAGGGTGGCCCAGGGTATATATATGTGTATGTGTATGTGTGTATGTGTATACAACCGAGCTGAACATAATAAAGACATACTTGAGTGAAACTTCAGATGAGTTGCTTTTAGGAAAATAGTTAAAATTAACTTCTATGACGTTAAAAGGTATGTTAACAGTTTGCCAAAAATAATTAATAGTTTGTATTCACTATACAATTACGTAGCAAGAATATACAATTACCAGGCACGTAGCCAGGATTTCGTGAAGGGGGGGGGGGGTCCGTGACATGGAATGCTGTGGTCATCACACCAGGGGCTCGATCATTCTAAACAATTTTACTGGAACATATATTGGTTCGTTTAGCCATGATTTCATAACGGGGGAAGAGGGGGGGGGGGTGATAATGAAATTCTGAAGGCCCAGGAGCTCGATCAATCTAAACTACTTTACTATCAACATATATTGGTTTGTGAGGATATATTGGTAAGTATTTTAATAAACTATGAAGAAATCTCGAGTAAAAAAAGTATTGAAAAAGATTATACAATATTTACATCCTTCCTCTGTTTATTCAAATATACCAATTTTCCTTTCATTATGACCTCAACTATTATAAAAAGTACATATTCACTATTATAAAAAGTACATACTCAATAATGTCTTGTAAAATATTTTGCAATATCTGCGTTCCTTTTTTTGTTGAATCAAATGTTAACAGAACTTTCTTTCCACATATATTTTTGTTTTTATTATTCCGTCAACTACTGTCTGTTTCAAATGACAGGTTGAAGGAGCAGTAGAAAATTGTTTTTGAAATAACATGTTTGATACTGCAAGGAAGCGATGACGAAAAATTATGATAAAAAATGTCCACGCTGTTACACAACAGCACTATGCTTTCGGAAGCTTGAAATCTCCTTGACTAGTAGCAGAAATTCTGAGAATTCCACAACTTTTCTAGAAATTTCAAATTCCCTGACTCATCCAGGATATATCGCTCACTTCGCAACCATGTATTGCAAGTAATACAAATTTCCTCATAAGAAAGAGTAACCAAAAGCTTCCTGTAGTTTATTTTTAACGCTGATCTTTCTTTTCTTCATTTCATTTTCTTTCATCCTTCCCTATTTTTTTCATTTCTGGTCTCGAAGGGGGCGGTCCGGACCTCCCCCCCTTGGCTACGTGCCTGCAATTACGTAGCAATTGGTAAATTTCTGACGGTGACACACATACTCCTCAAAGTTACGTGCATAGCCTACTATCTGTAATCATGCGTATATACTCACAAAGTGAAGCTTTACCATTGTAAAAAGGCTCTGGGATATCACATTATGATAATAAAAAAAAAAGAAAAGGAGTGGTCTTTTCATGCCAGCATACGCAAAAATTGCGAAGGGAAACGCAACGCAAAAGATGCGAAAATCAATAACTGCTATGCCTATTATCGCAAACTAAAATGCAGTTTTTGCATTGCGTTGACACAAGCCAGGTTCCAGGGGTAAGTTGAATAAAATTGAAAGGAAGGAATGAAGAGATTTCAAGTCTCAAAGACCTTGTAACTACCTAGTTACAAAATGGCTACTCTGCCATCCGTAGTTTTGTATTTCGCACTGGTGACTTTGTAGCGTCCCCTATTAATTAAAGGATAAGTTGGAATTGATGGGAATTAATACGTACCAACACAATATGAATAATTTGTAACTGCCATTAATAAATGTACCGGTAGCTTTATGGAGAGGATAAAAAGAAGGCTTTTGTGCCATATTATTCTAATAGACCCCCTAACTTGCTTTTTATATTATTTTTCATTTTCTCAAATGGAAACAATTGTGTGTCTCACCGGTCAGACACAAAGAAAAGAAAACTGATTGTGTTATATTAGGTTCAATATCATACTAGTAGAATACGCCACAAACAGTACAATAATTACATTTGCAAATAAAAGAAATGATTAATTACTACTGTAATCAATCTAAACCATGTCATCTTAACATTGATTACTATACGTTTGTGAACGTTTTATCTGTTTACACTCACTATCTAACGTAAAGCGTATTCGTGCGTCTCTTTGTCTATTCCACGATAACGTTCGAAAAATGTATAATTTTTTCGTGGACAAAATATGTTGTCTTTGTGAGGATTCCTAGTTAGTGGCACCAGATTGAATGTTTTGTCGCCCCTCGGCCGACAAGGGTCTTGTGCCCCTCAACTTGACGTACAAATTTTTAACAGAATAGGAAAAATACTTATTTATGCATATATTTGTTTCAACTAAAAATAAATTTCAAGGAATTTTTATTTTGAATCTGCTGTTAAAAAAAAATAGAATTGTAACAAATTTACTTTTCTTCACTCCAATAAATAAATAAATAAAATTACGAACGCAATAATAGAAGATATACGTTTAGAATATTTTTGCCTGTAATAGTGTTAACATTATAACATCAAAAACATCGCTGAAGCGAGTAGAGTAGCATTTGTCTTCATTCCTGAAATTTATGTCTCTACTGCCATACATGATGATTATTTTGTTTTATTTCACACTATAGTAATGAAAGTAAATCAAACAGGAGAAAACTGTCATGGAAGAAAATCTGTTTGTTATTTGTCATTATTATCATTGAATTTTTACAAATTTTTGTGTCTTATTAACGTTCGTCCAATGCGCGTCCCCAGACCAGCGCATAGTGAGTCTAGTGGTAAGTTTGATCGTGCTAATTAAGTTCATTTCTTGATGCTTAGCAGGTGGCTCAGTGGTAGAGTGTTCACCTCTAGTGCATGGGGTCCTTGGTTCGATCCCAGTTCGCGCTAAGTGAACTTTGTGGTGAACGAACACCATGTGCGTGGGTTTACTCGAGGTTCTCCCGTTTCTTCCCACTTTATTCACTCCACCGTTTCGTTCATTTTTCATCATCACTGTCCCCTTTAGCCTCACCGTCATAACCCTGAGACGTAAAATTTAAATATTTCATTTTATTTTCTTGATGTTCAAATCGTTCAGGAATAAGGTGTAAGAGGAAGATAAATACAACTCCAAGATGAGCGTTTACTTGGTTGGTTGTATTTTATGTTGAATTTAGCATTCCTTTTCAACACCAAAGTTATACGAGACATAGACCTATAGTTTAAGGTGGAATCCAAACCATTCTAATACGTTGAAGGCTCTCCCATCAAGAATCGAACCAGTATCCATACCGGAAGCATAAATACGCAGAAAACACACATCTAAGCCATTTGACCACATAGGGACACTGTGGAAATTTACATACATTACCTATATAACAAAATGCGAGTACACTTTCACGTTAAATTGCGTAAAAATTACCAGATTTTCCTGCAACTCGGCATAGACTTATATCATCTTTGAGACTTGATCGGTTGCTTATTTTGGAGTTTATCCTTCCTTTGAGCAACAGGGCTATATGAGACGTGGACATGCAGATTAGCACAAAATTGGAACCACATGATCTCTCGCATCGGGAATCCAACACAAGTATCCAACGCCAAAAGAGCGTACTCTAACTTTATAGTGACGAAAGGAGCTTTTTTTTTTTTTTTTTTTTTAAATTAAGAATTAACTTCCATTTTTGAAGCTGAAGTTGTCCCTGTCAAAAGAAAATTTACGGTCCCTTTTCTAAAAACTAATGGATTTTGCTGAAAGATGGCATGTGTATTATTGCAATGGAGCCTATGTATTATTTACGCAGTGGTGCCCAACCCCCCTATGTCCATGGCGTACACGCCCAATTGTCTATCCGTAGGTGTTCTTCCATGAAAAAATCTTTTTTTCGATTAATTTTTACACCCCTCAAACATATTTATATAGATTTTTAACCCCCCAAATATTTCAATGACGCAGTTTGCGTCATAGCCCCCCCCTCTGTGGGCAACCCTGATTTACGTTAAATTCGATCTGTGCTGTGGGAATGACTTCTGTCATATTTCTTTAAAAGGAAGACCATTAGCACGCTTTTTATGTGCACGATGCCATTAGTTTATATTCTTAAGTACAAAGTGTATAAAGGTCGTAACAACGCTTCTTCGAATCCGGGGGGGGGGGCGCACGGTGGCTCAGTGGTAGTGGGTTTATCTCTTTTGCGGGGGATAGTAGTTCGATCCTCGCCCAAGTAAGTTTATGGTGGACAATAACGTGTTCGTGGGTTTTCTCGTTGTACTCCCGTTTCCTCTCACATTGCCATTCTATCAATTCTTCCATCATCATTCACTTGCCTTAATCATAATCTACTTTATCCTAAAGTGCATAATCGTGTGAGATTTCATTTCATTTCATTTTTGAGTTCCAGTAAGTTTACATCGAAGTTTTACGTATTCAGGTATTCAGGACGTTTTCAGGTATTCCTATCAAAACTGCATGGAATTGTAATTGATCAATAACATTTCACCTCTACCCCCACCCCACCCCAGCTGTAGGAGTCGAGAAAACAGTGCAGTAGTCGAGTCTCATTTCAGTCTATGGCATAGGAGACCTGGGTTCAATTCCCGGCGGGACCTCATGTGGTTCGAATTCTACATTAATCATTAGGTTCCGTCTCATAATATAGCCTTGCTGCTGAAAGGGACTTTAAACTCAAAATCAACTCAACTCATTTCAGTCTAAGAAATATTTCATATGTCGTTCTGTTAGAGTGGCTTTTGAAATTCAATGCCATACGATCGTTTCAATAAATGTCATTTTTCTTTCCATGATTGCATTTCTACCTTCTGTGCTTAGAGACCTATTTAGGTCATATTTTGTAATTTCATTAAAATTTGTTTATTTCTATCAACTGATTGCTTCTTTTATTGATTTTACCTGAATAATCAACAACACTATCAAGAACAGAGCCGAATTCGATCGATCTGGATCAAACTTGGCTTGCTGGTAAACTTTGACCCATCTCACAAGCGTATATTGTGATACGAAGGATTTTGGTTCCCGAATTATGGGTCATCAGATGTTGGATTTGGACTTACGTAAGTTCTCGGAAAACTATTTTAGTGAAGACTTAGTTAAAAGTGTCAGTGAAATATTACTTCCTTTTTTTCTCCAATTGGGAAACTTACTAATTGTTTTTTTTTTTTTTTTAATAGTACATGCATTGTTATCTTCAATGACAAGAGAAGAACCAGTACATTTATTACGTGCAGTGTAATGTTCAAAAACTGGATGCAATCAAATACTCAGGACTACGGATGCGCGAAAACGTTTTTTATAAAAGCCAGAAAAACTGAAAACCGAAAAAAACTCAAAAACCGACATTTAGATTTTGATAGAAAATTGAATCGGTTTCTGATATAAAACCGAACTAGTTCTTAAATAATACCCTTTTCTGAAAAGTTTCAAAAAACCTGTTTCGGTTCCTCTAAAAACCGACTTTTGTGGTCTCGACTTTTGTGGTCACTACTACTTACACCATGTTCATTAATAAGTGTTTACAGAAGTAGTTCTTCTCTCCAACACATGATGTCGCTACTAGTTTCGCTGCGATAAGCTTTCCTTCCTACGAATGACAAACGAACATCCTTAACTCAGGTAAGTTTGAAAGGAGATTTGGAACGCTATTTGATTTGTTTCTTGTTTCAAAATAAAACGTTTAATCTTTAAACATCGGCCACGGATTTGAACCCGAAATCGTAGCGTCTCACGTTGGGGGTGTTATGACCCCCCTAATAATCGCAGAATCATGATTGATACGTTTTAGGAAAGCTTATAGTATTCAGATTTCGATAAGGCAACATTTGTGCAATTCCAGTCCTATTCGTAGAAGAAGAAGAAGAAGAAGAAGAAGAAGAAGAGGAAGGAACAAAAACTGCTGAAAAATATATTTAAAAAAATTGAATTTGGTGGATCCTGGTAACTTACAGCTACCCTACGAAGACAAAATGATAAACCAATGTGTAGGCAAGACACTTGTGACAATAATATTAAAAAGTGGTAACCATTGCTGCAACATGAAAAGAGAGAAAAATTCAAAACGAAATTTCCATTGAAAAAAAAAAAGTTCAAGTATATCATTTTCGAAGGGCTGTTGCAGACTTTCGCGTTGGCGACCCTGGTGATCTCTCCCCCCTAATTATCACAGAGCAGGGACGTACGCAGGGGGTGGGTCCTGGAGATCCGGACCCTCCCCGAAATCTTGACTTTTCTGTAAATTTAGTCTAATTTTAGAGGACAATTTTATAAGTTTTAATGTAATTTATCCTCATATTGAATTTAAACCCTACCCAAAGACCCTTGGCCCCTTCCCGAAATAAATTTCTGCGTATGTGTCTGTCACAGAGTCATGATTGATACATCGTTGGAAAGCTTGTAGAACACAGATACCTACGATTTAACATTTTTGCAATTCCCGCACTATTCATAGAAGATATCTTATATGGAAGCGTCCTGAAAATAAATGCAATTTACGTCAAAAACTGAGACTCAAAAAATTGGCCAATTTTTGCTAACTTTGCCCGTATTATGAAACAGTACTTACGACAAAAGAGAAAATCCAAGGAGCTTTAGAGAAAATAAACAAGTGATGTCAACAGTATTTTACACACTATAACCACACTAAAAGCACCTACCATAAATTTGTATTTCGCTTACAACTCAACTTGACATGGAGTAGTAACATGTTTTTGCACCAAATTGCTTCCTTCACCGTATCATTGTCAAGAAGAAATCGTAATGTATTATTCTTCCACTTTCTTTGATACAGAGCACAATTTCACATTGTGACAACGAATTAAGATACGTATATTTAATCACATTTTATTTTTTTAAAAAAAAATATACTGTAAGATCTGTCGTTTTATTGCCTGCTAACTTAACATATTGGACGGTGCAATAAAAGTGCATAATTGTGTTACAGAAAGACAGAAATGGAATTGCAGATCTTTATACACTTTTCTTCACACTTCCCATGTGAAAGATTTTTTTTCGCTTTTAATATTATTTCGGTAAGAATAACCTTGTGTTTGCACAACGAAAACAGATCAAATTTTCTCACGGAGAATAATAATTCGGAAGGATTGCATCCAAAAATTTGTGGCAAAAAAATGGAGAAAATTTTCTCTATATAAGTGCAGTTAGATAATGATCTCTTAGCATTAGGGTTTGAAGCTCTCTCGCACACGAAACAGGCTTGGCATCTCACTCCTCGAGATATGGCAGCCAAATTATCGGTGAGTACAGTTAATTATCATTGGTTGATTAGGGTTTAGTGTCCTTTTCAGTGGCGACGCAACAGGAGACGTAAACTTAGAGCGTTAACGTAGAATCCAAATCATTTGAGCTCCTACCGGGAGTCAAACACGAGTTTCCTGCATCAAAGATGCGTTCACGTCTCATATGTCCTCGCTGTTGAACGGGGCACTATTTAATTCAAAAAGAGGGACCGCGGTGGCTCAGTGGGACCATTCACCTCTGGTGCATGGGATACCTGGTTCGATCTCATCTCGCGTCGTGTGGGCTTTGCCATGGACAAACACTATGTGCGTGGGTTTTCTTAGGGTTCTTCCGTTTCCTCCCATTTGCTTCACTCCACCATTTCATTCATTTCTTATCATCACCGTCTCCTTTACCCTAGCCAGCATAATCGTAAGACCTAAAGTTGATAGATTTATTTGTTTCTAATTCAATAAGACTAACGAATGTGGGGATAAGATAAAAGAATGGAATAAACATTTTTTTTTTAATCTTAAGGGTCTTCACTACAGCGAAATTAAACTACCGCTAATTTTAGAGTTTTTCTGTAATATCTTCTAAACTAGAAAAAATTTCGAAAATCAGAAACGTAGTGAACTAGACAATACAATTTTGTATGTGATATCATAATCACAACTCATCTGTCTGGTTTCGATTTGCAACTGTAGATACATTTAGCATTTTCTTTGTGGGTTCTGTAAATAGCGGTATGCCGGCGGATAGGTGAATAGTGGTAAAGGTATCACATGCAAAGTCGTATTATCTAGTTCACTACGCTTCTGCTTTTGGAACAATTTTATTTGTTTAGAAGATATTACAGAAAAACTCTAAAATTGGCGGTAGTTTAATTTTGCTGTAGTGAGGACTCTTAACGTCCCGCGTTTGTGCTTCGAGATTAAGGGAAATAGTTACGGGCGATAATGAATGAAATGGCGAAATGAACAGAGTGGGAAGAAACATACAGTGTTTTTCCACTACCTAGGCTGGTTGACGCGAACTTGGATCGAACCAAGGACCACGCACCAGAGGTGAGCGGTTTACAACAGAACCAACTCAGTTTCGAAATGAACAATTGTTGGCAGTCATGGATACAACGAGTTGCATACCATCGACAACACTATCAATATCCTTATTTGTAAGTCCTTAATTCTCTTTCTCTCGCTCCTTATCTTTTTCATGTGATTTACAGGGAAGAGGAGAAACATGGTTTGACGCAGGCCTGTATCCACGGGGGGCAGGGCGCCGGGCCCCCCTAAACTTTGGCTGGCCCCCATAAAATTTCACGGCAGGCTTGCAAATAAACTATAATATGGTGATGAAATATAACATGATTGGGTCGGTCCCCCCCCTAACTTCTACCGCTCCCCCCTTAATTTTTGGACTGGCTACGGGCCTGGTTTGACGTCACATAGCATTTAGTTGGAAATAACTTTTATAGTGTTTCAACTTCACAATTTTCTGGTTAGTTGATTGTAGTTAAATGTCCCTTCCCAGCACCGAGTCTACACGAGATCGAACCATCGAACCAGTGGCGAGGTTCATATGAGAAGGGCAGGGAGGTTCAGTTTGAGAACACGTGCTTTTTAATAATTTGTTAACCGACATAAAAAAAAAAAAAACCGAAGTTTTCGCCTTGACATGGGATTCACAGTGGCTCAGTGGTTGAGTGTGCTTATCTCTGATAACCCCTGGCCAAGTAAATTTGTGATTGACAACATCGCGTCCGTGGATTTTCTCGTGGTACTTCTCTTTCCTCCCACACTTTCATTCCATTATTTATTCGTCTCCTTTAGCATAATCATGAGACGTTAATCTGAAATATTTCATTTCATCTCATAAAACATGCCAAAAATTTACAACAAATGATGAAAGATAGAGTTCAAAGCTAAGATATTCAACATACAGAGGTAAAATTACCATTAAACAACATAAGAATAACATTACTGCTATTTGTCCAAATATCGAGATAAGACAAGTGGTCAACGTACAAAGTGACAGAATACATATTTTATGGGAAACTCGAGGTTGTACAAAAATCAGGCCAAGTTAGGAGGTGGCTCACTTAGAAACATAGTTAAATTAACTGTCTTCACGTGAGTCTCTGCCAATTAGCGATGAGAGAACAGATAAGAGCAAGATGAGCCCTTTAGCTGAAGACTGTATCAAACTTTATTAATAAAAAAATAAACCTAAAGTAACAGTGCTGCCAACTAACGGTAGAGAAGAAAATGGTTTATTTAATTATTTTATGTGTTACTTTTTCAGGTGATAATCCTTCTACTGATTGCCATGGTGCTGCTCGTCTGGGGACAGGAGGAGAAGAAGCCCAACGCTGATTTGAATAAATCTGAGGCTGGAGTTGGTTTAATAGGTAAATAAATACATTTACTTGTGTGCTATTTGCCGCTGACGGAGACTCGTGGAAATTAAGTTAGTGTGACTTAAAAATAAATAAATAAAAAATCTGCTAGTGTGGGGAGAAAAAAGCTCATTGACAATTTTCCTCCTTACGTTAAAATCACTGATTTCGGTATCCAGAAAAATCTCCGTTCTTTACTCTACAAAAAACTATAGTAGCATACTTGCTACATCCTTTCTATTTCAACTGTGCCCTCGGAAAAAATATGAAACATACTTCGACCCCACCCCTGGCGGCCTCCTACGAAGGAAACCGTCCCTTTGCTTTGAGGAAAGACGTGAAAGACCTCAGCTATGTTACCAATTCGTTATTCAGTCGTTTGGCGTTGACGAGTGAGGATCGTAAGCTACGTAGAATGGTTAACAAGATAGTGCACAGCGAAGTCTATGAAATAATATGGAATGTTTCAATGTGGCAACCCTGTCTGGATCCAACTATTGAAGGATATCAGCCATAGCGGCTTGTTCCTCCACTTTCGAGGCAGTGGCGGATCCAGGGGGGCGTCGCCCCCCAGAAGAGGAAACTTTCTTATTTTATATATAAATAAAATAGAGTTTGGAGCTCTTAGAAGTAGCTCTAAGTAACAGTATTACAAACCACCGCCCCCTAAGAAGTCCGTCCTGGATCCGCCCCTGTTTCGAGGTGGGTACGGGAAAACACACACCGACAGCAACGCCAGGAGAAGCACACTTGCAATAGAAGGGCTCTAAGTCCTACATAGCGGCAGGCTCGTAGCAGCCCAAAAGTGTAGGGGGGTTGGCAGAAGTTAGGGGGGGAACCAATCATATTATAAGTTCATTTGCAAGCCTACCGTGAACAATTTTAGGGGGACAGTAAAAATTTAGGGAGCCGGTCCCCCGTGTCCCCGTGGATACGGGCCTGCGTAACGGTGACGACGCCAGTGTTTAATTTCCTTGGGTGAAGAGATTGGTTTGGTAGAGTCTGATATATTACTTATACCGGTATAAGTAATCAAACTTTTTGTTCATCGAACGTTGAACTCATTTGGCAAGGCAAATATGATTTGATACAGTTAAGGCATATTAACATAGTCCTTCACAAAGTCATGGTGTCACACAGACTCATTTCAACGTGTAACATTTCTTACGTCAAAAGTATTAGAAATAGTTTTGCCTACAACACGAGATGAGACGAGACGAGGAACAAGGTTTTCATCTTTTCGTCTTGTCTCAATTTTCGAAAAGCTCTTCTTGCCTCGAATTTTTTCTCGTTTCTCTGTTACAGCTCCATAATTTCTTTTTGGGTGCTGCAGTATATAATTATCTTCATTTATTGAGTTAGTATTGCTAGTTAGGTCTTACGATATAATACCTTGACCATATAATGGGCGTTCTAAAAATGGCGCCCACGGATTACAGAGGACTATTCTACAAGTCAAAATAAAGCGAAAAATATATAAAATTGTATATCTTTCGGGTTCTTGTCTGAAGACGCGAATTGCACTGTATGGCAACGCCGCAGATAAAGAACCACAGAGTAGATCTACCAATCCATCAAATAGTTAAATCGATTCTTTCTAGATGGCAGTTACAGTAGGTAAACTTAAGGATGGTATTAGCACCATTTATTAGCGTAACAATCGATGTAACTGCTTGATGGATAGTTAAAGGAATGTTAATGGTTCCAAGATAATCTACGACGTTGCCACATAATGAAGTATTTGACTCTCCGTAGCGACTGAAGGAGGCCCCAGGGGGTATATACTATTCTTTTTAGCTTCTTTTAATTATATTTTATCATTGGCATGAGCCAGTAGTTTATTAAGGGTATTCACTACAGCGAAATTAAACTACTACTAATTTTAGTTTTTCTGTAATATCTTCAAAACAAATAAAAATATTCGAAAAGCAGAAATGTAGTGAACTAGACAATACGATTTTGTATGTGATACCGTTATCACAACTCACTTATCTGCTTTCGATTTGCAACTGTAGATAGATTTATCATTTTCTGCGGGTTCTACAAGTAGTGGCATACCAAAAGCAGACAGGTGAATTTGTGGTAAAGGTATCACATAGAAAATCATCTTGTCTAGTTCACTACATTTCTGCTTTTCGAATATTTTTATTTGTTTTGAAGATATTACAGAAAAAACTCTAAAATTAGCGGTAGTTTAATTTCGCTGTAGTGAAGACCCTTAAGGGACTATTATCTTCCAGCGTCTTCCTTCGGTCTCCTCCAACGAACATTTCCAGAATTCAAAGTTATCTCCCAACACCTCCGTTTTGTAAATTTATGTACTGTACAATACAAAATTTATAACCTTTTTTTTTTTGACTTAATTCATGTACAAGTTATCAGAATCTTTCTGCGGCACGAGAGGTCTACCAAAAATATAATATAACAACATTTGAACCATATTTATTATTGAAATGTATACTATTGTCTAATGACTTGCATATCTTTAAACGTTGATTAATGTTCTTCATTATTTTCATATAATCACTTTATCAATGTGTAGTTTTTAAACTATAAATAACGTAACACTAAAACAGTATATGAGAGCAAAGACTTGCGTGAATTAAGTCTCGCCTTACCTCGAATTTATAGAGGTACACACACATCCAAAATTATTGTCGCATGCTTATAAATGTGTTGTTGTAGGAATATAATTTAATAATGAATTCGCCCGGTATTTCATATAATGTTAGTATGTGTATAATCGGCAAAGACATGTATGTGCCAAATTTCATGTCAAAAGAGCAGTAAATAAGAACAATAAAACGAAAATAAAATTTTCTTGTCCATTTAGCAACATTTTGTTTTACTCATTCTAATTTTCGTATTTATAATTCTTTTCCTATGAAATTTATCACAAATATACATTTCCCGATTATACGCAAATTAAAAGTGCTCTGCAAAATTATTATCAAATTATATTCTTACAAGAAGACAGTTATAGTCTAGATGTGCGACAATCATTTTGGACATCAGTGTACTTCTTATCTCACGATCAACACGGACTATGCCTAATTTCATTGTATTTTGGTTAATTTTGAGGACCATGGTTACTTAAAGATATTTCTTGAAATTATAATTTTTGGTTTTTAATACACTCTAATTTGCTTATTGTCTCTTTTCTAGGTTACTTTCCGTTTCCTGGCTTCCCATTCATAAAGTTTGGAATTCCCCCACCGTATGGTATTGGATATGGAATAGCTCCTTATCCTGGAGTCGGATTTTATGGTTAAATTCCTAATTTCTTTCTTTTTTAAAAAAACATATATGTTCTAAAAAAAATTCTGAATGTGATTAAGGATTTGTAATATAATTGATAATATTTATTTCATAATAAAAATTTGAAGAAGTATGTTTTATTTGTCTCACTCTCACTCACTCTCTCTCTCTTGAAACCAACATAAACATTTGGTTTTATTTCTTGTATGTATATGCAACGAACTTAAGAAAGTTCGTTACCGAATTCTCTTTGTCTGTGTGTGTCTGTCCGCCTGTTATTTCAGAATTTGTTTCAATTTTGAGCTATCCATTCGACAGAGCATCAAAAACTCTCTGAAAGAAGTGATGGAATTTTTCGCGTTACTCATAACCCTTCCGGGGATATTGGCCATAAAAGCTCCGATTTCTGAAGATTTAAGAAGCCATTTTTCGGGAATGATAAGTCATAGAGAGATTATATTGGTGTTGATCAATACCTAAGAAGATGGTGAACATTTTGGTAGCAAAGTGTAAGCGGTGGCCACTGGTTATTTCTACATTTTCAGTAGCCCTATATACGGTATAAATATGGTGAAAAAAGGTAACAGCTCCATATACCAAATTCAATAGATCCTTTAATACTCAAATGTGTAAGTGCATTATCTATTAAATTTAATCAAATAAATTTAATATAGAATTTCACATAAATTTCGGGGGAAAAATTAAGTTCGTTCTGGTAATGCTAATCGAGATTGTTTATTAATAACATCAACATGTATAACTAGCTGGATTTAAGATCCGAAAATGAACAACTGATTTAATTAGTCGCTTTGCATTTAAGTGTTTTTGTCAGGAACGCATTGCAGGAGATCTAACCTACTGCAATGAGTTCTCTTTCCTCACACCGGGGTTTAAAACTGCGAACTCGTCCACCGCAGGCACATGTCCTAACCATTATACTAGGAAGGAAGGTAAGTAACTAGCCAGTTTTACGGCTATTTTCAGCACCGAGGCTAGTATGTGAGACGTAAACAGACAAATGAGACGTAATATTAAGTAAACAGCAATAGAGCGTAATGTATCAGTGTTTCAAACCCACTGTTTTAATAACTAACTTAGGACGTATATGCTGCAATAATGAAAAACAGAAATGCGCAGAGGAAGAAAACGAAACCGAAGTCGCATTTTAATTAAATGTGGTTAAGATCTACTTTATGAATCGAGTATAATGTGTCTGCAGTGGGACCATATTTTGATGTCGATTCCTGAGGGTACAAAGAAATGCCTTCTATACGCAAAGCATGTATGCATTTATCCCACAAGGAGTTTTCCCTACTATCCTTTGTTTGTTCATCGTCATTGAGGTGCCTGGTTCCTACGGACGCATCCCCCCCCCGACCTTAGCTGGTTAGTAGCATTCGTGCTTTTTAGTTGTCATCTAGCACAAGTTGATTTGTGTTTTATGCACTGTAGTTTTCATGCCATACACGTTGTATTTATACTCAGCCCTCCAAAAGTGAATCTGCACCCATTTAAGAAACTCCTTTGAATTTCTCAAGAAACATTTTCTAAGGCAGCAAAGCTGAGCGTTTGCTAGAATATCTATCCTCAATGTGCAAAAAGCAAACAAAAAAGACACTTCGTTATCGAATTCTGAGTAGCAGTTGCAAAGCTATATCCTCCATCGCACTGAGAACTCATTTTTTTTGTCAATACTGTGTAGTTTGCAACACTTAACAGTTTAAAGGCACTAATTTTGCGCAGTAATACAATATATAGAGTGTTTCAAAACAACACCGATAACGTTTGGGAGGTGATTCCTGCACCAAGATAAGATTAAAAATATAGACCAACCTGGGCGCAGAAATCCGTAATTTCGGAGTTATAGGCTGCCGAAAACATGAAAAATGAACTTTAAAGGTTCTTAGCTCCAATACTATAAGCCTATTAGTTCGTAAATGAAGTCGGGCCAAGACTTCACTTACGAACTAATAGGCTTATGTGCGCTATCCCAAATCACATGTTTCAGAATCCTGTTGTACTCACGCAACAATTTTTATAGAGGAAGTTTGCCTACGGGCATATAATTTGAAGTACTCAGCACTTCTTCTATAAAAATCGTTGCGGAAGTACCGCAAGATTCTGAAACATGGATATTTGGGTAGGGCACATATTAGTTTCTAAGTGAAGTCTTGACCCGACTATGGTAGGTCCTATAGTTTTGAAGCTATTGATGTTTTAAGTTTGTTTTTTTAATGATTTCGGCAGTCTATATCTCTGAAAGGAAGCATTTGTGCACCCAGCTTGGTCTATAGCCCTACTTTTCCTTTTATCTTTGTATCAGGAATTACCTTCCAAACGTTGTCGGTGTTGTTTTGAAACACCCTGTATATGCATACATAGAAGGAAGAGCAAAGAAAACATGAAACTAAGGAACATCTATGACGAACAATTAGAAGTGATAGGTGGAAATGAAACAGGAGTAATTGTAGATGAGGTATATTAAAATAATAAGAACAAATATTTAATATTACAACGTAGAAAACAGGTTCATGTGTGAAAAATAGCCATAATTTTTCGTTATGTAATTTTGCCTATATGGTACAATCTTTCAGTTTTCTGTGTCTCTCTAGCTGGCCTTTTGCAGAGATTGGAAAACACCATCTCAAATCAGCGAGTTTATGCATCTTAACGGAAGCTACAACGACCAAACTTAATCTATACTATGCAACAGAAGTTGCAAATTCACATAAGCAGTAATATACTAACTAAATTATGAAATTTATTACAATTTGTACACATTGGAAAATTAAGGAATAAAGTATTAATGTATTTTTACCAGAACCTAATATTAGGTAAATAAATGCTTCACTTCGTTCTGCAATTCATAAAACTTTTTTCTTTACTCCTATAAATCAGAGTATTTCCCGCCCACAATGTTCAGAGCCATCTATGAGGTCTTTAATGCGCATTACTGGAAGAAAAGAAACATTTTAGTATTTTGTTCCTTCTTTCTGCTTCGAAAAATATCTACGTACCGTATTAACATTATGTGAATGTCACAAATAATACATAGCTATTTTTAAATAGATTCACTTGAAAACAACTAATGGGTATTTAGGACATGGCAACACTATTAGGCGAAACAAGTAGGCGCCATTTTAAGGTTAAATGAAGGACATCTACAGTGGGAAAAAAAATCTATTTAAATGAGGCGAGGGGAAGTAATAACATGCAATATTGTGCCTTCATGAATACAAAGAAAAATTTACCTGTCATATGTAATCGATGAACAAAATAATGTACAGAAACACGTGATCAAACATAACGAATAAAGAATTTATTTTCTTCGTTACTTTGTATGCACGTAACTTCTTTCAGAACATTGTATAGAATCTTCTAGGTAAAAGGTACTTCAATCGATAACATCAAAAACGACAATAGCTAACAATAAATTATGTTATTTTTTTCTTTAGAATTTTCCTATATTATTAAGGAAAACCTTGTAAAGTGAATAAATAGTAATAATCATTGAAATCACCTATATTTTACGATAGTTTGTGGATCCCAATGTTACTTGCACATTTAATTACATGTAAGGCATCTATTTCTACAGATTACAACAGTATTAAAATATCTAGAAACAATATTGAAATATTCGTAATTTCCTTGAGACCTTTATTGAAATTTTCATAATATCATCATTGGAAGTAACCAGAGCTGTAGCCAGAGATTTTGGCGCCCAGGGCGAAATAGAATTCGGTGACCCCCTACATTCATCTTACCAAGCTTTTCTTTTCTCTTTTTTAAATATAAATAACAAAAGCAGCTTTTGTTATGCTACGCTGAATTTTTATCAAGCTGCTCGGACAGACCATTCCAACAGCCAAAAGCGATAATTATGTGTACGATCTGTTTTCAAGACACTTATTTTGGAATTTTTGTTAAACTACCTTTTGTTGTATACAAATCCCTTGGATAATAGTTTTGGAAAGTTACACCTATTTACAACGTTTCATACTATCGATAAGAAATGAATTTTCAATATATTAGAAATTATGTACTTTTCGAATGTTCGAAATGGGTGACAGCATCAATTTCTAGTAATAATTGTAAACTTTGTGTAATATTATTATGTATTTGTACACATAAATATAATTTTAATTTCGATTGTTTTACGGTAAAAAAAATGTTTTGTAAAATGTAATGGAAGTTCAGAAGGAAACTTCTTTAATTTTTTAATATTGATCGATGGAGATGAAGAATGTGTTTAATGTTTGTACTTAAAATATAGTTTGGCTACTGCATACTGTATGTTTGAAATTATGAATGAAAATTCTGAATTTAAGGTTACTTATTATAACCGCTCACCAGGGGCGGATCCAGGGAGGGCGATCGGGGCGATCGTCCCCCCAGAAGAGGAAACTTTCTTGTTTTACATATATAAATAAAATCCATCCCAGAGTTTGGAGCCCTTAAAAGTAGCATTATGACAGCCCACCGTCCCCCTAGAAGTCGGTCCTGAATCCGCCCCTGCCGCTCACTTCTAGTGCAAGGGGTCCCTGGTTCGATCCCACCTCATGTAAGTTCGCGGTGGACAACATCTGGGTTTCTCAGAGTTCTGCCCTTTCCTCCCACACTCTCATTCCATAGATTATTTCATAAGGCATAAACGCGTGACGTTAAGCTCAAACATTCCTTTCATTTCGTTGAAAACCAAACGAAAAAAAGTGGAATGTATAGCATGTAAAGATGTTAGTAATACACCATTGTTAGGAAGTATAATCCTTTAATTAAATAAGAATTTCACGAAAGAACATGTAATACGTTCGATTAACAGATAATCACCAAGTGGAACGAACCATGTGCCTTCATATAAAAAGCCTATTCCGTTCTCTCTTCTGCTTTTCATTTCTTTATTATTTTTTTTAAAAAAATCTTTTTATTATATAAAATGAATCATACCTCACAGTGAGTGAACAGTATAGCACACAGGAAGCCACGGAAGACAGCTTAATTGTTTCCTCTTGTATTTTTACTTGAAGTTTTTATTTTATTTTAACGTAATTATTGCCAGTCTGTATAAGCTACACATACTCACACATACAAGTTTTCCGTTTCACGTTTCCGTGGTATAAATACTGTCAAGTGACTCAGATGTATTTCCGTTTGTGTGCCGGAGTTTTTACATGAAGCACCAACTAAAACGTCGTATGTGGTGCAAGATATTGGTACGTAAACTTATATATTATTATAATTTTTTGTAGTTTTTTTCTTTTTTTAAAAAAATATGATTATGATACATATAAGCTTAATAAATGTTTGTTTGTCAGATATAAAAATCCACAATGTTCAATCGTTTCAATCGAATTTTGGTACATAGCAGGTAACGTTGCCAACGAACAGGGCCGGTTCTTCCATATGTGCAACACGTGCATTTGCACGGAGCAGCCAAATCCGTCATAACTATATTATTTAAAATAAATATTTATTGTTGGAAACAGACTTCATGACGATAGTAGTTAAATTTACTAAGCTGGCCTTCTATTTGAATACTAAATTCATAAATGATGTTTAAGTCGCATTAGTTTAAGATCACATGGACAGTACTAAAGCAAATAGTCAAACAAATCCCAGCATGAATTGCTTGATTGTTGTCGAATACAAGAACTCAATTCTTGAACAGTACCGAACACCTGGTCCTTTAGTTAGTTATCACAGTTTTGATAATGAAAACTAGTCTTGTCTTTGTTACAAACAAGTTCCTTATCATTGAAGGTGGAAACAAGTTTTTTTTAAAACAAATTTTTAACAGGTATTGAAAGAAAATCAAGAAATAAAGATAAAAGAGCTAGTCGCGTTTCAATTGCAAACTGATATATTGAGATTGAAGCTCGATATTGAATTCTACAAAAAGGATTAATATTTTTCCTCTGTAAATGTGTTTGCTTTATCTTTCACTAACATAATAGATTAATATTCAAAGAAAAAAACAGACAACGAGATTGTATTTGCAGTGTTTATGCCTTTCTGAGTGCGAGTACTCTTTTCCTCTCATCGTTGTTCATGATGAGGTAGCATACTTAAGGGGGCAGACTACTAAATATTTTTGAAAAACTTATATTTTTTCTTTTGCCTGTTTTTCGCAAGTGGAAAGAGGTAATAAAATGTAACTTACTACAATAATAGATAATATTATTGTACACCCGAAAATACGAATCGGAAGAATTTTCAGTGTTGCAATCCATAGAAATTACAGTGTGACCAGAATTTGAATTACTCAAAACTCTAGGTAAAGGCAGCGACTAGAAATATGAACTCAACGGTAATTGATGACTTTTCATGCTGTCTATGTTTCTTGTTTACTACTTTCTAAATTATGCTTCTATTTATTTTCTAATAACTTATTCATTTTGTTATAATTTATGTAAGATTTATAAAATAAATAGAAATATTATTTAAAAATTAGTAAACAAGAAACATAGACAGCATGATAAGTCATCAATTACCGTTGAGTTCATATTTCTAGTCGCTGCCTTTACCTAGAGTTTTGAGTAATTCAAATTCTGGTCACACTTTAATTTCTATGGATGGCAACACCGAAAATTCTTCCGATTCGTATTTTCGGGTGTAGAATAATATTATCTATTATTGTGGTAAGTTACATTTTATTACCTCTTTCTACTTACGAAAAACGGGCAAAAGAAAAAATATTAGTTTTTCAAAAATATTTAGTAGTCTGCAGCCTTAAAATCGTGGTTTCTAAGATTTTCTCTTTCGGGAGAAAGTGGGGCGGCAAATGATACCATTGTACGGGGCGGCAAATTGCCTAGGGCTGGCCCTGCCAACAAGGTGAATACTTCCTCGTCTCGTCTCGAAAATAAGACGAGATGTACATTTTGAAATTTGAGACAAAATGAGAAATTTCAGGAGCCTCGTGAGCAACACTAGTTCATCCAAGTCTTATCTAGATTTTGAAACATTGTTTTAGTATTGAATGATTCATAGTGTAAAAACTATAAATACACAAAATGATTGTACGAACACAATGCAGAGCATTTATCAACGTTTAAAGTCGTTACACAACGTATGTACTTCAGTAATGGATATGATTTAAATGTTCTTATAACCCTTTGTGGAGCTATCTAAGCGTGGAAGGATATTGATAACCTGTGGATGAAATTAAGAAAAAAAAAATTAAGACATAAAGGGCCTTATGCAGAGTCCTTTTTGACGTCTGATTAACGCCATACTACGGGATTGACTAATGAATGGGTATCAAAATTGTATTCAGAGACTCTGATTAGGACGTAGATATTTGACGAAGTTAATCACATGTGACTAATTAATCTAGAACAGAGGCTAATCATTTACCCACGGTTTAGCATGAGACACAACAGTTCGCATTTCGTATTTCATGTATTTTCATTTTTACAGACTACGCATGCGCTCATCTATTTTTCCGTAGTTGCCACATTTATTTTTCTCAACCGACGCATTGGGTTTATATTAGTTAATCATACCCAAATCAATGTTTTAGTTGTACTCAAATTAGACACTGAATACCAAAAAATGCACCTTACTTAGTAAGGATCTAGTATGACACTAATTAGTCTGTGTCTAACCACCGATTAACGAATTCTCTCTGAATACCGCCCAAATTGTACATACATTTTTAAAATAAAACTAGTAGAATTTCGGGAGGGAGAATCCAGACACGATGAGAAAAAAAAAGTGCTTCGAGACTTGACACGAGACCGAGACAATTTTTTCTAGACAAGATGAGAAATAAAAAGTTTTGTTTCGTCTCGTGGGCGAAAGTGGTGGCCGGGGATCAAACCAGAGATCTCACACAGCAGAGGTAGGCGTTCTGCTACTGAGCCACTGCGCCCCCAGGAGAGAAACAAACATTCAAGGAAAGTAGTATATGAGTAATGAGGGTCCCGACTGCGGGAAAAAAAAAATGATATAATTCTTCATGGGTTTTAACAAATTTCTGTATTTTCTTCAATTTCTATCCACTGTATTTTCTTATCATTCAACAAGTTAATGCCTTTAAACTCAAATTGTTCTTTTGACACTTTTTTTTTTTTTAGATCTATTTCACGCTCATTCTTTTCTCAACAGCAATTAGTGAGTTTTTTTTTTTTTTTTTTTTTGAAAATTTTACTTAGTTCGGACAGCAATTTTAATGGCCAATAACTCAGGAACCAAATGCATACACAGAAAAATACAAGGTAGGCAAAAAGTCAGGTGACAGTCCTGTAACAGAAAAGTGTTGGGCTAGAGTGGAAGTCATAGATACTGAGTGGGAGGATGGAGGGACCTAACAAACATACGTGCCATAATTAAAGACTTGCTGTACAAAACAATGTAAGTGCCATCTTGCAATTGTTTCACTTATTTTTTTTTTTTTTTTAAATACGTTAATGCCTTAGATTTTCATACTTCGTTATATGCTACATTATATTTCTAAGCAATAGTATTTTCTATTTTGTGACGCTTAAGCACAATTTACTATCTTTTGCTCTACTGTTACAGTAACTACTTGTTTTGACACTTACATTATTTTCTATAGCGAGTCTTCAATTCATCAACGGTTAATGATAAGTCAAAATGGACAGCAGAATTGCACTCCTGATTAAAAAAAAAAGTCTTAAAACATGTTCCGCACGCATACCTTCCGCTTATTTAAAAACTAAAGTGATATTCAAAATGGCGGACTTTAAGATGGCGGTCGTGGTGATCACTGGTCAGGTGCGTTTGTTAGGCATTCCCACCCTCCACTCCTCATGTATGGCCAATGTGGACCTTTCGCCCAAGAGACTTTTCTGTTACATGACTGTCAACTGACTTTTGGCCCACCCTGTATTTCATATACTTACAAAGCAAGTCGAGCCTAGTTTGGTCAAGATTAGTGTTGCTCACAACACGTGACGAGACGAGACGAGTAATTTCTCCTTCCTTGTCGTAAATGTTGTAGAAGTCTCATCTCGTCTCGATTCTCAAAGATTTTTTTTCTTGTCTCATGTCGAGTTATCGAAAACGCTTTTTGTGTCTCGTTTCGAAAGCCTTCTAGTATTGTTTTGTAAATTTATTAACAAAAACCGTGCCCTAATTGTTTCTTAATTTCACTTACGAGTTATCCAGAATCCTTCCGCGTCACAAGAGGTGCTTGAAGGGGTGTGGTATAACAACATTTAAATCACATTTATCACTAGAGTGTATAATGACGTACATATCTTTAAACGATGATAAATGTTGTTCATTATGTCCGAGCAATTACTTTATTTATTTACAGCTTTATTAATACTACGCTTGCCAACCATACGGTAATTTTTCGTAATATACGATAATATAAATCTTAATACTATATACCAGTGGTTTTCAACCGATGTGTCGCGCAGTTCCCTAAGGTGTGTCGCGAAATTTGAGAATTTAAAAATCATGAAGAATTTAATAATAATTAGTTAAAATTGAGAGAAACTATACCAGTCAACACCTCCGTCGGCAGTAATAATGCTCAGTGCTATACAGTCATTACAAAAAAACTAACTGGTTTTAGTATTGGGGAGCGCGGTGGTAGAGCGTTCACCTCTGGTGCTTGGAGTCCCTGGTTCGATACCAGCTCGCGCCGTGTGGACTTTGTGGCGGACAAATACCGTGCTCGTGGGTTTTCTCGGGGGTTCTCCCGTTTCCTCCCACTTTCTTTATTCCACAATTTCATTCATTTCTCATCATCACCGTCTCATTTAGCCTAGCCGGCATAATCGTGGGACGTAAAACTCAAAGTTTTCATTTGTCTGGTTTTAGTATTACAATAAATATCAGTGGCGTATTTACGATTTTGTTTCGGGGAGGGCTTTGCTAACTTTCTGGGGGAACTTTGCCTGAAAATGTGAAAATTCTGCAAGATATTTCATATACTTTACTATAGTAAGATTTCGGGGGGGCTTAAGCCCGGAAATCCCCCCTAAATACGCCACTGATAGATATTATTAGTATTTATAATAAAAATATCAAACAACTGTGTCATGATGTTCTGGATGTTCAGTAAGGTATATCGTCAGTCAAAAAAGGTTGAGAACCACCTAGGTGAATATATGATCATTTTAGAACGCACATTTATTTATTTATTTGCAGTTTTTGAATATGCAAATAAATTGTAGATGTGCATTAAAGCAAGGATGTTATAAATAGATGATCTGCCCATATGTATCTTTATCCTATTAAATCAATGAAGCCAAAAAAACAACCGAGCATCGGAACGTCTGATTGGCTACTCTCGTTTCTGCCATTGCTTGATTGGCTACTTTCGTTTCCGCCATGATTGTTGGCTTAAAACATTGCGATCCTATTGGGCGCAGTGGACAGAGTAAGGGTGGAGAAACTGTGACGTATGGCTTCAAGATTTTGTTGTAAGCGCAGATCCTTTTTTTTATAAGATCCTTACATTAAATAGTAATAAAACACATACAGTAAGATTTTTAACAATTATTCAAACTAAAATAAATCAATTGAGAGCACTTTTAATTAAATTAAGTTTACGAGGGGGTGGAATATTGTTGTTGTTAAGAGCACTTTTAATTAAATTAAGTTTACGAGGGGGTGGAATATTGTTGTTGTTAAGAGCACTTTTAATTAAATTAAGTTTACGAGGGGGTGGAATATTGTTGTTGTTCAGAGCACTTTTAATTAAATTAAGTTTACGAGGGGGTGGAATATTGTTGTTGTTCAGAGCACTTTTAATTAAATTAAGTTTACGAGGGGGTGGAATATTGTTGTTGTTAAGAGCACTTTTAATTAAATTAAGTTTATGAGGGGGTGGAATACTGTTGTTGTTAAGAGCACTTTTAATTAAATTAAGTTTACGAGGGGGTGGAATATTGTTGTTGTTCAGAGCACTTTTAATTAAATTAAGATTACGAGGGGGTGGAATATTGTTGTTGTTCAGAGCACTTTTAATTAAATTAAGTTTACGAAGGGGTGGAATATTGTTGTTGTTCAGAGCACTTTTAATTAAATTAAGTTTACGAGGGGGTGGAATATTGTTGTTGTTCAGAGCACTTTTAATTAAATTAAGTTTACGAGGGGGTGGAATATTGTTGTTAAGAGCACTTTTAATTAAATTAAGTTTACGAGGAGGTGGAATGTTGTTGTTCAGAGCACTTTTAATTAAATTAAGTTTACGAGAGGGTGGAATATTGTTGTTGTTCAGAGTACTTTTAATAATGATTTTTAAAAATGGTGAGGACAGTGATGCCAATTTGGAGTTCTAGACTGAAGATTACTTGATAAATTTATTACATATTAATGCTATTATTAGTAGTATTATACTTGTTTCGACATTTATAAAGTGCATAACGAATATACAATATTTTTGTTACATATATAACCAGTTCACCTGTGAGTATCGTGGTGTGAAAGTGGTACGGTAAAATGGGCGACCTGACAGACTTCCAAAGAAGCATGATCGTTGGTGCCCGTCTGGTTGGAGCTTCAGTGGTAACAGTGGCGAACATTGTGGGGGTATCGAAAGGCACTGTGTCCAATGTCATGAGAGCATACACAATTCATGGGCAAACAACATCTGC
Organism: Thermobia domestica; assembly: GCF_964235325.1. Classification (NCBI taxonomy): domain Eukaryota; kingdom Metazoa; phylum Arthropoda; class Insecta; order Zygentoma; family Lepismatidae; genus Thermobia; species Thermobia domestica. The sequence continues at coordinate 20,347,492 of NC_137467.1, forward strand.
AAAGCGCAACAGTGGTCGAAAGACAATCCTGTCAGATAGGGACCTGAGGGCATTAAAACGTCTTGTAGCAGCTAAAAAGAAAACCACTGCAATGAAAATTACGTCTGAACTCAATTCCGGCCTACAAAACCCATTTTAATCGAAAACAGTGCGACGGGAACTTCATAAAATGAAAATTCATGGCAGGGGCGCAATCGCTAAACCAATGGTCACAGCAGTAAATGCGAAGAGGCGTATCCAGTGGGCAAGGACCACAAGGCGTAGACTCATGAGCAATGGAAACATGTAATGTGGTCCGATAAATCAACCTTCACCTTGTTTAAAACAACCGGTCGTATTTACGTATGGAGAACACCGTCGCAGACCTCTGATACAGACACCCCCTTCGTTGTAAATATACACTATCTAAAATGATAAACTAGCAGTGAAAATACCAACAGTTTCCGAAACTTTCTGCTACCATGCTTCCGTTTGGGACTTAAAAGAAAGCAGACCTTTGCAAAAGCAATAGTTTAAGTCGATTTTCTAAAGGTTGAAGAAAAAGAATTCACCAAGCAAAACAATATAACATTTGTCAAGTAGGGAAGAAAACAGAAACCAGGAAGAGAGAGGAATATTCTTTTTCCTGCATAACACTTGCGACCCTCTTTGAATTAATTTCCTCTGTTCTATGCACCAGTGTTTGTCAGGGGTAAAGATTATTGTCGCATATTCGCAGATCACTTTGAAGAGTTTCAGTGTGGTTGGTTATTTTGGTAGTTATTGGTGCACCCCCTCACACAATCCTGGATTGCTGTCCCCTGGGTTCCTGTCACCACGACATGGCGCGTCCTCAGGTTGCGGATCGAGGAGAAGGCCTCTAAATATAGAGGTTAGCTGCGAATATACTGAATAAGCAGTCGCGGACAGCCGACTAGGAGTGGTCCTCCAGCTTGGGGGTTTGGGTAAGGCTAACAACCTCATCCTGTAAAAAAAAAAAAAAAAAAAAAAAAAAGCACTTGTTCAGAAATATTCACAAAAGCCTGGGACAAGGACTGATATCTTGGCACGACCTCAGCAAAAGAAATATATATATATATTGAAGGTGACTATATTTATTACTTCATAACTCTTGAACCACGCGACCGATCTTGATCAAATTTTCAACGTAAATGAAGTTCGGGCCTGGGATAGCTGACTTAGTGTAGGTAATGCAATAATCTTTAAATCATATTCATAATTAGCACCAATCCCTGCCATAAATATTGTTAGCCCATCATTCTGTTTCTATCATTTTCTCTTTGACGGTGCAACTTAGAGGAGAGGGAGGTTATTAAAAATGACCGAAAATCACCGATATTATTGCCGAATCCATAGTTTTCGGGGGTCTCTGAGATGAACAATGACACATCCGATGGCGTTTAAATCCAAATTCAAGCTCAGAACTTAGGGGAGTGGAAAAGGAGATATATAAAAATAATGGAAAATGACCAGCAAGACAAAAAAAAAAAAAAAAAAAAAAAAGATCGTTTATCAGCAAGCGCTTTAGTAATAGTAAAAAGTGACTGGCTAACGGAACATAGGCCTATTACTAATTTTTCTTTTTCTAACCTAGCGAAGCAGATAATTGCCGCAAGGATACGATAATTTTAAAGACGCAAGTTGATAATTTTGTTCTCTGAAGTTGGCAACTCTGATTTATCACTAAAACAGTGTTTGAAATCTGAGACTTGGGTGAACTAGTGTTGCCCTCGAGTCAAGACTTGTGGAATTTCTCGTCTCGATCGTTTTGTAAGCAACACAGATCAAAATTGGATGAATTCTGTAGATTCGATATGATCAGAAACCTTGTGATTGGCTGTTAAAAGAAAATGAAGGTAGCAAGTACAGTATAAATTGTTCAGAAAATATCTTAAATAAAAAAATAAAAAAAATTAAATAAATGTTACATAAATGAAATAATAAGATGCCCTAGTTGTTAAAAGTTTACTTTAAAACAGATAGAAATCTTGAGCTGACATCTGTCAGTAAATTTTGCAATCTTGCAGTGACGTAAAAAATGAAAAAAGACATATTGTACATTAATTGTTGATTATTTCCCATGATTTAGTTCCGGCCACAATAGCAAAGACTGAATTAATTGCTGTTTGTCAAATAACGCAAGCATGACATTGCTTTCTTGAAGGTCATTTAATTATATACACCTAATGTTTATTAGTGCAGTCAACCTGGTTGGATACGTTTTGTGGTTTCCTACACTATTTATAAGTCATTGTGTGCACGTAACAAACAAATGAGAGCTGTCTTTGTATATACAGGACACGCTTATTATCACAATACAAATAAAATGTATAAAGGGATCAATATTATGTAGCATTGAGTATCCCAGTAGCTTTCCCAAGGTTACATTGATATGGATTCGTTCATGTATGTATCTACGAGGGTATGCACGTAGGTTTCCTTGACCGAATTTTTGTTGAAAATTAATAATTTAATGACAATGTTCTTGGTTTCGTTCGATTTCCAATTACAATAGCCCATCGATATTCGAATTGTATGGAACTGAGGCCAACTCAGGTTATCGAGTAAGCTGAAAGGAAGGCATCTTTCTATTTCATAAATTCTCTGCAAGTACAGTAGGCTATACATAGTAGGGTTACAATACTTTTTAATTGGCTTTAAAAAAGAATCACAGCTTGAATGTTGCATGTTCGCTACTATATCTAGAACTGTTTTTATATTTCGATGTAGTTTCCCCTAATCAAATAAATTTTATCTCAAAGAGGGTTCTTATATATACAATATTTTTTTAAAAGTAATAATAAATTAATATTAATTGCCTGTTTGAAAGATAGAGTGATTTTTTATATTCATACTATCCTGTAGGTTATGCAGCTCCTTACGTTTCTGGTGTACTTTGGGTTGCTTACCAAATAGGAACAAGTATTTTCAACTTAAAAACTTCGTTACTAAATTCTCTATGCCTGTGTGTCAATTTTTCAATTTTGAGCCCTCCATTCGATAGAGTATCAAAAACTATCTGAAAGAAGTGATGGAACTTTTCGCCAAAGATGGAACGGAACTTACCATTACCGAGATATTAGCCAAAAAAAAAAATCCGATTTAGGGAGATTTAAGGAGCCATATCTCGGGAACCTTAAGTCGGAGAGATGACTTTGGTGTTGATCAGTACCTAGGAGGATGGTGAACATTTTGGTGGGATACGGACAAAATCTCGCGGCCGAAACATCGCCGCTCAAAATCTCGCCGGCCAAGACCTCGCGTGGCCAAAACCTCGTCGTCCAAAATCTCGCGTGGCCAAAACCTCGCCGCCCAAAACCTCGCGGGACAAAACCTCGCCGTCCAAAACCTCGCGGGACAAAATCTCGCCGGGCCAAAATCTCGCGTGGCCAAAACCTCGCCACCCAAAACCTCGCGGGACAAAACCTCGCCGTCCAAAACCTCGCGGGACAAAATCTCGCCGGGCCAAAACCTCGCGTTGCCAAAACCTCGCCGCTAAAACCTCGTGGGCCAAAATCTCGGCTGCAGCTTAATAAAAATTCAGTGTAGTATAACAATATCTGCTGCTTTTCTTATAAGTAAAAAGGAAAAAAAGGAAGGAAGAACTTGGTTTGGTGAGAGTAGGGGCGGCGAAATCTCTAGCTACGGCTATATATATCCCACTGCTCCTCCCTTTTGTTGTGCCGACAAAGTGAAATTATAAAAGACATCCTAGGCTCGAACCTCATCTATGTTGAAAAGATTGAGATCGGTAGGATGGCTCAAAAGGTATAATGTAACAAACATAGACATTTAATTTTCATATATATAGATTTCCAAAGCATACATTAGAATTTTTCTTGTGATTATTTTAATGTAATTATGTGTTATTACTAAATATATACATATAGTAATATATAGAACATTCTACATTGAAGAAATCGTCGTGAAGAGGTTTTATCCTGACGACATTTCTTCTCAGGCGACACAACGTCTCGCCTTATTTAGACCAGGCGAGATTCTGTGTCGCGAGATCATTACAACGAGGTTTTAGTCAGGCGAGATTTTGGGTATGGCGATATTTTGGGGCGCAAGGTTTTGGAAGACGAGGTTTTGGCAAGGGGAGGTTTTGGCTCGGCGAGATTTTGGCCCGCGAGGTTTTGGGTGGCGAGGTTTTGGCCCCGCGAGATTTTGGCCCGCGACGTTTTGGGCGGCGAGGTTTTGGGCAGGTGGGGTTTTGCCCAGGCGAGAATTTGTCCCGCGAGGTTTTGGGCGGCGAGGTTTTGGCCAGGCGAGGTTTCGGCCCGGAGAGATTTTGGACCGCGAGGTTTTGGGAGGGAGGTTTTGCCCAGGCGAGGTTTTGGTCCGCGAGGTTGTCGCCGCGAGGTCCTGGCCGCAAGGTTTTGTACCCAAACTCATTTTGGTAGCAAATAGTAACCGGTGGCAACTGGTTATATCTGCATTTTCAGTATATATGCAGTGATAAAAGTGACAGCTCAACATAGCTAATTCAATAGATCTCGTAATACGCAGATTCCAAATATATAAGTGTATTATCTATTGAATTTAATCAAATAAATTTATACACAATTTCATATAAATTTCGATAAAATTATTCTTTTTGTTTCTGGTAATGTTTCTGGTATTCTTTTTGTTTCTGGTAATCTTTTTGTTTCTGGAACGAATCTGGCATATAATTTGGATGAATAAAGTAAAGAAATGGAAATAAATTCCTTCCCGGGAATTTATATGCCAGGGAATATTCCCATTTTTTATTTTCCTTCCCAGCGGAAATATTCCCACTGCCCATCACTAGTATAAGGTAAAAAAAACTTGATGTATTTTGCTACCAAACGACGCCAAAACTATGTCTGTAAGCTAAAGAAACATAAATTAATATAGAGTTTTCAAAGTTATAAAATTCTATTTGATACACCCTGTATTTCAGAAGAACATTATGTTTCATTGTTTAGTAATTGACTTTTTATTTTTTATTTTTTTGCAGTTATTCTCCGCTATTCTGGTGTCGATTGTCTTCACAGTTTTCGCGCACAGGACAACGAATTACGAACATCCAGGATCGGCCGGGAGACGAATTCAACTGATCAGCGCTTTAACCGATTCACTTAACCAAAGCGTTCACTACAACTTCTACCTCTACAAACAATACACCGTGATCAGCATGTGTTGCCTAACATGGTTCCTCAAGTTCTTAACCAACCAACTGTGAAGAAGTAACTGTAGCATGCATGTCCATGCAACGAAAGAAAAGGAAGTTATTATTATTATTACTACTAGTACTACTAGGTTTTTAATTGTTAACTTTCTGAGGAACAAGGCAAGGATATGAAGAAACTTGTGGCATAATAAAAGTGTAGTGTGAAAAGTGAAAGTGAAGATTTATACTATATATTATACGTGTATGTGTAACATGATCTCATTGTTTAAGGATGACCCCGATTCTCTTTTGTAATAAAGGAAACTCAGCAGTACTTACTTTTTCTACTCGGCTTCATGGTTTAAATATTTGTTAATTAACCTAATAATTTATGTATAATTAACGCAAGTCACTAATACTAATATATATATATATATATATATATATATATATATATATATATATATATATGTGTGTGTGTGTGTGTGTGTGTGTGTGTGTGTGTGTGTCATCAAATTTCTGCATAGAAAGGAGAAACTAGAACCATCATATTTTGTAAACAAACAGATCTTCACAAGATTTAATCGCGTACGAAGCGCTTTGTACACAGATCTTAATAAGATCTAATCACGTACGAAACCCTTATTTTCGGTTTTAGATTGGAAGAGGCATTGGGGAGGTAACATGTTCTGCAGGGTTATAAAACCGTAGTATTTCAGTATTCGGTGACAAGTAGGGATGTTGATTTTGTGCTACCGTTGGCAGACAGGTCAGACAATGCATATTCAGTCGCTATGTCGCGTAGAGCATCGTGTATTCGCGGTCAAGCAGTTCTTTAGAAACAACGATTCAGTGGTCATCGTTCAAAGTCTTTTCCGTCGATAGTTTAATGTCGAACGTCGAGGTACGGTCCCAGATAGAAACAATATACTCCGATGGATTGCAGCGTTCAGAAGTACTGGATCTGTGATGAAAAGAAAATTTGAGATCATCATCTCCATCAGGAAGTCGCGGTCGGAAAGAGGGACTGCCGCCGTCGACGGTGACGGGCCGCCGGAGGCAGCCGGCACCCGTCCGCGGCGGAACGACAATTTACTTGTTCAAAGTTGCCGACCTTCTGCCGAGGCGGCAAGCGGTCGAAAATCGTAAAATAAAATGCCCTTTGCCGACTGTTGCCGACCGTCAAAGTCGGCAAAACAGTCGGAAAGGCCTCTTTCTGATCCTCTGCCGACTCCTTGTGCCAGCATCTTTTCGACGGAGGCGCCGGCGCATTTAAAGCTCATTTCCGGCTGTTTGCCGACTGCTCGGCAAGGCAACTATTCATCGCAGTCGAAAATCGCGCGGAAAGATGCCGGTGTCCGGCGCCGGCAATCTGACTGCGGCATCTCATCGGCATGGACAAATTGTGCGACTATAGGCGGCGAGATCCCGATTGGGATGTAAGATGCAATGAAGCGAACGACGTGACATACCCAGTGATACAGCCTGTCGATTAGCGGATCGGTTTGGATTAGCAAGAACTGCCCTTTTCACTCTATCTACGTTTTCCGGAGTTCGAACTGAACGGGGAAGACCAGGTGGTTTCTTTTTCATCACTGATCCAGTACTTCTGAACGCTGACACCCATCGAAATATAGTATGTCGGTCTGGTACTCTACCTCGACGTTCGATATTAAAGTTTCAATGGAAAATACATTGAACCATGGCGACAAAATCATTGTTTCTAAAAACATGGTCGACCGCGAACACACGATGCTCTACGCTAGGACGCTCCATAGCGACTGTAACTGCTTTGTCTGAACTGTCTGCCGACGGTCGATCAAAATCAATACCCTTACTCGTCGCAGAGTACTAGCAGTTAAAAAAAAAAAAAAAAAAAAAAACATGCGTTTCCTCTGCTCCACTCTGTATTTATGAATTAAAATATAAATGGTCGCGCTAACGTGGTAGCGAAGTAGCTCAAGCGAGCGAAGTAGCTCAAGTGGTAGAGGTTGGCTTCGCATTCGGGAGGTCGTGGGTTCGTGACCAAACAACTCCTTGAAAGTTTTGGCTGGGACGTTTTTGGCTATCCTCCGTTCAGTTCAGACCTCGCCCCTAGCGCTTCCATCTCTTTCTGTATCTGAAGTATTTCCTTGGTGGTAAGCGCTTCAATAACAATGAAGAGTTAAAAGAACATGTTACCACATGGCTGACAACACAGGCGGCAACATTCTATGACGCAGGAATACATAAACTTATACCACACTATGAAAAATGCCAGGAAAATTACGGAAGCTATGTGGAAAAGTAGTGTAAGTGTTATTGATTTTTGTGCAATACACTGTACATTCACGTAAATTTATGTGCAAAATTTGTGCTCTGGTCCTTTTCCTAAACTTCATTTGTTGCGGGAGGCCCACAAAGCGTGTGATATAATAACATTTAAACCGATTTTTTTACTTAAGGATATTGCGTAATCAGGGCCGTAATTTGTCGGGGGGAAGGAGAGCAATTTACCCCCATGGAAGCTCCCCGCCGTTCGAGGGGCCCATTTTAAGACAAAATTTTGTTACTCCGTACAGGATGCGAACAAGAAATTATAGATGAAGCATCAAACAGATTCATTACATTACATAAAACAGCACACAAAATATAAATAAAACAAAGCTGAGTCGTGGCCACATCTCAGTATATATATATAAAAAAGTCAGGGGACCTAAAAATAATATTTATTCGTATGGCTTTGAGATTTGTCAATATTTATTTATTTATTTATTTTATTTTATTTGTACCTATTACAGGAAATAAATCCCAATTACAATAGGCTTACATATTAATAAAACATCAGTGAGTATAATATAAAAAGGAAAAGAAAAAAGAGAACAGATAAATAACAGTTAAAAAAAACACTGATAATGTAACTCCATAGCGTACAAGACAATTTGAAAATATAATATTCAACTTAAATATTTTCACAACAAAGCTTAGTATTTACTCACACGGTGCTTATATTACAATAGATTTAATTGTTTTTATATAAGATGAAAAAGATGAAAAATCTAACTCAATATTGGTTGCCGATAAATTATTGTAAGTTTTACACATTCTCATTAGTGGTGAATTCAAGTATGCTTCGGTTTTAGCTCTTACTAGATGGAATGGCACCCTGTTACGTACGAAGATAGGTATTTTTTTACATTAAAATGTAATTTACTCAATAATTCCGGATTATCTACAGTACCATTTACTAACTTGAACAAAAAAAGTAACAGGGAAATCTCCCGTCTTACAAATAACATAGAATAGTTAAATGTGTTTAATAATTCCTTATAAGATGTTTTCTCTGATGGAATTTAGCTTATAAATTTGATAATACAAATATCTCAAAAATTTCTTCTGAATACGTTCAATTTTCTTTTCATAGCACTTGTAGTAAGGCGACCATATAATAAACATATTCAATTTTACTACGAACCATACTGTTAAATAAGGTTGTATAAGCTTTAATCTGTTTAAACTTCCTTGTATTTCGTATTAAAAAACCAAGAGATTTAAATGCATCGTTTACAATATTGTCAATATGATGTTTGAAACATAATTTAATATTTACAAGTATACCTAAATCATTTACTTCATACACTTTTTGTATAATAATATAGTTAATTTTATAGTCATGATCGTAATTAGAGACCTTTCTCGAAAACGAAATTGATACACATTTATTGATATTAAATGGTAACTTATTTTTAATACTCCATGCATAACAGTTATCCAAATCTGCTTGCAGTTGTGATATATCATTACTATCTCTTATCTCCTTATATATTTTCATATCATCTGCATATAATAGACATTTTGAATATCTAATGACAATAGGTAAATCGTTTATAAATAACAAAAACAATAATGGGCCCAGATTAGAGCCTTGGGATATACCTGAGGTTATGTCATATACTATTGAGTTAGTTTGATTGAAAGTTACGTACTGCTTCCTACCTTGTAAATAAGAGCATAGTAACATCAACAATTTGTCAGAAAAACCCATATTTGATAATTTCATTAGCAGTATATCGTGATCGAGTGTATCAAAACCCTTTGCAAAGTCTGTGTATATAGCATCAACTGTAGATTTGTTATTAAGATAGTCATAAATGTCTTGAATAAATGTAAATAAATTCGTAGTGGTAGACCGTCCTGCATAGAATCCATGCTGATAAGTCGAAATATATTGTTTTACATGGTTGAAAATTTTTGTATATAATATCTGTTCAAATATTTTAGCTAGGCCTGAAATCAAAGGTATCGGCCTATAATTTTCTATTTTGTCTGGATTACCTTTTTTTAAGTATTGGACATACCTTACTAGTCTTCCAAAGTACCGGAAAAGTGGATGTTCTTAAAATAAGATTAAATATGTGAGCAAGAGGTGTTATTAATACATCAGCACACTCCTTAAAAGTATAAATTGGAATCATATCAGGACCACTTGATTTCGAGGATTTTAACTTATTTATAGAGATTAAAATTTCGTTATCTGTAATTGCATCAATTAATAACGGGTGAGAAACATCCAATTTACCTGCTTGAGGGAAGTCATATATAGCAGAGTGAACAGGATATACATTTCTAAAATATCGTGCAAAACCATCTACAATAGAATTACTAGTATTCAATTGTTGATTATTATAATACATACAATTGATTACATTATAATTTCTCTTTTTACGTTTAGTAAAATTCCAGAACGATTGAGCATTGCCTTTTATTGTATCCTCAACTTGCATTATGTATGATTTGTAAGCTTGAGATATTTTACTTTTTGACTGTCTACGTAAATTAACATATTTGTTATAGTTATAGTCCGATTCATTTTTATGCCTTCTATAATATTCTTTTTCTTTTAAAATATTAATAACTTCTGAGGTAAAGCAACTTGGATATCTGTTCTTTTTAAACATTCTTTTCTTAGGCACATTTTTGTCAATAATATAATTAAAAATATCATAAAATTGTTTAACAGCATCATCAACATTATTACATTCAAGTAAACTTTTCCAATTTTGTAGCTGTAGCATTTTGTATATATTATTGTCTCCTTAATTAATTTGCCACGTATGGAACGGGCCCAGGAGCGTAACTAACGGCCCCGCAGACCTTGGCATGCGAGAGGGCCCACAGGATCCGGAAAGCCCATAAAGAGTAAGAGAAAGATGGAAAGAGTGGGACCAAGAATCAGAAAACTTTTTCTAGGGGGGGGGCCAAATACGCGTATTAATGCTTGCCCCCCCAGAAAAATGTAAGTTAGGGCGCTGTGTGTAATGAATTGCGTACCTTTCTAAACGCTGATACATGCGCTTTATTATGCTCATACAGTGACTTTAGCAATTTATATAAATGACTTTTTTGTCAAATAAGAAAGTTTATAGGGCCAGACGTACAGTTTAAAGCGATACCTAATCAATATACTTGAGTTAGAGTAACAGTAAATCATGGTTTCAGGTTAAAGACCTGGGTAAACTAACGTAACCCAGAAGATTCGAAAAATTTATTGTCTCTCGAATTTTTAACGAATACTTCTCACATTGAATTTTATCTTGATTTCGGGACAAGACGAAAACTTTTTCGTTTGATGGACAACACTAATTATAACATGCGTGCTGTCTGTGTGTGCGTGGTCTCCGATTCGATTCCCGGTGGGGCAGTACTAGATTTGAATATTAATGTAAATTGTGGTACGAATCCCAATTTAGGCAACAGTTTTCATCATATATTGTGTTAACTAATGTTAACATCGTTTAACGATTCTTTGAAATATTAAAAAAAAAAAAAACTTTTATTGTAGTTTGGAAACATACAAAACTTTTGTACGTGCTTGAGCTGAAACTCAAATTAATTTCAAGACCTATAAACGGCATTTATTAAAAAAAAAATATAGGAACTAGTAAATAGTAAAGAAATTCAAAATACTAAAATCTTCGAGAAATGAGAATTTTTGCTGACAAACTTTTCATATAAGTTAACCTTTTATTATAATTGAATTTGTCTTGCGTAAGAGAATGTATTTTCAATACTTCTCAAGGTCTCTTGACAGACCTACATTACATAAAGTACACTCATATCCAAAATAATTGTCGCATATTTATAACTGTCTTCTTGTAAGAATATAATTTGATAATGATTTTGCAGGGTCATTTTAATACTGATACTATGTGTATAATAAGGAAATGAATATTTGAGGTAAATTTCATAGGAAAAGAATAATAAATACGAAAATTAGAATGAGTAAAATAAAATGTTGCTAAATGGACAAGAAAGTTTTATTTTTGTTTTATTGTTCTTATTTACTGCTCTTTTGACATGAAATTTGCCACATACATGTCTTTGACGATTATACGCATACTAACATTGTAAGAAATACCGGGCGAATTCGTTATCAAATTACATTCGTACAACAAAATATTTATAGGCATGCGACAATAATTTTGGACATGAGTGTACATACAAGTATTTGAACGATGTTTAAAAATTGTTAAAGCGAAATGATTGCATCACTTGAGACCTTGACGTCACAGTTGGTCTCTAGATACATATACGATATCAGCCAATAATCTTATAAATTCCTTGAAATTATCGAAGTCCCTACAAAAAAAGGGGGGGAGGACAGAAATGAAAGCTTTCAGTTTAACTTCCCACAATTGCAGGGCCGTGCCGTGGAAAATCAGCGCCCGGGGCGTGAAAATACGACGGCGCCCCCATACATATATTCCAAGCAATTTTTTCCTATCTTTTTCCTTTTTTTCTCCCGAATTTTTCGCCCCCTTACTTCGGCGCCCGGGGTCGTCGCCCCGTTCGCTCCCCACCACGGCACGGCCCTGCACAATTGAAACTTACCCTTTAGGCTAAGCTAGATTGATGATGACGGCAAATGGATGATGATGAAGGAATTAGTGGAATGAGAATGTAGGAAGAAACGTGAGTGCCCCGGGAAAACCCACGGACACGATGTTGTCCACCACACAAACTTACTTGGTTCGGGTTCGAACCAGGGACTCCACGCACAGAAAAACATGGAATAAGCCTTTTGCCATAAAAATCCTTCATTGTTCTGTACCACAGTAAAATATAATTTGTATATAAGGTCTAGTTTGTCATTTTTTTTTAAAATTTCCTTTACGTTTTGGGTACTTATGCAATACCAAGGTTATTACGGACGGACATGGAGGTTGCATAATACCACCATGTTAGACCTAACTCTCACATGACAGACCGTTCACCAATACCTTATCTCGACTTCAGAGCTTACAAAGATCCCCAGATATTTTGTGTTTCTGTTTTATACCAAGATTTTTCTACCTGGCAATTTGTCCTTAAAATCACGGCGAAATTAAAATACCACTAATTTTACAGTAATTATGTGATATCTTCAAATAGATAAAAGATAGTCGAAATGTGGAACAAGAGCGCGATATACGATATTATTTTACATGAGATACCGTTATCACGACTCACTTACCTGCTTTCGGTTTCCAGTCATTTTGAAAATCGGCATTTATTTTCGCGTTTATCAATGGCTGCAAACGGAAAGCTACTAAGTGACTCATAATAACGGTACATCATGCAAAATAATATTATCTAGCGCGCTCTCGTTGCACATTTCAATTATCTTTAATTTATTTGAAGATGTCACATAATTATTGTAAAATTAGCGGTATTTTAATTTCGCAGTGATTAAGCCTCTTAAAAAAAAAAAAAGTTATATTTGGACAATCAGTCGGTTTCTGTGTAATTCTGGATTTACAGCCTTTCTGACTCTCTTTCAAGAGTCCAACGCACTGCACCACCCAATCCCTGAGCGATTTTTTGCACATGATGACGCTCTTCGCTCAAAATAACCACCTGAACACGTGCCTCGACCTTTACAGGGCGGTTATTTAAAGCGATCACAACGCGTTTTTATTGCTCGTGCGTACGCTTGGAATACGCTGACCATTTATTTAAATGTGGATGGCTAATCACAAACGCGAGAACAATAAAAACGCGGAAAAACCTCAGCTCGAGCGTATTTGGAACGTTTCGGAACAATAGACCACCTGCTGTTTAAAAGATGTCAAAAGGAAGGGGAAAAGAAGGAAAGACGTGTTGCCAGGCAAGGGGATTTTAGCAAGAAACAGCAGCTTTGAAGATGCTTTGTGCAGAGTACTGAAACTCTGCTATTATAGACGTGGACTTGGGAAGGAAGACCTGGAAACCCTGACTGGCTCACAGTATGATTTATAACTCTGGCGAAAGTAAAGTTACCAAATAGCCACCTTGGTCGCGTACGCTCTAGAGGGGGTAACGCTTCGAAAACGCATTCTCAAATAGCCACCGACTTAGTTAACGACTCTTAATTCTTCCGTATTTTATAGTATTTGAATGTTCTTCACACTATTGAACTGGTTAACGCGAATGAAAACAATAAAATCACATATCACAGATTTGCATCTAATTTTGCCCTATTACAACACGATTGAATAGCGCATACACAATTGTTCCTTGAAGTAAAGAGGCAACTACTGACATGGGTTCATACTAGTGGTGGGCACAGAAACCGGTTTTTCGGTTTTTAGGAAAACCAAAAGTTTTTACAGAATTTTAAAAAGCCGTTTTTTTTACCGAAACCCGTTTCGGTTTTTTCACCAAATCCGGTTTCGGTTTTCTTCAAAACCGGTTCCGATTTTTTTTCCAAAATTGGTTCTATTTCTGACCAGAAAAATGTTTCGTTGTTCTTCAAAAACCGATTCCGTATCCACAGAAATAGTTTTATGTGTTTCCCAAAAGTTTTCACCGAACCCAGTTTCGGTGAAAACCGAACTGGTTTTGAGGAAAACCGAAACCGGCTTTTGAGAAAACCGAACCGGTTTTGTCAGAATTTTTGGGGGGGTTTTGTCGTCTTAGATTTTATCCTGCATTCGTAATAATCTGTTCAGTAACTCTAACTGAATCGGTAAGAAGAAAACTATATCTTCAAGTATGTTACTGTAGTTATTCTTCTCGGAAAAATGACTAGGACACAATTCTGTTGTTAGTAGTGTTATTCACGTCTACTTTAGTAAAGATGAATGCGATTATATATATATATATATATATATATATATATATATATATATATATATATATATATATATATATATATATATACCCGCAGGAAAATGGAAAATTTACTGACTCAGTTGTAAGAAAGCTGTTTAACTTTGTAACTCCAACGAACACAAAACAAACTTACTTCGGTATAGTATCAAGTCATTTCACAACAAAAATTCATTCCGATTTCCAATTATTTATTTCCATCGTGCTACGGCCAGGCCCGTATCCAGGGGGGTCTAGGGAGGCCGGGCCCCCCTAAATTTTCGCTTCCACCCCTAAAATTTTCACGGTAGGCTTGCAAATGCACTATAATATAGTGATGAACTATAAATGGTTGATCGAGTCCCCCCTAACTTCAGCCGGGCCCCCCTACATTTTTGGGCTGGCTACCGGCCTGGCTAAGGCTCTCAGTATTTATTATATAAGTACTACAAATTACATCCCCAAGATTTGTTTGGTCATATAGAGGTCTATTAAGCAAACAATGGAAGAGGATGCATAAGGCTTTCCTCTTTATCAGCTGATTTGTCCTCTGTAAATAGCAGTTATACAAAATATCAATATCACATATTGAAATACTTGTATGTTTTTGTAGTTTCAATCAAATCAAAAGGTCAGATAATCAGGCAGGGAAAGGGATTTATAATATTTCGTTACAGTTTGGTACTTTTGAAGGTAGAAGACCTGCATCACGTGTAATAGATTTGGTGGCTTACGTAGTTGTAGTTGCATACTCTTTACATTTAGAACAGTGATGATGAGATCTTGTTTAAATTGTATTGGCTATATTGACGATATGTGGTATTTAGTATTGCTAGTATTTACATTGACAATATAAGTATATATGACATATTGCATTTAGTCACGTATAGAAGACAAATCACCTGATCAGGTAATGCCGAGAAAGAAGTTGTGACGTAGAAGAGAGTTTTTTTTTAAAGGGGAGGCCGCTTTATGCATCCTCTTGTATTTTGTTTAAAATATATATATATATGGGCAAACATATCTTGAGGATGTGAAATGTGACACCTGAGTACGCAAGCCGTACCACGTTGGAGATAAGCTACTGGAAACCAGAATAACATTTTGTTGTGAAAAGTCTGTTTCCCGTTTTTTTCAGTTGCAACGTCACACAGCTTTCTTGCAACTAAGTCAATCAATTCGAGAAAGGAGATTGATGTAGAAGACAAACACTGTTTTTAAAGGACAGTCTTATGCATCCTCTTGCATTGTTTAATATATGGCCAAACATGTCTTAAAGATGTGAAGTGTGACACCTTTTGAGTACTGGAAGCCTTAGCATGCTGGAGATAAACTACTGGAAAACTGAATAAAATTTTGTTCTGAAATGACTTGATATTAGATCGAAGTAAGTTTGTTTAATGTTCGTTTCAGTTACAACACTGGCGTATTTAGGGGGGAGGCTTCCGGGCTTAAGTCCCCCCGAAATCTTACTTACTATAGTAAAGTATATGAAATATCTTGCAGAATTTTCACATTTTCAGGCAAAGCCCTCCGAAAGAGGAAAAAATACCCTCCCGAATCAAAATCGTAAATACGCCACTGTTACAATGTCAAACGGCTTTCTTGGAATTCAGTTTTCCATTTCTCTGTAGGTATTTAAAAAAGGATCACAGAAGTAGATGTGAATAACACTTCTAATAACAGAACCGTATCTAGTCATTTTTCCGAGGAAAACAAGTAGAATCTAAAATTTATGGTGAAATTTGAAGAAATAGTTATTCTTCTTATCGGATTTGTTAGAATTACTAGAGAAAAGTTCCCTAGAAAACATTCTTCCTGCACAGAATTCCTCTCTCGAAAAATTAGGCAGAACAGGAATTAGCAGATTATGAATTCCAATCAACGTCCAACAGGAATTCCCGTTCTGCCTAAAGATAAGATCATTTAAAATATTTTCTACAAACTGCTGGAGGAACTTTAGGAAGAACTGGAAGAGACACACATGCAGTATTGGATCCCTCACAACAAACATTTCTGAGTGTACGCCTGGTGTGCTCAAACTTTTGACAATAACTGTATATCTACCTGTATAACTTCATGGGAGAAGCCTTGATAACGTCGTAATGAAGACAACAGTTTAAAGTTTTTTTTTAAGTCTTCATTTTATATTTATTATGCGAAATAAAATGCAAACAACTACGCGAGGCTACCTTGGCCTACTTTTTTTCTTTAAATAAACTTACAGTAAAAAAAAAAAAAAAAAAGGAATTAGTGTTATTAATTTGTTCAACAGACCGAATAGATCTGAAAAATATAGCTTATATTGTACTTCACATAATGGATAATATATATCATTAATTATGTCAATACGCATTTCATTTGTGTGTGCATCACAAGTTGTTCATTCTACGGCAGAATGAGAAATAGACGTAATTGTTTCAGATATTTTAATTCTTATTTGGGTCTAATTACAAGAGCAGTAGGAAGAGAATTCAAGAGAATCAAAAAAGGAGAAATTTTTAGTTAGCATTTCAAAAGTAAAATAAGAGAAAAAAAAATCCGAATCCGTATTCCAGCTAGTGAAGAACTTTCTCACATTAAAAGCAAAATACATTTATGTATCCTGAAGGACATCTGGTGGGAGATATTTTGTACTATATAAAATCCAACGACAAAAGACCTTGGTATTTAGTAAATACTACATTGTACCTGACGGTAGTTCAAATTTATTACAATTTAGCAACAATGCTCCTTCAAAAATCTGTAAGTACATTTTTATATCATTTTTTTGGGCATAGGTTTACTTTAGGACTGCCGAAAAATTATTAGTTTCAAGATACAAGTTACTTGTCAAATTGGATATAAAATTACTGTCAGTGTGCTTTAAAAGGAGTGTTCGTTTTTATTAGTTTAACGTCCCACAATTATGCTTAGTGCCAAAGCGAAAGAGTGACTGTGATACTGAATACAATGTGAAAAAAGTAGGAAGAAAAGGGAGAATCCTGAGGAGAAAACCATTTATACCGTGTTTGCCCGGAATACGGACATAATCTCGCGGCCAAAACATCGCTGCCCAAAATCTCGCCAGGCAAAACCTCGCGTGGCCAAAACCTTGCCGCCCAAAAGGTATTCCCGTTTCCTCCCACTTTCTTCATTCCATCATTTCCTTCATCCTGATAATCTACGTCTCCTTTAACCTACAGGACGTAACCGAGGGACGTAAAAACTCAGATATTATTTCATAATTTCATAAATATTATTAGATTTTGTTAGAATTACCTAAGGTCACAGTCAAAGTGAAATAAAAACCACCCCAGGCTCAAACTCCATCTATATTGAAAATTTGATCGAGATCGGTCGGGTAATTCAAGAGTATTAAGTCACAAACGCAGCCGCTTTTATTTTTATGTATTTCTATATGTTTCCACCTTCGCCTTCCCGTCAAAGTGAAGTGATAAAAACCATCCCGGGCGATAACCTGATGTCTGGCAAATTCGATTGAGATCGGTCTCTTGGTTCAAGAATTTTAAAGTTTTATTTATTTTTATATATCTCCCCCTCCAATTCATTATGCTGTCAAAGTGAAATTACATAAGACATCCCATGCCGGAACCTCATCTACGTTGAAAATTTGATCGAGATCGGTCGGATGGCTGAAGAGGTATGATGCCACAAACATAGTCATTTTCATTTTTATATAGGGCTATACAGAGTTATAAAGCACGCGTTAGAATATTTTCTTGTCATTATTTTAATGCAATTATGTGTTATACAAAATATATACATATAGCATTATATAGAGAATTTTACATAGAAGCAATCGTCGTGACGAGGTTTTATACTGACGACATTTCTTCCCAGGCAAGATTACATCCCAAGTAATTTAGACCAGACGAGATTCCGTGTCCAGAGATCAGAACCGCGAGATTTCTGCAGGCGAGATTTTCGGTTTGGTGAGATTTTGGGACGCGAGATTTTGGCAATTCGAGGTTTCAGCCTGGCGAGATTTTGAACCGCGAGGTTTTGGACAGGCGAGGTTCTGGCCGCGAGATTTTGTACCCAAAACGTTTGTCAGCCACAAAACCCACCTGACACGTTCTAGAATCGAACCAGGATCCAAAACATGAGAGGTGAAGGCTCTACCGCAGAGCCATCGCACGTGTAAATACTGCTGGTTAAACCCTACTTTATTCAATTCACTTAACACAATTTTTTCCTATGAACAAATGCATGCTTGTTATTGCTTGGATACAGTGGAGCTTATTTCAAATTTTCATAACTAGAGCCCGGATTTCCATGCACAAACCAACCCCGAGATATGCATTCAAATATGCACGAAAATCAAGAATATGCACTAAAATATACATTAAAAATTTAACATATGCACTAAAATATACACTAAGAAAATAAAAACTCAATTTCGTACAACAATATCTTATTTGGATGATATCTGTTGCAATGAACTATGAACGTCTTCCTTAGGTTTTCTTCTGTAAATATTCTGCGTTTATCGGTGAGAAGTGTTTTGTAAATCGAGAAGTTTCTGTCTACATAAGCAGAAGTCACTAGGTATGTGCAAACACCAAATGCATTCCTGTGTTAAGTCCTCTTTCAATCCCATGTTTTCACCATTAAGTATATTTGCAATGTCAAAGACTGTTTTGTATCCAAGTTCACTTTAAATATAACCTACTTTCTTGTGATATGCTCTGGGATATGCTAGTATGCAGCAATAAGATTCGGAAATGTACAGTATCTTGCAAAGTTTACGAAATTAGGGATGGAGACAAAGATCCGGTTTCCAGAACTGGTTCCAGACCTGGATCCGAAAACCCGGTTCCAGAACCGGATCTCCAAGAACCGGTTCCAGACCTGGATCCGAAGAACCGGTTCCGGAACCGGATCTTTTAGAACCGGGTCCGTTCAGACCCGAAAACCGGTTCCACCAGGAACCGGTTCTGGCCATCCCTATACGAAATATGTAAGCACATCGAAATTAACTCAAAATATGCACTTATATGCACTATCAAATGCGTCTCAAATGAATCTTTACAAATCCGTCAGAAACAAAAAACATACTTTCCATACGTTTTTGGATGTTACTATAAACATGCATTTTGCATATAAATCCGGGCTGTATTCATAACTGACAAGCACGTAGCTAAGGAAGAGGTTCATGGGGTCAAGACAATCCCCGAGAAATAAGGCGAAAGAAAAAAAAAGTAACACCTATAGAAAGTTAAATAGCTATTTTTAGATTAGTTTTTTTTTTTTAAATTAGCAACAGTCGGACTCTCCCCGAAAAGAAGTTTCTAGCTACGGGCGTGATAACTGATGTTTTTGGGTTGTTAATTTACTATCAGTATGTTATACCGACTTACACTGGTCCAATTCGACCACTGCTGCAAGTGGAAAAAATAATAAGACTAGAAATAAAGATCTACCTATGATTACTTTCAAATTTGTAACTGTACAGATTTACTTTTGCACGTACAATTATAATGAGTATAAAAAACAGTGGCTCGGTGGCAGAGAACTTACCTCTAGTGCTTGGGGTGACTAAATCGATCCTCGACCAAGTAAGTTTGTGGTGGACAACCCCGTGCCCGTTGGTTTCTTGGGGTACTCCCGTTTCCTTCCACATTATCATTCCACCATTTCTTTCATAATCATTTACTTACTTTAAGCATCAGTTTCCCTTAGCCTAAAGGGAATAATGGTAGGACGTTACACTGAAAGATTTCACTTCATTTCATTTCATTTGAAAAACCCTGCACTCTCGCCTGCAGATGGAATTCAACCAATCAAATGTGAACTTTCTTTGGATAATTGAGGACTTCATGTACCGCCAAAGTATTGCAAATTCCTATGTACGGTGGTCAGAATATGGGATTTTGAAACAACGTAGGTGGCTTTGTTTCAAGGAAGATATGAGTTTTAAGAATGGTTGAATGTCAATTCAACGATTCCAAGACTAATTTATTTAAAGACTTTTGAACAAGACACTACAATTGAAGGGTAAGGGAAAGAAAGAAGGAATGTCACAAAACTGCATTTTCGAGAAAACGGCGTTTTAATATCGAAAACCGCGTAAAAAGGATAGGATTGTTAAATCTTTTGCCTCTTTATACATGGACATTTCTGCATGTACGCATGCATGGCATATACAATCAAAAAGTACTAAGAGTCACCAACTGATAGGACAAAGCACCCGATAAAGCACACACATGGACATTCCTTGTTTTTTCCCCTTACCCTTCAATTGAATATACATTGTTTATTGTTTGGGCAGTAAACGTACGGAAGCTATTGTAGTTAGATAATGTAAGGAATCGTATAACATAGATGAATGTATGCTAGATAACGGAATAACATTTTAATATTCATCAGCGAAAGCATTGACTTTGCCTATATCTATTTGGAATACACAGCAAGGATATACCAGCTCTGTACATTTTCTATTCAATAGATTGAACATTTGTCAAATTTTACTTGTGTTACGCTCCTGTCATCAATCATCGTACAAACAATTCAATTGCTACCAAGTTTTTAACTGATTCGACAGCTCCGTCGGAATACTCTAATACTACTGAGGATTCCACTCAATGATTCATTAAAAATCATGGCTTAGCAGTAGAAATAAGTACAACATTGGCCCAACAGTGGAAAATAGTAGGCTTATTAAGTACCAATGCAGATCTTACGTTGTAATTTGCCGTTTTGCCGACCATTTGCCAACGATTTCAATTATCAACGTAACTTGTGAGAAAAAAGTAAAACTTCGATTAGGAGTACGATTTAAAATCTGTTGGATTAATAATATTACTTGTTGGCGAGATAAAACACACTTTAAACTACGTTCATCATCATAGGTATTCTGTCATTATTGGCAGATCAATTTACCGCAGCTGAGAAGTTTCAATGCTGTACGGTCTTCAGATAACCTCTTCGTACGATTTTTCTGGTTTGATATCGTCCATTAATTGTAATCTCCTTCGCCTCTTCCCTCTCTTTCCTGCCACCATATCCTCTTGCACGTCTCTGATGATATATTTCCTTCTTAACCAATGTCCCAACCAGTTTCTCTTCCTCTTCTTACTAATACCTAAAATTGTTCTTTTCTCCCCTAATCACTCCTAACACCGTCTCATTCGTTTTCCCTTCAACCCGGATAACTCTATTCTTCTCTACACCACATTTTCAAAACTTCCAGTTGTTTTTCATAACTTTTGCGTAATGTTCATGTTTCTACCCATACAGTATAATACTCCACACGAACTATTTTGAGTCTTTTTTTTTTTTCAATTTGTTATTCAAAGTTCCACAAAATTGTCTTTTCTTCCTCCTAAAGGCTTTTTTCGTCATTCTTATTCTTGCTTTTATTTCAGGTTCACATTTCATATCATCACCAATAATACTACCCAGGTATCAAAAACTAGACACTTGTTTTATTTCCCCCCTCCTACTTCTATAATTGACACGGGCCGCATCGTTCTAATCACCATAGCTTTTATCTTCCTAATATTTATTTTCATTCCATATTCTTCACAGCCCTATCTTAAGTTTCGCCAACTATTTTTTTAACTTCATTTTTTTTTTTTTTTTTGAATTGTGAATTCTCAACCATGTTGACTATTACCCAAAGAAAGGCATACCAAATGTGCTTCAAGGAAACACCTCTAGTCTTTTTTTTTAACGTAACCATTTGGGTTAAAACAGTGGAGCCCACCTCCCTTATGTCCATGACGCACCCCCCCCCCCCAATTGTCTATCCGTAGGTGTTCTTCCATGAAAAAAAAAACTTTTCGATTAATTTTTACACCCCTTCAAACATATTTATATAGATTTTAACTCCCCAAATATTTCAAATGACGCAGTTTGCGTCATAGCCCCCCTTTGTAGGCACTCCTGGTTAAAAGAATAACCTAACATATCATGTTAGATAAATAGTTTTTGATATTTTTCACTTTAAGTTTTAAGTAATTCTTAAGTGAGAGTCTAAAATGGCTGAAATTCTAAACAAAACTATTTATTTCGTTAAATAAATAAATAAAACGTACTAATTTTCATGCATACTAATCTGATGTAACATGTCCTGATTACAGATCGGAGCAGTTCTCGTTCTTCTGGCTTTCGTGGTCTGTGCACAGTCCATTGGTTATTTTGGTGAGTTTATTTCATATGTGTGAGTTTCTTTTTGTTAAACTTCAGATAAGTTATCTCGTTACGAGATAGGTTTTCTTACCTCCGCTAAGAAAATTTGAATTAAACAAAAACATATTTTTATGGTAGTCTCGAAATTAAAATAGGTTTTTTTTTGGGGAAAGGAAACCATTTTGAAGAAAGGAGGGGAAAGAGAAGCACAAACAGCAGGCATGCACTCAGAAATTTTTGTTGGGAGGGGCAGGGGCGTACGCAGGGGGTGGGTAGTTGGGGTCTGGACCCCCCCGAAATCCCGACTTTTTTGTAAATGTAGTCTACTTTTAGGGGCAATTTTAGAAATTTTCATATAATTTAGCCTCAAATTGTATTTGGATCCCCCCGAAAGCGCTTTAGACCCCTCCCGAAATAAATTCCTGCGTACGTCCCTGGGAAGGAGTGTAAGGTTTGCGGGGCGGAGTCCTATAACAGATGATACTATGTTTGTGTAGTATCGAACGGGTATTATTCTACAGTCGAAAAAAGGATGTCATTTTTAAGTACTGACACGTATATTTTAACGACAAATGATAAAATTAGTATTGTTTTTATCAGAAAAGAAATAGTACAGATGATGACAAAGGTCAAAATTTTGGCCTACATCAAGTACGAGTGTTTCTATGATAAACAAATATTGTATTATAAAGCAACTATTAGTAAAATTTATGTCGAGTTAGGAAGTTTTGGCGGATCTGGATTTGATGGAACCCCCGTAGGTACATCCCTTAAAAAGCAGAAAGTACAAAACGTGGGAGAACAGTGGCTCAGAGGTAGAATGCCTCTTTGTGCGAGTGGTTTCTTTTTCGATTAGTGGGCATGTAAGCTTGATGTACACCGTGGATTTCCTCGAGATTTTCTCGTTCTTCCACTTTCTCATTCCACCAATTCTTTCATTGATATTGTCCACATGACGAGAAGTACTTTTTTTTTTAATTCGAGGAAGACGAGAAAGTTTTCTAGTTTCGTGGGCAACACTAGTTCACCCAAGTTTTAGATCTCAAACACCAATGGCGGATCTAGCCCAGGGCCGGGCCCCCAGTTTTTTCAGCGACAAAATAATTTAAGCTATTATTTACATTTTTTTTGAAAGTTTATATATACCTATCATAGTCTAGGTACTGGCTGTCCCCCCAGTTTTTACCTTCTAGATCCGCCACTGTCAAACACTGTCTTAATGTTACATGATTCATCGTTTAAAACTATAAATTGATAGAGTTTTTATACAAACATACTGAAGAGCAGTGGCGTATTTACAATTTTGTTTCGGGGAGGGCTTTGCTAACTTTCGGAGGGGGGCTTTGCCTGAAAATGTGAAAATTCTAGAAGATATTTCATATACTGTACTTTACTATAGTAAGTAAGATTTCGGGGGGGCTTAAGCCCAGAAGCCCCCCTAAATACGCCACTGCTGAAGAGCATTTATTAACGTTTAAAGATACGGAAATTAAAATCATTACACAAAAATAAATATTGTTAATATTGTTCTATCATACTCTTAATATACCTCTCGAGACTCGGAAGGATTCTAATAACTTTTAGATGAAATTAATTTTAAAAAATAGGACATAACATTTCGTACATATTTACAAAATCATACTAGAAATAGATCGAGACGAGACAAGAAACCGTTTCCGAGAATCGAGACGAGACTGCACATTCTTTGGGAATCGAGACGAAGTATCTCCTCATTTCATGAGCAACACTATTTACAATCTTCGACTTTGATTAATTACGCCGTCTCCGTTAGCCTAATACGCATTACCGTGCAACGTTAACTTAAAGACCTAGCTTTATAACACTACCTTTGTATTATATGGATGTGAAAGTTGGGTGCTTATTGGAAACAGAAATCCCAAATTCGTAATCAAGAGGCTTAGATGCTTCCTTTCAGTAAACGATGTTCCAGGTTCGATTTTTGTCTCGGATACAAACTTAAGTGCTGGTTTGAATACCACTTTAAGTAATAGATACTTTTTTATATAGCTTCAGTGTGGAAAACGAACGTTAAACTCTAAATAATCAATGGGTTCGATTTTTGGTGGTAGCTTATGTGGTTCAGATTCCATGTTAACTGCAGGTCCACGTCATATAAAGCCTCACTGCTGAAAGAGATGCTAAACTCAAAACAAAAAAAATATTTTTTCAGTCTAACGTCCCACGATTATGTCCTTTATGCTAAGGGAGATGATGATTAAGACAAATGAATGATGATGGAAGAATTGGTGGAATGATAATGTGTGAGGAAACGGGAGAACCCCGAAAAAACCCACGGACATGATGATGTCTACCACAAAATTATTTAGACAGGAATCGAAGCAGGGACTCCACATACCAGACGTATGCGCTTACCACTGAGCGACCGTGGCCCCAACAAATAAAACAATCTAAATAATCACTCAAGTAACGAAAGAAAACAAAACAAAACAAACGAAACAATGTTTTTTTTTTTCACACTGAATAGAAAATTATATTCTGCAAAGTGTAGATTATTTTAGAACAAGAAATACTCAATTCCACGAGACAGTCATGATTCCAGAACATTTTCCCCAGGTGGACATTGAATAAACGAAAGATGAAAATGTATTGCGTCGAACCTACTAGTAACCCCAGGTTGAGCATGAGCGGAAAAATGCCTGGGGAGAATTTCGAAGGTCCAGGATGCATATTTTCGAAATACACTCAGCCCTAGCCAGAAGGCATTACGTTTGGCAACACGGAAACAAATGAATGCTGAATTTCATTCTAACCCGTTTCTACTACTACTACTACTACTAGATACTACTACTACTACTACTACTACTTTTGCCATGGATCTATAGTACAAGGGCAAACTTATTTTAATGAAAATTTAAAAAAATAATAGTTAAAACACTTTTTGAATATCATTTTTAATCTTATTTCAAAGAAAGAAGTATTATAAATTAAAAAAAAAATCCTTAGGCAGGATTTGAACCCACGCCAAGAACGATTTTCATGTTGCGCTAGCTCACTCGGCTAGGAGTACCGCCAGAACTTGTGTTTACTTTGTGCTATATGTAGGTCTTGACTCGTGATGTCACCAACAGGATCGCGATATAGACGTCATTCATTTTTGCTACATTGTTGCCAAGCGTAACCCCGTTCACAATGCCTTATGGCTAGAGTTCAGTGTATTTCGAAAATACGCGTCCAGGATAGTTCTTTCCTCGCGAGTCACCTATTAAAATCATCACTGTCAGAAGACGTCCTGAACATCCTCCCCATTCCATTTCCTTTTAACGCTACAAAAATAACAGAATGGAAGAAGTCCCCAGTGGAGCCCGAAGAATTTAGAATGTTGAAAAGTAATTATCGCTTATATCGGGAACATATTAAAATTTAAGAGGATTGCGTTTATGGACCATGGGATCAAGGTACGACATAATCTGTTCATTAATTTACTCATTCTCATAAATGTTTCAGTAAAGTCTTCTACAATCCCATGAGAATAGTTAGAATACCATTAAATTTTTAAATGAAGTATGTTAAAATTATATAAGAATTGTTAGCATACTATTCAATTTTAAAGATATACCACATTGACTTGATGCCTACTCTTCCGTTAAAAGCATTATCTGCTGAACGAATTCCACTCTCTTTGGCCTAGACGACTGCAAGTCTCTCTCGCTTAGCAGCAGCTGAACCCTTATTGACTCAACGCCTGGGTGTGACATTTAGTTCACATTTTTGCCACGGCTCAAGACATTTTGGCAGCACTATAGTTTTTAATGCAGCAGACTACTAAAAATTATACAAAACTAACCATTTTTCGTTTGCTCGTTTTTCGTGAGTGAAAAGAGATAATGAAATGTAACTTAACATAATAATAAATAATGTTATACTACACCCGAAAATACGAATCAAAAGAATTTTCAGTGTTGGCATCCATAGAAATTACAGTGTGGCCAGAATATGAATTACCCAAAAATCTAGGTTAAGGCAGCGACTAGAAAAATGAACTCAACAGTAATTGATTACTTATTATGTTGTCTTGGATCCTTGTTAACTACTTTTTTAGATAATATTTGTATTTATTTTGTAATAAACAGTACAAAACAAATAATTTTAAATAAACATTGCAAAATAAATACAAATATTATTTAAAAAATAGTTAACAAGGAACCAAGACAACATGATAAGTCATCAATTACCGTTGAGTTCATTTTACTAGTCGCTACCTTAACCTAGATTTTTGGGTAATTCATATTCTGGCCACACTGTAATTTCTATGGATGGCAACACTGAAAATTCTTCCGATTCGTATTTTCGGGTGTAGAATAACATTATGTATTGTTGTGGCAAGTTGCATTTCATTATCTCTTTTCACTTACGAAAAAAACGGGCAAAAGAAAAATCCCATAAGAATTAAAATTTTAAAATTAAAATTTTAAATTTGTTTGTTAAAATTAAAATTTTTGAATAATGTTGATTAAAATCCCAAAAGAGTTTTGTTCGAATATCGTGAAAATTAACGCAAGATGCAAGGAACTTCCGATGATGAAAAATATTAATCGCATTACAATTTTACGTTTGAATATATACATTTATGCTAACTGAATGCAGGATTTCCAATCATATGATAGTTTATCGTGATATATGATAATTTAAACCTTATTGTTAATAGGTAAGAAAATAGGTAAATATATGGTAATTTTTGAATGTACTTTTTTTTTTATCAGTTTCTGAATGTGCCACTAACTCGTAGATGTGCTTTAAATAATTATGAAGCACACACACACATATCCATATATTATATATTATCTAAATATCCATATATTACTATCCTCCGTTATCGGCGCAACGAATTGTAGAAAGGAAATTGAGGTATAGGGATACTCTTTTAAGTACTAATAACGCGTTCGTTTCGCCGATAACGGAGGATGGTAAAACGTAGATATTTAGATAGTTCGCATACTAGTTCCTGTGTAATTCCTTAAACCGCTTGTTATAGGTCCTATAGTTTCTAAGGCAGGGCGTTTCGAAACATGATTTTTTCGGCGGTTCATAACTCTGAAATGAGACTTTTTTCATCCCATGTTTATTAGAACTTTTTTCTTTCATTTCATATAAGGAATCACCTTCCAAAGTTTGTCGGTGGAGTTACCTACCACCCTGTATATTATTATTATTATTATCAGTAATATGACACTTGTTTCAATAATTATCACCTGCATAATGAGTATACGATAACTTTTTGTAATATACGATAAATTTTGATAATTTTGTTCTCTGAAATTGTTAACTCTGTCTGAATGTGACAACAATATAGGGAGAGCTAACTTGTGTTTCGTTCTTTTGTCTACAGGCTTAACTGGAGGTAGTTACGTCTTTCGTAACCAAATCCATTATCCTGGCTTTCCTTGGTATGGATATGGCATAGGCTATGGTTACGGAGGAGGCATCGGAGGCTACGGAGGATACGGAGGATTCTATGGTTAACAAATAATAAACTACAAATGAAGACTACGTGAACACTTATGGTTAACTGTTATGTAATCGATTTAAATTACACTGACATGACAAATAAAATATTGTTAACTTATTTTTATTTCAATTAAATACAGTAATTGATGCAGAAGCCCATTAAAGCACACATAATAATAGGCCGTATAAATAAATGTGAGCAAGTGCTTAAAACTCACAAATTCGGAGCAAATGTTCAGTTTCGTATAAATAAAAATATTTCAACTCAAGCTACTACAGAGCAAATGCTCATTGTCCTTGGCTTGGGAGCAACTGTTCTAGATTTGGTATAAATAAAAGCGAGCAAATGCTCATTTTTTGGAGCAAGTGCTTAAGATTTTTTGAAGTTCCTCTGTATCTTGCTCAGCTTACTCAACAAACGTTTGGGGCCGCGGTGGCTCAGTGGTAGAGCGTTCACCTCTGGTGCTTGAGGTCCCGGATTCGATCCCAGCCCCCGCCAAGTGACCTTTGTGGTGGACAAACACCGTGTGTGTGGGTTTCCTTGGGGTTCTCCCGTTTCCTCCCACTTTCTTCATTCCACCATTTCCTTCATTTCTCATCATCACCATCTCCTTTAGACTAACCGGCATAACCGTGGGACGTAAAACTCAAAGATTTCATTTCCTTTTTTTCAACAAACGTTGTTAAAAGCGAAATGGCCAAGCTTATAGTGATTCCCGAAAGAAGACATAAAGAGTATAAATTGCGAAAGGACTCTCATGTTCTTAACTAGAAAAAATGTACAGATTTAAGACGGAAAATGTTAAATAGCTTACGCAAAACTTCCTTTCCGAATTAACTGAAAGACGAGATGGTGCTCTGACGAATTATGGAAAGATGATTTTTTTAAATATAAGATTTCAATCTCGTTTTCTTTTTCTTTTCTTTTCTTTTCTTTTTTTTTTTTTAAATTTGACTGTCTGTAAATAGAATGATAAATTTCATTTCAAGTTGACTTTTTATATTAGCCACGGCAACATTTGTTCTCCATTTAGTTTCTCGAAGATGAGTGTTTGTTAGGATATCTTTATTTGCAGACAACAATTCCACGAATCCCTTCTGAAAACAGTAACTTGCTTCAACCATATTTGACAGGATTCTTAGAATCAAGAATGACGTACTTTGTTTTCGAGCTCATATAAGCTATGGGCAGGCACGTAGCCAAGGGGTGGGTTCGGGGGGTCCGGACCCCCCTCCTTCGGATTCAGAAATGAAAAATATTAAGGAAGGATGAAACAAAAGGAAACGAGAAAAAGACGAATCAGCGTCAAAAATATAAAGCTACACCAAGTGTTTGGTTACTGTTTCTTATGATGACCTTTGTGTGGAGGAAACAGGGGGAGGAGTCAAGTTGAAAATGGATATTATTGTTACGAAGTATTCCGAACTCCGTCTATCTCCACGCTAATCCTATGGACTACAAATGACGATATATAAACCGGTTCGATGAGATAGACTCTCAGGTAGAACTTAAGAAATGCCCAGAATCACCAATAATATAAGCCATTTTTAAATTTCGCGGCAACACTAATCCATTTTATAGGATGTCTTTACTGCCGAAAGAGATCTCGTTGCTATCCTTGACGGTATTAAATGAAGATAAGAAAAAGAAAAAGAAAGAAGGCAAGTAGAAAGGAGTTCGAATGACCTCGGAAGACTATATCTTTTCCAATTCTTTTTTATATTCTTTTACTCAAGATTTCTTCATAGTTTTTTAATTAAAATGATTACTAACATAACCTCATTTTATTGTCGTAACAAACCAATATGGGTATGTTGTCAGTAAAATAGTTTAGATTGATTGATCTCCTGGTGTGTTACTACAATATTTTATGTCATCCCTTTCATTACGGAATCCTTGGTAAACGAACGAATATATGTTGCCAGTACAATAGTTTAGAATGAGCAAGCCGCTGGTGTGACAACCACAGTATTTCGTCACGGACCCCCCTATTGCCAAATCCCCCCTCCTAGGTGCCTGCTATGGGGTATTCCAAAATGGGTTCAAATGTATTCCTGAGAGTTAGTAATGTAGTATCTGTTTTTCATTCAAGTGGTTAAATACTTAAAAATTAGTTTTATGCATAAATGTCTTGTATACTTTGCTAAATATTTTGGAATTTGCATCTTTATTTGTGAAAAATATTTTTGAATGTTTGAAATTAAAAACCTCTTCTTCCCTCTATCGCAAAAAGTGGACAAGACAGTAAGTTCATTGAGCACTTGCTACTTGTCACGGAGCATTTGCTGAACGAGTAGAGGAAAGTTTTATTTTTACCAGAACAAAGAGCAGGTGCTCAATACTCAGCTTGCTCATGAGTAAATGCTCAGAAGCAAATGCTCGTTTTTATTTATACGATCCAATGTTGTTCACGACACGAGATATTTCTCGTCTCGTCTCGAAAATGAGACGCTCAGGTTTACACTGGATAAAATGGGCTTGAATTCTGCATTACACTGGATAAAATGGCAAATTATGGTTTAGCCCCTCCCTTGATCATATCCTGGATCCGCCACTGGTTTTAGTGTTACATGTTTCATACTGTAAAATGTACAAAATGATAAATTGATGATACAAACGTATTAAGAGACATTTATGAACGTTTAAAAGTACAGAAATCATTACACAATATAATCTAATAATAAATATGGATTATATGTTGTTATATCACACCCTTCGTGTACTTCTCGTGACGCTCAATGATTCTGATAAGTTCTAAATGAAATTAAGGAAATAAAATCAGGACATGAATTTTGAACATAAATTCACAGAAGGGGACGAGAAAAGCTTTTTTGAAAATCGAAACGAGGCAAGAAAAGAAATTCTTCGACAATTGAGACGAGACTTCTATAAAATTTACGAGACCGAGACGAAAAACCTTATTTCTCATCCCTTCCCGTGGGAAACGCCACACATGATTGTTAAGATCCTAGCAGCACGGTTGGTGGGTCGACTAAATGATTAGCGTACATGCCTTTAGGGTGGGGGACCTGGATTCGATTTCCGGCGGGAGCTCATGTAGTTTGGATTGCACGTTAAGCTGTAGGTCCAAATCTCAATTAGCCTCGTTGCTGAAAGGGACACTAAATTCAAAATCAAATGAAATCAAATTAAACATGGGACTAGAACCACATGAGTTTTCCCCGTGAATAAAATCCTGATTTTCTACTGGAAACGCAAAAACACTATCACGGTGCACAAACATAATGAAGAACTTGAAGGCTGAAGCATTTCCAAATTTGAACGACTTACTGGAAAAACATGCAAAATAAAGATAAATAAGAAAAAAAAAACAAAGTAATAAAGTGCACAAGAACAGGACAGGAGGGGAGGGAGTAAAAATCGAAGGCGTTAAGACGTTCCCCTATTTAGGAAGTCTAATATTCCCGGACGAAAGAAGTGAAAAAGACATACTGTGAGTTCTAGGGTAGCACAGGTTAAACAAGCATTCAATAGGAAAACAAGACTACTAACATCAAGAAATGTGTCGTTGGACGTTCGAAAATCACTTATTAAGACTGGTATGGAGCATGGCGCTTTACTGATCAGAGAGTGGACATTGAGAAAAGCTGAAATATCCAAGCTAGAAGCATTTGAAATGTGGTGTTGGCGCAGAATGTTGAGCATATCATGGACCGAAAGGAAAAGGAATGAAGACGTACCAAAAGAAACTAATGAAGAACGACAGATCATGAAGGTAATAGGAAAAAGAAGAAACAGCATGCTTGGTCATCTTATTCGACACTCCAATTGGATCACCGTGTTGATAGAGGGAAAATCAGAAGGAAAACCAGGAAGAGGAAGACGAAAGATAGAATATTTATATGCAGTTACGAAGAAAAAGCCTTATCAAATTATAAAACAGGTCTCCCAAGGAAGAGAAAAGTTTTAAAACTTCCATGGTTGCTCACCAACCTATGGTTGAGGTGAGAAAGAAGAAGAAAAAGGCTGAAGAGAAAAGTTGATATAAATATAAGATAGTTTTTAAACCGATATTTATTTACGTATTAAGAAAAGTGTACTAGCTACAGACTCCATAGCTTCTACAGGGGAAAAGAAAAATAAATATCAAAGTCGTTCTCTGGATAAATTCAGGTTCCTTGATTCTTTTTCCTGCTTTTTAGACATCACGGAGTAATTTCCCCAAAGCCAGCACCTACTTAAATTGCCTGTCTTGCACCTTAAATAGATTTTCACAAAATTTTACGAAAATTGTTGTAACCGTTCTGATGAGTCCCTGTATAGATTATTGACGCCACTGAATTACCTCCTTCCAAATTCAATACTGTACTTATTTTGGCCATTGAGATACTTGTTTTGGTCCAGGACATCGTAGCTGGTCCAGGCCATGCGAATTTTGTACGTGTGTGTAGTACATATTTTTTATTAAATGGAGTATTTTGGGTTTGAAATTAAACTTGTCATATAGCGAATTCATATTTCGCACACAAAAAAATCGTACTTTTACCAGTAAAAAATCAGTAATATTATTTTTCAAGAAATGTATCATAAAATTAGGGATGTGCACGAGACGAGTCGAGACAAGATTTTCCTGACAAAATTCGAGTCGAGACACGGCTCTTCCAATAGAGAAATATACATTTTCGAGTCGAGACAGCCACAAATCTTGTCTCGGGCGCATCCCTACATAAAATGGAATACAGAAAGTTTTCTCTTGCATAATATGGAACAGTAATCCAAAAGTCACAAAGATGTTATTATTATGATTGATTTGTTTCTAAGGAATTTCCTGCGAATTGAATCTGATCGGCATGCACCAAGGTCGGCACATGCATTAGTCATTAAACTCCACAGGAAGGCTACAAAGGCGCCATATATATGTATAGTAGTGAATGGGGTTGCAATATAAATATTGCAAGGATCCCCACATCATGACAAGAGCACATGTCAACACAACATGTGCTATTGTTTGAAAACAGCATAGCAGACGAGAAGCCGACACGAAAAACTACGAGAAACGCCGAAAGAAAACGGACCTCACGGAAGGACCCGAAGAGGATAGATAAAAGGCGGACCACCGAGAGACCCAGCATCAGCATCTCATCGGACTCACAGAGAAGATTCTACGTTCAAGAAGTGTTGAAGCTATGAAGATGCCGTGTGCTGCTGCAGAAGACGCCGTGACACACCGGGAAACCTTGCGGTGTTAACGAAGGTGTGTTCACCAGCCAAAAAGTACTTACTCTTTGTAGAAAGAGTACACTTTAGAGAAGAGTTGTTTGTACTTAATAAAGAAAATCTGAAACAACACGCTCACACACACCGCTTCCTGGAGAAATAAGAATTGTTTTCCGTCGGCTAGACCCCCTATTGTGCGTCAAGCTTAGCGCTGGCCATATAGGTTGTACAGCCTTTGGCGACAGTCGGCTGACGGGAACGCAGTATTATCTCTCTGGGATAGCATAGAGAGGCACCAAACACAAAATTAGAACTACACCCTGTTTAGCGAAGCTAGTGCGGCCCTTATCAGAGCCATGCCCCGCCCGCCCAAGAAGACGCCCAAGAGAAGAACGCCATCAAAAGGTGATCCAGTCCTATGGAACGCCAGGGATGGAGCAGACAAAACAAGAGGACACCCAGATGCCAAAGAAGAGAACACCAAACAAGATAGAGTGCAGAAGCTCCTAGATCGATACCCGGGAAGGGACCTCGAGGCATTCCTGCACACCTCACCAGTATTCATAAAGGGTGTCTCCCACCGTTACACAGAGGAAGACGTCAGAGCCATCATCGTCGAAAAAATGGATGACAATTCTTTTCTGGTAGTGGATGGTGGAAACCAAATGAAAGTATTCTTCAGGAACAATTCAGCGCGTGAAGTATTTCTGAAGTCCTTCCAATCAGAAGATTTTGGCAGACACGTAGAGCTAGATACGTTGTTTAAATGGCCAAATACGAGTCACGAAGAAGAAGAGACCGAGGGAGTTAAACAAGGGGAGACAACCCGAGAAGACCACAAACCCCTGTCTGCAGAAGAAGAAGAAGCAATCACAAAAGAAGCCTTAAACGCCAACACAACCCAGGTGACACCTACCAGCAGAGATGAAGAAAGTAGATTCGATAACACCCAAGAAGACGAATTCTATGTAGTCCAGAGAAGAAGCAGGAGAAAGAAAACAACAGAAACGAGAGAACCAAATCAAGTACCATTCTTGCAACCATCACGAGAAGAGACGAGTCTCACACAGGAAGAAACCACACACACACTGGTGGAACCTAACACACAGGGGAAAACCAACCACAACCAGGGGAAAACCCTAAACTCCGGCCCTTCTCAGGACCACGAAAAACAATCAGGCACCAACAGAGAGAAAGATGGCAAGAACCAATCAGACGACAAGAAGCAAGCACCAAACAACCAATCAGAAGCCAGAAATCATTCACCAAGAAACCCAGCAAAGAACGAAACGGTAAACAAGTATACAGCTGCCACTACAACAACTACAAATTCTAACCAATCAGAAGCAAGCAGTTCCAGGGGGAAACAGAAGACGAAGAAGACTCCCATATTTACATGCGTAATTAAAGGGTATCCCATAAACAAAGAACTAAAGGATCTTGATGCTGAATTACAGAATCAGAACATCAGTTTCAGTAACCTCATCAGAATCCGGTCAGAGACTGGACCCACAAAATTAGTGAGGCTTTTCTCAACTAGTCCAGACGATGTGAATAAACTAATCACATATGGCTTAAAATCTGGAGGAAGAACATACAAAGTGGAGCAATCAAGAAGCCAACCGCGTCCCACACCCTGCTGGAATTGCTATGAATACGGTCACATGAAATACCAATGCCCCAACAAGAGAAGATGCCATAGATGTGGAAACACACATGAAACTAGTTGCAACCTCCCATTAAACAACAACTTTTGTGCCACCTGTAGAATAGAAGGACATCGAACCGGAAGTAGCAACTGTCCCGAAAGGCCAAAAACTTCTCAAATTACAAGAATGAAGCTTATCTTTGAAGACGGACCCACAAAGACCGGCTCTTTTCAGGGACAGAACAAGAAGAATCAGACAGCACAGCAGAACAAGAAAAAACAGGAAAACCAATAACCTCAGAAGAAATAGAAGAAGCAATTGACCGGGCCAATCACAAAATAATAAAATGGGTCACATCCATCTTAATGATAAAAACACCTCCAGAACAGGCAACGAAGCTCACAGATACAATAGCCATAGCCACCAAGAAGATATTCAACCTGTCAGTAAACGCACTGTCCACGACCACAGGGCAGCTGTACGTAACAAATCCAAAAACAGTTGCTAAGAAGTTACATAGCAGGGGGACCGGCAGAAGACCAAAAGAAAAAGCCACGGAGGGGAGATAGCCAGCCGTCACCCGCAAACCGATGACTCACAGCACCGACAATGGACAACGATTTGAAAATTGCATGTTAAAAAAATAACAGATGCCCCACTAACAATACACTCCCTAATACAGACATCACAGATATGTATAACTAATAATTCAGATAGGTTTTTTAATTTAACAGATAAGCTATATCACTACAGACATGTTTACATGGATTTTTACCACCCTTCCAATGTGGTTTTGCCATGTAAATTCTTATGCCTGCAGCATGACCGATATAGGGTTTTTTTTTTCTGGTTTCCAGGTTTTTTGTCCCTCTCTCAAAACATAATAAACCTTCTCTCGCGCTTTCCTATCTTCTTCTTTACCCTTCTTTCCTTCTATCTACACAACTATAGATCCGCGGAAAATGTCTCCGTTAAAGATAGAAGCCGCGACATACATCCCCAACCGACAGATGCTATAGATTACTAACTGCATGTGAGGAGAGGCATGTAGACAGATGGTTGATGCCTTACTCTCTATCAGGACGCGGGCTATCCTGAGGGGCGTCCTTATTATTTATTTTTCTGTTTCTGTTTCTGTTTCTGACCCAGCATCAGTCGATCAACTGATTGTAACCTATCCTAAACTCTGGAGGCTGCTATGAAGCTAAGGGGATCACCTTGAATACCATACCTCGCGAGGGCTGCTATGAGCAGAGGTTCCTAATACCCAAATCCTTGAGACTCCCAGAGGCTGCACTGAAGCTAAGGAGTCGTCCGTACAGAACACTATAACCCGTGACCTTGGTCATCGAAAAGATATTTTATTGTCAAGACTTTGTAGACACAAAGACTAAGTTGTATAATAAAATTGGTGAAGGGATAAAATCTCGGTCCATTCTTGACTCTACCAAAATCATTACAATATAAATTGGTATGACATGTTTTTGTGTATTTTTTTCTTCGCCGTTGGTGAATATAGTTTAAGTAGTTGTAAAATCTTCATAGTAAACTCAGTTCGGTCGCAAATACTGACCTGACAGACTTGACCGAAACTAACAGACTTGAAAAAGAGAGAAAGTTATTTTGATGTGACATGTGAAAGCCAAAAAAAATCGGTCGAAGATGGCACTAATAACACAATCGGTTAGTGATCGCACGGTTGCAAGTTGGAAGACAACCAGTTCAAACATCATGACTAAAACAAAGGGCATGCAATTAATCTGGACTGGACTACCAAATATCTTAGAAAGTAGATTATAAATAAAAATACATAATGGCGTCGGTCTGTGCAAGTCACGTTGACAATAGAGGTAAGAAACAATAAATGCATCATATTCTGTATTCTTCAAGAAGTTACTTTCAATGGAGAAGTTTTCTTTCCTTGGACTTATTAACATGCTGATTTGTAACATCAGTAAAAGATGTTCTAAAAGATTTGCACGAAAAGAAAAATTGCATGTTAGCAGTTAAATGTTCAGCTGCTGTCCAAAATATCATTGTAAATTTAACATTAATATTATAGGAATTTATTGATGTAATTCAAGTAGCAAAATAGGCAGGTGGCCAACTTAGAGATCAATATATATAGAATCAGGGCCATCCAGGATTCTCTGAGTGGGGGTGCACCAATAACTACCAGTGCATTTGAATTAAATTTGAGTTTTTTTTAAATGCCTTTAGGCATCTGTGATGTGAATGAGAAATTCTTTTGGAAATGCTGTCTGCTTTCGATGAATTCTTATAGACTTAAACTATTGATTTTGCAAAACTCACTGCTAGCTTCTCACTTTAGGTAGTGTATATTTACAACGAAGGGGGGGGGGAGAGAGTGCACGTGCACCTTTTCACCCCCCCTAAATCCGGTCCTGGATACAATATAGTATGTAATATATATGTCTTTTAGGAAAATGGAAATTCTACAAAAGTAACGCCAAGTTAAGCAGATGGTAAACTTAGATAGATAGTGAAGTTGACAGGTTTTAGTATATTAGTTTGGCCATTCTTCCCCGACCAAGAGCAGGCACTTCATGTAGTTCAAAACAGAACTGAATTTATATAAAAAATGTAACGAAAGAAGCTTAATTAATCAATATATTAATATTCGTTTCTCTTTTGGAGGAAAAAATAAACTCTTTGCCTCAATTTTACACGGTGTCATCAAAATTATGATTATATTAATGTATCTACACTCGTGGGATAGGTATATGTCTTAAATTATATCACAAGATCTTAATTTTGTCACGATAGGCCAATGGGTAGGCTAGTCTAATTTTGTGCAGGCCTACCAAAGACTCATCATCCGTGGGACCGACCTTATGCTTGGTCAGTGGAATTTTCATTCGTTAATCTCAGGGTTCATGCAGGCCCGTATCCACGAGGGGTCTAGGGGGCCGCCCCCCCTTTAAATTTTTGCTGCCCCACCCTAAAATTTTCACGCTAGGCTTGCAAATAAACTATAATATGGTGATGAACTATAATATGGTTGGATCTAGCCCCCCCCCCTAATTTCAGCTGGGCCCTCCTACATATTTGGGCTGGTTACGGGCCTGGGTTCATGTACTTAAAAAGAGCGAAAGAAAATGATAGTAAGTGAAACATGTATCGTAAAAAAAGCATTCATTCCTTTTGTTCAAGCCTGACATTCAATTGCTTATTTTAGTAGTATTTATTGCGTTTTTCCCCAATATATTGATTTATTGTTTTATGTATAATTTAGGAGCCGAAAGCCTGTACACCATAATGGTTTACACGTTTGTATAGAAGAAGGTGTGCAAACCAGTGTTTGTAGGTTTCTTTAAGAAAATTTCCCTCTACGGACACAAAATTTTCCCTTTTTAAAATAAAATTTTCCCTAGTGTATGAAAGGGACGCTAAACTCAAAATCACACCACATCTTTACTTTTTTCCTTCATGTTTTTTTTTTCACAAAAAATACACACAAATCCACCCAGCCAAGAATGGGTGGAAACTATGCTACTTTGAACACACACACACACTTACACATAAACTATCGCTCTACTAAACCATGTCTCATATAACCCCGATAGCTACTGAAACGGACACTAAATTCAAAAATCATAGTCAAAAATGGAGTACACTTTAAAAACGAACGAATATTTGACAATAGAAAATATTATAATCTTGAATGTAATTATTGCAAAGTAATTTAGTTTCATTTTAACGTTGAATTCCACGGAGAGATTAGAATTTTATATCCTGAGTGTTATGCTAACCCGCTAATCTGAACAACACTGCGGGTAGTTTATCAAGTAAGGATAATATCAATAATTACTTCCAAAGAAATACATGGAGAATCGATTTTTAATTACCATATCTCGGGATCAGTGACGGCCTTAAGCCGATTGGACCGATTGCTCCCAATCGGGCCCCGCGCTAGTGCCGTCTATTCTACTCTCCAGTGCCGTTTTAACAGCATATTAGGCCCCAGACCAAACAAGTGTGTTGTGGTCCCTATGACTAAATTTTGCTCCTAATACATGTAATTAATACATAACATTTTGCTTACGGGGTCCCCAAAGCCTCCAGTGTTTACGGGGCCCGCGGCCACGAGGCTATGGTACCGTTAAGATGGTTCTACTACTCTCGGTTGTCAAGTATACACAACACCATATTGCAATACAGGTACACCCATGGACTCCACAAGGGAGAATATGGCCTCTCCCTAACAAGCAAATGAATAGTTTGTATTAAGTTTCCGGATATAAGCATATATTTTCTGAATTTAATGCTGTAGTGGTTTCTATATTTTTTTACGTTCACAACTTCTGTTATAAAAATAGATATTATGACCAGGGAGTGATCTGCACAACCCCAACACCCCTAACACTCTCCCAAATTTCCTTACACACATCCCTGGGCGTAAAAATATTGTTTTCTTTGAGTTCATAAAAATGTATATCATTATTCTGGGTGCATACCTTCTTTCATTTAGAACAACCCACTAGGTAAAAGTTCCTGGCGTTCTTACTTATTATGTCACGTGATACTACCTTGAAAACCCAGATGGTATCAACTAAATAAGCCTCAGTTCCACTTCTTTGCATATCCTTTCTCTTTTATAGCTGTATTAAAGATACAAAAACCGGAAGACAAACTTTGCCCTCTCCTGCGAAAAATCCCGTGGACGTATTATTTTTTTAAATCAAGTCAGGAAAACCGAATATATACTAGTGCGTACTGAATAGATAGCTGCTTATGCAAGTTTGTCTTCTAACTCGAATAATCCGATGGAAAATATGTCATCCATCTTCCATCAGTTCCTTAAGGTTTGTGATCGTCTCATCACTATTTCATTTTGTCTACAGTTGATAATGATTTCACACAGTTAAAAATACTCTCTTAAATCTGAGAAACCGTTTCTTATCTGTGCACCGATATCTTTTCTTGAAAACAAGAGTTTGAAATTCTCATTAATGAGAAATGAAGAAAAGTAGACGAGGTTATATAAAGCGTAACGAGAAAACATATTGCTACTTTTCTTATGAATGAGAATTGGCAAATCTCATTTCGAAGAAAATATTGTCTCGGTGCACAGATAAGAAACGATTTCTCAAATTTAAGAAATTATTTTTAATAGTGCAAGCTGATTATACCTTTCATAAGTAGCTACCTACGATGTTCTCATTACCGTATATTAGGTTTCCCTGACTTAAATTCTTTTCAAAAAGATGTGGCTGTTAAGAAATCTTTGAACCAACGAATTCATATCAGTG
The DNA here is from genome assembly GCF_964235325.1 of Thermobia domestica. Taxonomy (NCBI): domain Eukaryota; kingdom Metazoa; phylum Arthropoda; class Insecta; order Zygentoma; family Lepismatidae; genus Thermobia; species Thermobia domestica. Next base: position 20,387,440 of record NC_137467.1, read on the forward strand.
TGCACTTCATTATGTATTACAAATATACACTTATGACAACATAAGCTTCATCATTGTATTTCTCGTAAAATTCTAGCCCAATTTGATATATTACATGACCCCCTTTCAGTTTAAAAAAGTCGAGCGAGACACAAGATGGCCCAATGTAAAATGGCGGCCATGATAAGGATACCCTGAAATAGATGTCTAATTCCTCTCGGTGTTGGTTAATGTTTTTTTTTCATTCCTTTACCCGTTTTACAAATAAAATGAAATTTTCACAATTGAAATACATTATTATTTCTTATTCTGATCAATTAGGTGTTTGGCCACTACAGCCGTCTTTATGGACAGAAGCACTTTAAATTTTGCTTATGCTAGTTTCTTGATATTCCACACTTCTCTACCAAGTTTGGTCAAGAAACTAGATTTCTATATTGATAGGTTTACTTCGAAGGAAAGAAAACTATGAGATACTGGTACAGACCTTCTTGAGAAATTGCAAGACACAAGAGTGAAATATGTATTTTAAAAATCATTGACTGTCTGCATTTCCATTTGACTTATTTCTCTGTAAAATTAGCTGCTATAAGCAACAAACAGGACGAACATTTTCACCAGAACATTTTTCAGATGGAAAACGTCATAAAAGGAAATGGATATAACCACTAGACAGCAGGGAGAGCGCGCAGTGTGTGTGTGTGTGTGTTCTACAGACCTTGGTGCAAGTTACTTGTAAACTTGGGGCCCCGTAAAATGTTTCCAATCGGGCCTCGCACCATCTAAGGCAGGCCCTGCTCGGGATCAATTGGATGGATCAGCTCCAGCAACGAATTCGATTGCAAAACTTCTTACCCTCTACGTCCTTTTGATCCAGCAGTAGCTGTTGGGATATATATTTTTTTGTATGTGCCGAAGTACCATACGGACAGACAGAGCTTTTGGTATACCAAACTCCTAAATAAAAGGCAATTCGTATGCCATCATAGAAAAAAAAAAGATGTTTAGCAGATACTTTGTAGGTAGAGACCTGCACGGGCCGAATTTTTCGGCCAGAGCCCAACCCAGCCCGAACGTACCTAGGCCCGGCCCAGCCCGGGCCCGAAAAGTTTTGGAGATTTTCGGCCCGAGCCCGGCCCGGCCCGATAAGTTTTTAAAAATTCTTGGCCCGAGCCCGGCCCGGCCCGATAAGTTTTTAAAAATTCTTGGCCCAAGCCCGGCCCGATAAGTTTTTAAAAATTCTTGGCCCAAGCCCGGCCCGGGCCCGATAAATTTTAAAAGTTTTTGGCCCGACCCCGGCCCGATAAATTTTTAAAAAATTAGTTCGAGCCCGAATCTTTTTCAAAATTTAGTACTAAATTTTACCCAACCCTCAGAAACATTTTCTAAACTTTGGTTCACAACCTGACGCTTGCCTCCCGAATGGTACCATTGCCTTCTAGAACTTTGCCTGTCATCGAGAGAACAAAAACCATTCCCTGTAACAAAAATCTAACTTAATTGATTTTTAGCATAAAGTGAAGATTGCAATATTGTTTAGCGACAGGCAAAACATTCCCACCCGTTCTTTTTATATTTTGAGTTCAGTGAAGGTCAAGGTCAGAGAATCAATTTACTGCATAATGCCTGCAATCCTCTATAGTGATAGGGAGCCGCTAAGCAACACAAACTGTAAATAGCTATTGCATTCTTTGTAACATTTTTCACGGACACACTTCTTCAATGTTTGGCTTTATTCCAATTATCGTTTAACGAAAGTCAATAATTATTAAAGAATTGCAATTGATCGGCCCCAGCCCGTCCCGACCTGAAGAGAAATCAGTGTCGGCCAGCCCAAGCCCGGCCCGGCCCAAAGAAATAACAGAGTCGGCCCGCCCAAGCCCGGCCCGGCCCAAAGAAATAACAGAGTCGGCCCGCCCAAGCCCGGCCCGCGGGCCGGGCCGGGCTTCGAGAGTAGTATTGGGGGCACTCTGCCTAACTTTTGATTATCCTCAATGAGGGGCCCCAAGGCCAGGGGTCAATGACCTAGGGGTACTTAGGACCACCCCCTCTAAATTTTGGCAGGGGTACCATGGCCCACCCCCTAAATTTTGGCAGGGGTACATAGGACCACCCCCCTTAAATTTTGAAAATTGCCAAATCTAAAAATTGGGTGTGGTGGCCTAGGACCACAGTATGTACCTCTATCAGTATTGGGTGTCTATGTCGTTCCCTTTCATGGGTAAAAAATTGCCAAAAATTCAAATTTCGGAGGTTTTTGACCTAATTTATCCCCTTGGATGAGGTGTTATTACCCTATATGGTTATATGGGCGTATACAGGGATCCATTTCCTTTCATAAGACATGGGTATATTAATGCACCCCTTGAAAAATTTGGGAGGGGTACCTTGGCCCACCCCTTAAATTTTGGAAATTGCCCAATTTAAACATTGGGTATTATAGTATAGGACCCTAATATGTATTATGATAAATTTGGATGGTCCACCTTGTTCCCTTCTAGGGGTACCAAATTGCCAAAATATAAACGTAAGCAATACGTAGTACCACGTGTTTGGTTTTTGGTCCATTTTATCCCCTTGGATGAGATCCTATTACCTTATATGATTACAGGGGTCCATTTCCTATCATAAGACATGGGTATATTGTTGCACCCTTCTTAAAATTTGGCAATGGGGGTCCACTGAAATTGTCCAATTGAAGCATAGTACTGGACTTCAATATGTTTCGGTGGTCCTATTGCCAAATTTTTAAGTACAACCACGTGTTTGGTTATTGACTCAATGTATCCTATTTGATAAGGTATGGACGGGTATCCCCTTTCAATTTGGTATAACCCCTCGGGTGTAGTACGGTCACGTGATCGATGATTTGGTTTTGATGCGCGACGAGGTCCCTGGTCAATGTTCTCTAGGAATTAGGTGAAAACTTTGATAGGAAAGATTCATGGCATTTAAATATTTTTTGCAACTTTCAAACTAAAAAAAAAATCAAACCAAAGTTTTTCAAAACAAAAATTGAAACAAAAATTTACAAACAAAAAATTTTCAAACAAAATTTTGAAACAAAAATTTCAAACAAAAATTTTTCAAACAAAAATTTCAAACGAAAAGTTTCAAACAAAATTTTGAAACATAAATTTCAAACAAAATTCTGAAACAAACATTTTTAACTAAAAATATCAAACGAAAAAATGTCAAACCAAAGTTTCAAACTTTTTAAATGTTAAACAAAACTTAAAACTGAATGCAGCAAAGATTTGAAAATCAGCAACCAATCAGATTGCACGAAAGATAGTGATCAGCCAATCAGATTGCACGAAAGATAGTGATCAACCAATCAAATTACATCAACAATAACTTTGCCAGTGTTGTAGCATGTATTCCCTTAAGACTATGAGTCATAAGATTCAATAAGGTTAGCTATGTATCCCTGTACACTACCTCATCAAGGTCAATCACGTGGTACATCGTATTGCTTACGTTTATATTTGGCTGTAATAATCAATACCAATGACGCATTCTCAAATTATCCTACAAAGTTTAAATGTACCAATGTCCTGGACTCCTAATCCCATCATAGGTCAACAACTGATCACGTGATCATAATGATTTACCCAATGAATGAGATACTATCCAATTACCAATTATTGATATGACAATAAGAAATGTACCCCTCCCAAAATTTAAGATTGGTACACAAATACACCTGCGTCTTATGAAAAAGTAATAAATCCTGTAGTTATTCAATAATAAAGCCGGTCAATAACCTTTAAATTTTGAATATTTGGCCATAAGAGGAACATCAATGGGTCCTAGAAAACGTTTACCAAATTATGTTATTTTATAATTCCCAAATTTAAAAGAGAACAAAAACATATAAAGGTAATAAACCATATAACGTGCTAAATAGGTGTCAATAACCTCCGAAATTTGATTTTTGGTAGTTCTTTACCCATGAAAGGGAACGATGTGGACCATCCAAATTTATAGTGGTACATATTGAAGACCTGTACCAAATGCTTATATTAAACAATTTCTAAAACTGAGTGGATGAGTCAAGATACCCCTCCCAAATTTTTAAAGGGTGCATCAATGTACTCATGTCTTATGATAGGGAATGAACCTATATACATGACCATATGACCATATACGGTAATAAGACCGCATCAAACGGGATAAATTGGGCCAAAAACCAAACACGTGATACAACATATTGCTTATGTTTATATTTTGGCATTTTTTTTTTACTCATGAAAGGGAACAAGGTGGACCACCCAAATTTATCATGATACATATTGAGGTCTTGTACTATGATAGCGAATGCTTAAATTGAAAAATTTTCCAAAATTTAAGGGATTGGCTATGGTACCTCTCCCGGGGTGCATCAATGTACCTATGTCTTATGATAGAAAATGGACCCCTATACATGACCATATAATCATATTAGGTAATAGGACCTCATCAAAGGGGGATAAAATGTACCAAAAACGAAACACGTGGTTGTACTAAAATTTGGCAATTTCGTACCCATGAAAGGGAACGAGATAGACCCCCACATAATTTGGTAAACGTTTTCTAGGACCCATTGTAGATGTTGGTGTTCCTCTTATGGCCAAATATTCAAAATTTAAAGGTTATTGACCGGCTTTATTATTGAATAACTACAGGATTTATTACTTTTTCATAAGACACAGGTGTATTTGTGTACCAATCTTAAATTTTGGGAGGGGTACATTTCTTATTGTCATATCAATAATTGGTAATTGGATAGTATCTCATTCATTGGGTAAATCATTATGATCACGTGATCAGTTGTTGACCTATGATGGGATTAGGAGTCCAGGACATTGGTACATTTAAACTTTGTAGGATAATTTGAGAATGCGTCATTGGTATTGATTATTACAGCCAAATATAAACGTAAGCAATACGATGTACCACGTGATTGACCTTGATGAGGTAGTGGACAGGGATACATAGCTAACCTTATTGAATCTTATGACTCATAGTCTTAAGGGAATACATGCTACAACACTGGCAAAGTTATTGTTGATGTAATTTGATTGGTTGATCACTATCTTTCGTGCAATCTGATTGGCTGATCACTATCTTTCGTGCAATCTGATTGGTTGCTGATTTTCAAATCTTTGCTGCATTCAGTTTTAAGTTTTCTTTAACATTTAAAAAGTTTGAAACTTTGGTTTGACATTTTTTCGTTTGATACTTTTAGTTAAAAATGTTTGTTTCAGAATTTTGTTTGAAATTTATGTTTCAAAAATTTCGAACTACAAAAAATTGAAACAAAAGTTTGTCGAACTAAAACATTAACTGATTCATTACGTTATGAAATAGTACAGGTTTACGAATGCTTTCGTTCCCTTTTATGGCATAAAATTTGGAGATTGTTATATCTTTGATGAGATGAACTAACACTGGTGCAAATGAAATCTTTAGTTTTACGTCCCACGATTATGCCGGTTAGGCTAAAGGCCCATACAGCAGAGGTGAACGCTCTACCACTGAGCCACCGCACCTTTACTGGTATGAATGAATTAGAGGTAGTTGGTTCGAGCTAATATGTTCGTTTGACGTCACTGAACTGGGATTTTTTAGCTTGGAGCTTATGATGGCTTGTTTCGTTCCCTTTTATGGGTATAAAATTACCAAAACAAGGTTTGATCTCTTTCTTGATGACCTATTACAGTATGAATTAGTAGACCCCAGTAATAGTATAAATTAGTATTAGTATTAATATGAAACTCGAAAACTTTGGAGTTCCTCCGTGGCTAACCGGTTAGCGTATGCGCCTTTAACGTGGGAGACCAGGGTTCGATTTCCGGAAGAAGCTCATGCGGTTCGGATTGTTATCCCTTTGATGAGATGGACTAACACTGGTGCAAATGAAATCTTTAGTTTTACATCCCACGATTAGGCTAAAGGAGACGGTGACGATGAGAAAGGAATGAAAGTGTGGGAGAAAATTGGAGCATAATGTTATCCACCACAAAATTACCTTCGCGGTGTTTGAACCATGGACCCCATTCAGCAGAGGTGAACGCTCTACCATTGAACCACCACCCCCCTTACTGGTGCGAATGAGTTGAGTTGAGTTGATTTTGAGTTTATCGTCCCGTTCAGCAGCGAGGCTATATGAGACGTGGACCTACTGATTAACGTGGAATCCGAACCACATGAGCTCCCACCGGGAATCGAACCCGGGTCTCCCGCGCCAAAGGCGCGTACGCTAACCGCTTAGCCACGGAGGAGCTCTGGTGCGAATGAAGTAGAGGTATTTGGTTTGAGCTAATGTGTTTGTTTGACGTCGGGTGACCCTATTTCACTTTTGGGACCCCCCAAACATGAACCATAACGAATGAGTTAGAGATGTTTTGGCCTGGGATTGCATTACCTATTGAAATTTTTGCTTATGTTTACTCAGGGCAGGGATCACTCAGGACACATAAGATCACATTGATTTACATCAGGAGTTGGGGGAGGGAGGGGAGTATCGCACCTCGTACTCTTTGATGAGTATAAAAAAAATATTAAAATTTGGACGTTTTTAACTTATCCTATTATCTTTCACGAGACATTTTTGTTATATAATAGAGTACAATGGTTTACTTTTTGGGAGTTATCGTTTCCTTTGGAGCCTTATTACGTTATATGGAGGCATATTTAAAAGTATTTCCTTAAATTTGATAAGTACTTTGTGATCCATTTGTTCCGCTTCAGGGGTGAACATGGATACTTTGCAATCGTTCCGAGTTCAATTCTTGGTGCTAGTTTAGGAAATGTTGAATTTAACGTCCCCCCGTGAAAACGATGGTGATGAGAAATGATAGGACGAAACAGGGGAAAACATGTTCCCTTTTAGGGGTACAAAATTGCCAAAATATAAACGTAAGCAATACGTTGTACCACGTGTTTGGTCTTTTGGCCCAATTTATCCTCTTGGATGAGGTCCTATTACCTTATATAGTTATATGGGCGTATACAGGGGTTCATTATCTTTCATAAGATATGGGTATATTTGTGCACCCCTTTAAATTTGGGTGGAGTACTTTGGCTCACACCCTTCAATTTTGGAAATTGCCCAATTTAAACATTTGGTATAATAGTATAGGGCTCTAATATATATTATTATAAATTTGGGTGGTCCACCTCGTTCCTTTTAGGGACACAAAATTACCAAATTTTACTGCAACCACGTATTTGGTATTTTGGCTCATTTTATCACCTTGGATGAGGTCCTATTACCTTATATAGTTATATGGACATATACAGATGTACATTTCCTATTATAAGACATAGGTACGTTTGTGCACCCCTTTAAAATTTGGGAGGAGTACCATAGCTCACCCCTTAAATTTTGGAAATTTTCCAGTTTAAGCATTCGGTATTATACTACTGGACTCTAATATGTATCATGATAAATTTGGGTGGTTCACTTCGTTCCGTTTTAGGGGTACAAAATTGCCAAAATATAAACATAAGCAATATGATGTACCACGTGTTTGGTTTTTTGATCCAATTTATCCTCTTGGATGAGGACCTATTACCTTATATGGTTATATGGTCATGTATAGGGGTCTATTCTCTATCATAAGACATAGGTACATTTGTGCAACCCTTGAAATTTTTGGGAATGGTACCTTGGCCCACCCCTTAAATTTTATAAATTGCCCAACCACGTGTTTGGTCTTTTGGCCTAATTTATTCTCTTGGATGATGTCCTATTACATTATATGGTTATATGGTTATATATAGGGGTCTATGACCTATCATAAGACATAGGTACATTTGTGCACCCCTTTAAAAATTTGGGAGGGGTACCCTGATCCACCCCTTAAATTTTGGAAATCGCCCAATTTAAATATTTGGTATAATAGTATAGAACCCTAATATAGATCACTATAATACCCCTATGCACTCCTCAAGCTTTTTGATAAGAGAGAACCACGATATTTTAAGGTTACCTTCTTGGTCTTGGTGTTAGTTCGTGTAATTTATATCTTAAATAACATTGACGGTTTAGTTAAAATCATCTCAAAATATTTTAGTCAAAATTTTTCAGTGAGTGCAAAGAGGGAATTGTTTCACGGTTAACCGCCAAATGTTATCCGGTTTTAACTATTCGATTAAAAAATATCGGTTTTTAACTATTCGATTAACAAATAAACGGTTTTTAACTATTCGATTAAATTTTGAGTCCACTATTTTCCAGTTATTACAAAAGTTCAAGTGAAAATTTGAAACTAAATTTTTTCGAACTCAAATTTTTTCAAATCAAAAATATTCAAATTGAAATTTTCGATTTAAAAACATCAAACTAAACTTTTCGAACAAAAAAAGTTGAAATCAATATTTTCGAATTCAAATTTTCAAACAAAAGAAAAACTGAAATTTTCGAATTATAAACATCGAACTAAAATTTGAAATAAAACTTTTCGAATTCAACTTTTTTAAACCAAACAATTTTCACACTGAAATATTTAAACTAGAAATTCTAAACTAAAATTTTCGAATCAAAACATTTCAAACCAATTTTAGAACTAGAAAGTTGAAACTAAAATTTTCGAACAAAAAAAATTGAAATAAAACTTTTCGAATTCAAACTTTTTCAAATCACACAATTTCACACTGAAATTTTTGAACTAGAAATTTTAAACTAAAATTTTCGAAAAATGAAATCAAAATTTTCGAACTAAAACATTTCAGTCCAAATTTTTGAACTAGAAAGTTGAAACTAAAATTTTCGAATTCAAATTTTTGAAATCAATCAGTTTCACACTGAAATTTTTGAACTAGAAATTTTAAGCTAAAATTTTTCGAAAAATGGAATCAAAATTTTCGAACCAAAACATTTCAATCCAAATGTTAGAACTAGAAAGTGGAAACTAAAATTTTTCGAATTAAAAGTTTTCAACCTGTTTTCGAACTAAAAAATTTTTATAACGAAATTTTCAAATCAAATTTTTGTACCTAAAATTTCAAACCAAAATTGTCGAACTGAATGAGGTCCTATTACCTTATATGGTTATATGGTTATGTATAGGGGTCTATTCCCTATCATAAGACATAGGTACATTTGTGCACTCCCTTAAAAATTTGTGAGGGGTACCTTGGCCCACCCCTTAAATTTTAGAAATTGCTAATTTTATATATTTGGTATTATAGTACTGGACCCTAACATCTATTATGATAAATTTGGGTGGTCCACCTCGTTCCCTTTTAGGGGTACAAAATTGTCAAAATATAAACGTAATCAATACGTTGTACCACGTGTTTGTTTTGGCTCAATTTATCCCCTTGGATGAGGTCCTATTACCTTATATGATTATATGGTTATGTATATTGGTCCATTCCCTATTATAAGACATGGGTATATTGATGCACCCTTTAAAAATTTGGGAGGGGTACCTTGGCCCACCCCTTCAATTTTAGAAATTGCCCAATTTAAACATTTTGTATAATAGTATAGGACCCTACCCCTATACATGACCATATAACCATATAAGGTAATAGGACCTCATCCATTGGAATAAATTAGGTCAAAAACCAAACACGTGGTTGTACTAAAATTTGGCAATTGTGTACCCATGAAAGGGAACGAGGTGGACCACCCAAATTTATAGTGATACATACTAGGGTTCTATACTATTATACAAAATGTTTAAATTGGGCAATTTCTAAAATTGAAGGGGTGGGCCAAGGTACCCCTCCCAAATTTTTAAAGGGGCGCACCAATATACCCATGTCTTATGAAAGGTAATAGACTCCTGTATACGCTCATATAAACATATAAGGTAATAGGACCTCATTCAAGGGGATAAATTAGGTCAAAACCAAACACGTGGTACTACGTATTGCTTACGTTTATATTTTGGCAATTTGGTACCCCTAGAAGGGAACAAGGTGGACCATCCAAATTTATCATAATACATATTAGGGTTCTATACTATAATACCCAATGTTTAAATTGGGCAATTTCCAAAATTTAAGGGGTGGGCCAAGGTACCCCTCCCAAATTTTTCAAGGGGTGCATTAATATACCCATGTCTTATGAAAGGAAATGGATCCCTGTATACGCCCATATAACCATATAGGGTAATAACACCTCATCCAAGGGGATAAATTAGGTCAAAAACCTCCGAAATTTGAATTTTTGGCAATTTTTTACCCATGAAAGGGAACGACATAGACACCCAATACTGATAGAGGTACATACTGTGGTCCTAGGCTACCACACCCAATTTTTAGATTTGGCAATTTTCAAAATTTAAGGGGGGTGGTCCTATGTACCCCTGCCAAAATTTAGGGGGTGGGCCATGGTACCCCTGCCAAAATTTAGAGGGGGTGGTCCTAAGTACCCATAGGTCATTGACCCCTGGCCTTGGGGCCCCTCATTGAGGATAATCAAAAGTTAGGCAGAGTGCCCCCAATACTACTTCGGGCCTCGGGCTGAGCCCGGCCCGTGCAATGTAAATTAGAAGTGATGAGAAATAGGGTCACACACACGTGGGGGGGGGTCTACCGGGTCGAGTCTCTCCTAAAAAGTTTTCTAACTTTACATACGTTTACACTAAATATCTTAATAAGCTTTACAAAGCTGTATTTATTTCGTGAAACTCGTGATGTAGCATTAAGATCTCATCTTCCACTTGATTTACGTCTTTTACTTTCTTTAATTTTTTTTTTTTTTGGAAAATATAGGTGACACTACTTGACAATTACTTGTGGTCCGTGCCGTATTTAGAATTTTGTTTCGGAAGGGGAATATGCACAACACCGGAAGTATGGGGGTAATTACCCACTTGAGTTTGAAATGAAAAATGAAATGAAATCTTTAAGTTTTACGTTCCACGATTATGCCGGTTAGGCTAAAGGAGACGGTGATGATGAGAGATGAGTGAAACGGTGGAATGAAGAAAGTGGGAGGAAACGGGAGAACCCCGAGAAAACCCACGAGCACGGTGTTTGTCCACCACAAAGTCCACACGGCGCGAGCTGGGATCGAACCAGGGACCCCAAGCACCGGAGGTGAACGGTCTACCACTGAGCCACCGCACCTCCCCCACTTGAGTTTGAGAATTAAATATAATCCATTGTCTATTAATATAGTAGGAAAAAACGTGAAACTCGAATGTCGGTAGAGGATCTTACCCCCCCCCCCCCAGGCAAATATGAAATGAAGCTTCTGCAAACACACGTTAAATATATGAAATATCATTTCAACTTAACTGATTTCATTTTAGAAAAAAGTGGAAATATTTAGTTTTATCTGTGTACGTTTTTACCTGAAAGAAAATGTTGAGGCAAGTTAAAGATGAAATATACTGATTGCATTTTTAATGGCAAAGAATTGCAAACTGATGAACTTCATGTGATATGATACAAAACTTTAACCGTCAACCTAATCTTTTATTCTATTCAAAGGAGTAAAAGAAAGTCTATCTCTTGGTCTACCTAATTTCCCGGGCTACTTATTCCCCCCTCTTGATTTTCTTTAAATCAAACATTTACTTTTCTTTATAACTAAACGATGTAAATATTCCTTTGCTATAATAACTGAAGTCCTGGTATGTTGATATTAGTGCAAAAGTTGGTGTAGGACGCCAGTTTCGCTTATTAGCTCCTCTTAGTTTTGGTGTTACTGACGACGAGCGACTTGAATCACAACTAACAACGGTCGAAAGTATGATCGTAGAAACGAAAGAAAGTAAGAACTAAGAAACAGAAACAGAAGAGTAGAATGGACGAAATAAAAAAAAAATTAAAAAAGCGCAGTTCTTATATGGAATGAAATTTGACATATACAGTATTATTTCTGAACAAAGAGCATAAGAAAATGGAAAATCAATGAAATTCTTAGAAATGGTAAGAAGGATTATTGTTGTACGTTGAATGCGAAAACTAACAAATTTATTTTGGACGAGAGGGATTGAGGCCGATTATTGTTGTTATTAAGTATTCTGCCTTTTGGCAGGTCTTCGGACTAAAGTTTTTTTTTTTTTTTAATTTTAGATTTAGGCGTGGAAATGTTTCTTCCACGTTTCTCGATCCTCAACTTCCTCTTTTAACTCCCAATATTTTCTTCTGTTTCTCAAATCATCGATCAGTTGTATTCTTCTTCTTCCTATTCCTCGCTTTCCTTCCATCTTTCCTTCTATAGCGGTATGGAGAAGACAATTTCTTCGCAAGATTTGTCCAATCCAAATTGGCCTTCCTGCGAAGGATGCTGGCTAGAAGTGTCCTCTTCTCTCCTATCAGTTTTAAAACATTTTCGTTTGTTACTGTTTCTGTCCATTTTATCTTCTCCATCTTCCTCCATCTTGAGCCCGATAGCTCTCCCCCTCCCTAAATACGCCACTGCTTATCATATGTAGAAAAACCGTGTCCAGTATTACGTAGCCTTAGTGTATTGTAGTATTACACCCCACTTTACACACACACACACACACACACACAACAACCAAACTTGGGACCCCCCTCCCAAAAAAAAAGGTCCGCTCCTGATGAGGACTCTAGATGCCTGTATATGCTGATAGTTGTAACAAAATTATACCACGTGTATCGGATATTCATACCGCTAAGGTTTCTGATCCCAAGAGAGAAATGCAAAGGAAATTAATTAGTGTATTGCAAAGGCATTTAACGTATGGAAAGTAGATAACAATCGGCGAATATCTCATAATTAACCATCGCGAAATACCTAAGTATGTATCCTAGTGTAATAAAGAGAGGATAATAGCAGTTGGACACGGGGTGAGTATGTATATAAATGACCAGCGATATTGAATGAAGTATCAGTCTGCATCAGACAGTTCTAACTAAACATTCATTACAATGGCTCTCCAGAAATCCGTAAGTATATTTACATATTGATTGTTTTTCAACCTACATTTGATTTTTCATTTTTTATTTAAAAAAAAAATGTCAGTGGTACGTGTGCACCATGTGAAGAAGATTGGATTTTCTGGAGATATTTTTTGCAATTAATTGAAACCGAAAGTAGTGAATTTTTGCCAATTCCTTATTTAATAGAGAGAGATTAAAGACATCATCATCATAGACAGTGGTGTATTTACGATTTTGTTTCGGAGGGGGCTTTGCTAACTTTCGGAAGGGGGGGGCTTTGCCTGAAAATGTGAAAATTCAGCAAGAAATTTCATACACTTTACTATAGTAAGTAAGATTTCGGGGGGGGGCTTAAGCCCGGAATTCCTCCCTAAATACGCCACAGATCATAGGTATTCTGCCATTATTGGCAGATGATTTGCCGCAACTCAGAAGCTTCCGTGCTCCACGTTCTTCCGCTAACCTCTTTGTATTCAGCTACAACTTTTCTGTTTTAATATTTTACATTAATGGTAGTCTCCTTCTGGCCCTCCCTCTCTTTCCTGCCATCATACCCTCTAAAACGTCCCTCATGATACAATTTCTTCTTAGGTTTTTATGCATGTATTTATGCAAGGGAATGACTCAAGAAAGGGTTCGGATCTCCACCTCCGGGATCATATCGGTCTTTTAGATGGGTCTAGGATTAAGGAAGGACTGACCTTCTAGAAGGTACCATCCCGGCATTCGCCTGGTGGGGGTGAAGAAAACCAGTAAAAACCAAGTCAAACCAATGACAGTGTGCCAACGTACCACCACCAAACGAAGTACGTGTTCAAGTCTGAGCGACCAGAGTGATGATCACGTTTATTTGGGATCAGCATAGGGGTATTACTAATTGCTTTCCAGGCAAAGGGTAAGACAATTACCAGGATATACTGTGGCTCACTGCTGCGTGCGTTGCGGGATTTCGTGATTCCGTGGCATGCTGACGCACACGCTCACTGCCCGAATCTTTGCCAGACAGATGCACGATTCTGGGAATGAAATTCATCATAGTTTACGTTTTCTCTTTACCGCACATCACCTTCATTCCACCTCTTCCCAACTATGCAGTCCTTTCCTAGGGAACAAGTACTTTTACGATGTTGTCATGCTGCTTTCTGAGATGCAGTAATGGATTTTGGACCACTAACACCTTACTTCACGTCCGGACGTATAACACAGCAACGATGCAGAGTTTCGAGCTGTACATTACCACATGAGCTACATAGGTATGGAGAATTACACCATTTCATCGTTCTACCATGTGCGGAAGTGGGTCAAGGTGAAACTTTCTCGAGCACCTCTCTTTAGCCGGCAAATTTCAAAGTAATCACACATGTGCAAATTACTCAGAAACTATTGACTTGCGACTCCTAGTTCATAGAGGTAAAAATGTTAATATCCCCTAGCAAGGTACCGTACTGACCGAGATATTCAGTATATTGTTAAAGCTGAGGAGTAAGGTTTGTAAAAGATGGCAACGCTGCACAGTGGGTCGGAATCCTAACAACCTGGTCTAAAATAAGAAAACAGCGCAATTTGCATGGGATTGTGCACTTGTAGGTTTTTCGACGTCGTTGATAGCGATGATGACGTCAAAAGTGACTTATCGATCTCATAACCACAGTACTGCTCCTCATGCTCTACAGCCTTGCATTATAGGTTTTAAACCATGCTGCACTAGTGGCCTTTTCAGAGTTATTTTACCTTTTCCAAAATAACGTTCTCGTAGGGAGCTGCTATTTCACTAATGCGTGTTTACGATCACATAGAGTACATTTCGCGGATGTGCGTATCGTAACACGAAATTATCCCAATATATATATATATATATATATATATATATATATATATATATATATATATATATATATATATATATATATATATATATATATATATATATATATATATATATAAAGATTTTAATGTCCACAGTTATGCACTGAAGCTAAAGGATACAGTGGTGATGAGATAGATGATAATGGTGGAATGAATGAAGTGGGAGGAAACGGGAGAACCCCGAGAAATCGATGTCGTCCTACTTGCGAGAGTATTATGTGTGAAGGAACTGTTAACTGTCCTATGTGCGACTGATTCGATCTGTTAACTGGCCGTTGACTCATTCATTCGTTCATGCTAAGATAATGGAAGAAGACAGGTTTCCCTCTTCTTCAACTTGTTTTACACTAGTGTGATTTAGAACCTAACAAAATGTATTTTTAAAAATTTACGCTCCTAGAGATCTCACAGCCGTTTCAAATTACAAGGAACATACACCCTTAACAGTTAGCAAGGGATCTCAAAAGCTGCCTTTTATTATTAAAATGTTTTTTCTCATTTTATTCATAGAGTTTTAAGAAGTTTTAAAAGTAGGTGGTTGGCGCTACTGTGACAGGTTTAAGTTTTTCAAAATAAAATATATTGCTTTGCTTAGTGAGTAATTAGATTTGAATTAAATTAAGTATAGAAAGCAGAGCTTTTGAAGAAAGGGGATATTACAGTTGTGTTTTCAATAATTAATTATATAGGGATATACTTTTCATGGGGAAATATTCCTAATGTCTCGTTAAGTTATTTGATGTGTTTTAAGTCAAATCTAACTCAAAAGCTTTATTTGCACTCACAATAGAGGGAGATATATTTGACGAACAGTATCACTGGCACGTACATTTTTCATAGCAAGGTAGTTCGGAAGCTAATAACGCCAGAGGCAAACATATTTTACGAGAGGAATCATATCATCTTCCATCATGTCAATGTCAATGATTCGGTCGCTCATAGGACAGATAACATTTCCTGTCGCTAATAGGACTGTCGCTTCCAGGACTAACTCGAGAAATCCCACATACACTTGGTGAGATTAGGTATTAGTTACATCGCATTGTGATCAAAATTATTTACATTTATTACAGAATTCCTGATGATCGTTTCAACAAATGGAAGGAGAAATTATGATATTCATTTACATTATTCGATGTGCAATTAGACACATTTTTTCAAGTGGCCTTATATCTAGACGTGTAGAATTGAAATTATGTATTTATTTATTGTTTTTTCAGCTCTTCGTCCTTGTGGCTTTGGCTTTAATCGCTAGCACTCAAGCTATCGGCCTTATTGGTAAGTTTATTTTATTAACACCATTATCTATATAGTTTTCTTCTTCTTTGTCTCCACCTTTTCCATGTTTATATAGGGTCCCAACCAAAATAAATGTTTTTCAATCATAGTACTCGGCACAACTTTTCCTGCTACTAAGTTTTTATTTTTTTTCTCAGCCAACAAGATTTTTGTTGTGATCTATAGCCAATCAAGGAAAGTCAAGTAGTTTACTGGAACTGTTAGAATATCATATTATCGTATTCGCTCTTGTATAAGACGCACTCTTAATTATTAGATCTACCTATAATTTCGAAAAAAAAAAAAAAAAAAAAATGGAACTGAAACTGCAATGAGATCTTTCAGTCTTGCGTCCCACAATTATGCCCTTTAGGCTAAGGAAGACAGATAATTAAAGCAACTGAATAATGATGAAAGAATCTTTGAAATGATAATGTGGGAGAAAAAGGGAGAATCCCGAGAAAACCCGCGGACAGGATATATAATTTCAGAAATGAAAGATCACGTCCATATGTCGCAACTAACGTCGCGTACATGTAGTGTTGTTAGTTTCGTAACGGCGAATTTCAGATCCGAAAACATGAATATATCCTATTACATATAAAATTACCTGCTAAATTAAATAGTTTTTTTTCTCGCTATTGAAACAAAGCAGTGTTATCTCTCTTTCTCTCTCCCTCTCTCTGTGTGTTCTAAAACTTAAAAGCATCACATGAGTATTTCCCCATTTTTTTTCTTAAACTATAATTTCCAAATACAAAAGATAGCAGAGCAAATACGTAGTTTTCCTACTTACCTGCATTCATTTTCAAGTAGCAATTCACTGTTAAAGGTTCCATACACTTTTAGTTTCAATGCATAGTTTATTCCGTGTGAGGTTATAACTGAACGATAACTTACGCGAACTGCGCAGTTCAGGAGGGTTTTCACTCAGTTGTTTGGATTGAGCAAACAAGATGGTCTCTGCAACGATAAACTGTGCAGTTCAATGAGGTAAACATACAGTAAACGTAAACTAAAACGGCAACTATTCGATTATCAGCACGTATCTTGCACACTGTCAATTCAGTTGATCGTTCATGTTTTTAAACCCAGTTTTTAGCACAATTGGACTGTGCATCAAATCTGAAAGTGAATAGGTAAGTTTACGAGTATGCGTTTGACTGTTAGAAAGCGAAAAACAGTATTTCCTAGCTCCACTTTGCTACTTAACAGATATCGTTTTACGTTCATAAATTCATTAACCATCTCTTTAGCAAAATTAAAATTGTCAATTATTATCTGCACTTTTCTTGGAAAACTACACATTCGATGCCCTAAGAGTATTAACAGCAATGAATAAAACTCACTGGTCAAATGAAACGTCTATAACATACTGATGATTAAAAAAAATATATATATTTATATTAAATATTACGCGACAACAACCATAACAACACATTATTGTATTGTAAAGCACATGAAAGCATATCTTCGAATGAGAAAGTAGACGAATTAGCTAAAGCTGCTGTTTTTGATATAGGACAATCAATGCTTATACATCAAACAGCCTTGTTACAACTTTCCGAATATCTTCATGGAACATTTATGAGTTAAGGTAACACAGTAAAATAATAATAATAATAATAATAATAATAATAATAATAATAATAATAATAATAATAATAATAATAATAATAATAATAATAATAATAATAATAATAATAATGGAAACTTCATGACTCCGAAGACTTCAATAATCGGAAGAAAATCTCAAATTGGTCAAGGTCTAAAACAAAATGGGTCGGATTTACAGAAAAGTACTTTTCGTCTCGAATGAAAAGCCTTATTTTAATGGTTATCATAAAGCATCAATTTTTATGTTTACCAAAAAAAAAAAAAAAAAAAAGTTTTCTTCACTTTCTTGATGATTAGGTATCAGGATTTACATTACTATATCATTTTGCTCAGATTAAAGCCATTTATCGATCGGTACATATATATATCTCATGCTCGAACATTTTCCCATGTTATTACATTACTAATGTAAAACTTGTACTTCTTTCTTTGTAGGAGGGGTAACTGGAGTAAGCAGCGTCCATCGCAGTAACATCCATTACCCAGGATTCCCTGCGATTGGCTACGGTCTTGGATATGGCTATGGGCTTGGAGGATATGGTCTAGGAGGCTACGGACTTGGAGGCGGACTCTGGGGCTAAATAGCCAAATAGAAGATTCCAAATCCTCTCTAATTTCCTTCCCTCTCTCTCTCTCTCTATATATATATATCTATCTCCTTTGTCCCAATACTTTTTTCTTCCAGTATGTATAACAACTAATACGTTACTGTAAGTTCTTCAACTTGTCTGAAGGAAATAAAAGCCATGCATCTGAAATCGATTTGATTCGACTTTTATTTTATTTTCACGAGAACGATTTAAGTGACAAGTGAAATACACATTCGTAAACAGTCATTTGATTTTTTTATACAGGGTAAGTCAAAATGATGGACTCGATTTCACAAGTTCTATTCTGTGAAGTCTAATAAACATATGCTATTGTGAGACATGTGCTAAGAAAGGTATAAACTGTGAAATTTTTCTTCGAACATAAGTGTTTTGAATGAGCACCTCCGGTAACACGGCACACATCTAGCCGATAATATATCTTCTGCCAAATCTTTTGCAGTATGGCAGTCAATATCAGCAAGAGCTCCTCCGTGGATAAGCGGTTAGCGTAAGCGCCTTTGGCGTGAGAGGCCCGGGTTCGATTCCCGGTGGGAGCTCATGTGGTTCGGATTCCACGTTAATCAGTAGGTCCACGTCTCATATAGCCTCGCTGCTGAACGGGACGTTAAACTCAAAATCAACTCAACTCAATATCAGTAATTCATGTCATGCTCGCTGCCAAGGATGTTATAAAATAGAGGATCTGCCCACACCTCAAAATCTTGAAGCCATACGTCACAGTTTCGCCACACCTACTCTGCCCACTCCGCGCCACTAAGATCGCAATGTTTCGAGGCAGCAATCATTGTGGAAACGAGAGTAGCCAATCAGACGTGCCGGCTCAGACGATGCTCGTTTGTTTTTTTGGTTTCATTGAGTTCATATGCTGAAGATACGTATGGGCAGATCCTCTATTTTATAACATCCTTGCCTGCTGCTGACTCTTAGCGCTAGAAAGTGGAAACACTGCATTGAAACTAAACATTGAAAGTTAATCTTTCGAAGCGTACGTTTCACAATAACAGATTCGTTGAATTGTATAGAATAAATTTCTGAAGTCGGGTTCATCATTTTGACTTGCACTGTACTTTTCTAAGACTGGCCTTTAACTGTTATTTAAACCGTGTTTAGTACGTTACTAACACAACCAAAAGGATTTTTAGCAAGCTAAAGAGCATACAAAAATACCTCAGAAATTTAACAGGACAACAACGACTCACCAATCTTATAATCATATCCATAGAGCACAAGTTAGCTTCAAAGCTATCTTTTGAGGACACTGTAAGAATTTTTCTACTCAAAAGAGCCCGCAAAGTTAAATTTCAGTTCCAGGTTTTTATATTTTCATTTAACTTACATCGATTTAAGAGATTTGCAAAATGTCCGAGTATAATACTTGAGACAGCAGCTTGACTGTTTGTCATAATTAAATATTCTATTCTAAAGCAACAGACTGTTGATTTATTCTACACTAATGCACATACCGATATAATTCCAAAAAATAATGTGAATTGCAGTTCGAAAGAAAGTATAGATGCCTTTCTATATCAAATTTGTTTTCGTATTAACGTAAATAGCTAATTTGTGGAAACCTTGAATCGAAATCCTCTTTACTAGAGAAAAACTTTTTAGTTCCTGTAACAACATTTGTGTCAAATAAAAAGAAGCTAAATGTATCAACAACTTAATATAGCTCTATGGCCTATGGACACAGGAGATTCAGTGCCGCAATTACAAAAGCTTGCCATTGATTTCCGTCCTTAGCCTACTGGACCCAGTTTCTACTTTATATTCCAATCTCTGCGAGAAACATTTTAATATTGAGCTCCCATCTGCACCTCGGTCTTCCTAATCTTCGTTTCCCTATTTGGATTTCCAGTTCGAACTTTGAAAGCGTTTCTAATTTCTTCCATTCTGGCTACATAACCTGCCCATTTGAGCCTCCTAGACTTGATGACCCTAACAATGTTTTTGTAAACGGTATAAAATTATGCAGTTCATCATTATGGAGTTTCCGCCATTCCCCATTCCCATTCCTTTTGGAGTTCGAATATTGGTTTAAAAATCTTGTTTTCAAATACTATCAGTCTGCGATTTTCCCTCAGAGTCAGTGACAATGTTTTGCAACCATACAGCACAACATGCATGATTATCGTTTTATATTTTGGGCTACAAATTCCTCAACAGAATACGTGACAACAAAAATTTTTAACTGAATAATAACACGAAATCCCTGCTTTAAGTTGACGTCAAACTTTTTTTGTGTGTGATTATGGTTTTGATCTTTTAATAATAATTCTAGGTATTTGGAATATCCACTTTGTCGAAAGGAAATAATATTTGGTATTTTAACGCATCCATAAAATTCAGTATTACGATCCCGACAAACTTCCATTTATTTAGTTTTCTCTGCATTTACTTTTAAGCCCATATCTCTGCAAGCGTTAAGTAAGATTTCTGAATTCCTTTCTATTGTTCTATCATCCCCTATTAAGTTTACATCATAAGTATACGCCATAACCTAGGACCTGATTCCTGTCTTTGATTTTCCTTATAGTGTTCTCCAGAACAAAGTTAAATAATATTGGCGACAACACATCTCCTTCTTTTCAGGTTAATCTCAACGTGAAAGCTCGTGAATAAGAATTTCTCTACTCGAACCTTACTTTGGGATTCATTTAAACATAAGCTACCTTTTTCGGTATTGCAAATTCTGTGAGCATATTGTACAATGTTTCCCCTCCTACTCTAGTCTAAAATCAATAATTGATGTGCCAGAATATTGTATTCCCATTTCTTTTCAAGTATTAGTTGAATAGTAAATATCTGGTGGATAGTTGATCGATTTTACCTACATCCGCTCTGATAATCTCCAATAATTTCATCTGCGTATGGATTCAATCTTGCTAATAGAATGTTTAAGAAAATTTATTGGATATTGACAGAAGAGAAATGCCTCAGTAATAATCAGTCTTGTTGCTTTTCTTCTGAACTGGAACAATGATTGATTCTTTTCACTCTTGTGGTAATTCCTCCTTGTTCCAGATAAGGAGAATGAGTTTGTGTATCTTGCTCTACAATCCCCCCCCCCCAGCTAAAATTAAGTCAACCAGAATTTCGTCTACACCCGGAAATATGTGTTTCTTTAATTATTTAATAGCGATTTCTATTTCTGTCTGGTTAGGTTCTGGAATATAAGGATATGCTGTATGCATTTCACTTTCTCCACGCACATTGGGCTTTGGCTATGTGTTAAGCAAATCGTCAAAGAAATCTTTTCATCTATTTAAGATGCTATTCTGATCAGTGAGAACTGTTCCTTTAGCTTTCTTTAATTATAAGCACGAAATTGATAGCCTTTCTTAAGTCCGTTGATGCATTTATACATGTCCGGAATGTTTTTATTTTTTACTATTATCTTCAAGTTAATTAATTTTAGCTTTCAGAAATCGCGTTTCTTTGTTCTAAAAGTTTGGGAAGTTTTCCGCCAGATGACAGTGAAATTTTATGTAGTTATTTCGTTCGGATTTTGTAGCCAACGCTGTTTCTTCTGTTTTCTCTTCTCTGCTACTTTAGTGCATTCCTGGTTGAACCATGCTTTGTTCCTAGGTATTTCTGTGTGTCCCAATATTCCTTTTGCTGAAATCTTAATGTTATCTATAATTTCAACCAAGTATGAGAACACTTGTACACTCCGAACCTTCTAAAACGGAGAATCTGTTCGACACTTCAATCTGGCTCCCCTCTCATCTGACTCTCCTCTAATTTCTTTAAATTAAACCGCTCCGTTTTCAGATATGGAATATTTCCTTTATTCAACGATAGTCTCTCTCTTATTATCATAATCAACTCCTCTGAACGACCGAACATCAGTTGGGCTAGACTGTTTTCTTCTATCTACTAAAACGTGATCGATTTGATTATGTGTTTTCCCGTCTGGTGAGGTCCAAGTATATTTATGAACGTCGCGATGTGGAAATTTTGTAATAATCATGATAAGGTTTCTGGACGTTGCAATGTTCACGAGTCTAACGCCGTTGTCACAACCTTCCTTATGCAGACATTTATTCCCTATAATCGGTTTGAAAATACCCTCTCGTCCTACCTTCGCATTGAAACCGCCTAACAGAATTTTCATATGATATTGCAGATGATCAAATACCCGTTCTATTCTTTCATAATTTTTTTTATTGTCATCCTTATTTTCTGTTGGGGTGTGTACATTTAAAACAATAATATTACACCACCGACCCTTAAGAGAAGTAAAAGAAAATCTATCATTAACGCATGTAAGTGCTGATATTACGTATTCGTTTGTGAACGAAAAGCCCTGATCCTAGTTGGATCCTAGTTTTAATTTGTTCCCCGTAAAAGAACGTAAAATTTCCCTACTTGACTCATCCATTTCCTTCTCATCTAACTTCCTGATATCCCATTAGGTTCATCTTCTATTTCCAAATTCGTTCGTTACATATTTTAACGCGCTTGCCCTATAGAGACTTCTTATCTTCCATGTTCCAATTCTCATGTCGATTTTACTTTGCTGAGTTCGTGCCAAGTTATCAGTTCTGATCCGAAAATTCTGCGAATATATCTGAACAAGCTTTTTTTTTTTTCAGGATGAGTTGTTAGCCCCACACCAAATCCCCAAGCTGGAGGATCATCCATTGTCTTTCCGCGACTGCTTATTCAGTATATTCGGAGCTAACCTCTATATCCCAGAGGACTTCTCCTCGATCCACAACCTGAGGACGCGCCGTGCCGTGGTGACAGAAAGACCACATTTTACGGAAATTAATATAGCTATATTTTAGAATTACAATAGGTACTGATTATTCGAACACTGATTTAAAACACACAGGAACAATCAATATGCTCGGATATTGAATGGATATTAAGACTATGAAAGCTTTGATGCCGTAAAAATCGTAAATTAGAGACTAGTGTCAGTGTAGTATTTTATGAATGCTCGTACGTTTGACTATCCGAACTATTCTTGATGTATCACGTTGTTTCGTTTTATAGTTACAGAACTTTACAATGTTTTTGTAAGTAATTATACTCTTTACCTGTTCTCTGCCAATAGCAACTGTATGAATTCTAAAGGGCGCCTTGTATTGTTCACAGCTTCTTTATTAACAATCACTATTTGAATTTATTATATAAAGCTGGTACACAGGATAACTAAAACCACTTATCTATAATGTGACGTTTCGTAGAGCGCCTTATGTAAAAGGCGCACTGTACCTTTCACGGGTTCTTTAAAAATAGTAACTGTATGTATTTATTGTACAGAACTGTAGTATACAAAAGAGTACATAAAATCGTTCATCTTTGATGTGGACTCGCAAGGGCGCCTAATGTAAAGGGCGCACTGCACCTTTCACGGGTTCTTTACCAATAAAACTGTAAGAATTTATTGCTAAAATTTTGTACCTTTATTTATACTGTGATGTTTCGGAGGGCGCACCGGGACACGTCCCGGTGGGCCAGCACGGGCCTGGTCTTACGCCAATCATTTTGATCAAGTCCGTCTGAAAAATGAAAATAATTGAATGAAATGAAATCTTTGAGTTTTACGTCCCACGGTTATGCCGGTTAGGCTAAAGGAGACGGTGATAATGCGAATGAGTGAAAATGGTGGAATGAAGAAATTGGGAGGAAACGGGAGTACCGCGAGAAAACCCACGATGTTTGTCCACCACAAAGTTCACTTGGCGGGGGCTGGGATCGAACCCGGGACCCCAAGCACCAGAGGTGAACGCTCTACCACTGAGCCACCGTGCTCCCCTGTCTGAAAAATGAGTTTGGCCCAAAAATACAGTACCGTACTGATCAGCTCATGTATTTCATATCATTTCTTATTGTTATCCATCAGGTAGACTTAGTTTCTTTATTATTTGTACTTAGTGTGTTGTTACTTACATCTTAAGTTCGGAAGAGCCGAAGCAAATAAACCATAAACTAGAATGTTATACTTCGTCAATGCAGGGGTGTTACCTACTTTTGGGTTACCCCAGGCACATAGCCAAGGGGGGGGTCCGGAACCCCCCTTCCAGACCAGAAATGAAAAAAAAATTAGGGAAGGATGAAACAAAATGAAATGAGAAAAAGAATGATCAGCGTTAAAAATAAACTACACGAAGCTTTAGATTACTCTTTCTTATGAGGAAATTTGTATTACTTGCAATACATGGTTGCGAGGTGAGCAAGATATCCTGGAAGAGTCAGGGAATTTGAAATTTTTAGAAAAGTTGCGGAATTCTCAGAATTTCTGCTACTAGTCAGGGAGATTTCAAGCTTCTGAAAGCATAGTGGACATTTTTTATCATAATTTTTCGTTATCGCGTCCTTGCAGTATCAAACATGATATTTCAAAAACAATTTTCTACTGCTCCTTTAACCTGTCATTTGAAACGGACAGTAGTTGACGGAATAATAAAAACAAAAATATATGTGGAAAGAAAGTTTTGTTAACATTAGATTCGACAGAAAAAGGAAGGCAGATATTGCAAAATATTTTACAAGACTTTTATAATAGTGAATATGTACTTTTTATAATAGTTGAGGTCATAATGAAAGGAAAATTGTTATATTTGAATAAACAGATGAAGGATGTTAATACTGTATAATCTTTTTCAATACTTTTTTTTTAAATTATTATTTTACTCGGGATTTCTTCATAGTTTATTAAAATACTTACCAACATAAACTCACAAACCAATCAATATATGTTGATAGTAAAGTAGTTTAGATTGATCGAGCTCCTGGGCTTTCAGAATTTCATGTCACGACCCCCGCCCCCTTACGAAATCCTGGCTAAACGAATCAATATATGTTCCAGTAAAATTGTTTAGAATGATCGAGCCCCTGGTGTGATGACCACAGTATTTCATGTAGTGATGAGCGCAAGAGTCTTGGTCTTGCAGTTTTTGCAAGAGTCTTGCATGCAAGACCGAGACCAAGACCAGGAATCCCGATGCAAGACCAAGGGGTGCAAGACCAAGACCAAGATCAAGACCAAGACCAAGACCAAGACCAAGACTCTTGCGCAACAGTCTTGCACAAGTACCGGCACTACTTGAATTTTTTTATATAATGTAAAAAAAGAAGGAGATGGATTTCTTGGCTTCAGTAAAAATGCTGCTGAAGTGAATGTATTCCAGTAGTATCCAATGACACTTCTGATGCCGCACCTCGCAACATGGGGGTGAAGGAGATATATAAGTTTATTGAAAATGACCGATATTAGTGCCGAATCCTTAGTTTTGGGGGTCTCTGAGAAGAACAGCGACACGTTGATGCCGTTTAAATTCAAATTCAGCTCCGCAACTTGGGGAGGAGGAGGAGAGAGAAATATAAAAATAATCAAAAACGACCGATGTCAGAGAGCGCTTTACTAATGGTAAAAAGTGACTAACGAAATATATTATTATTATTATTATTATTATTATTATTATTATTATTATTATTATTATTATTATTATTATTATTATTATTTAACCCAACGAAGTGCTAGTAATCCATATTCACAAGTGAGACTTCAAATAACTTGGTGTTTGATGCCGTTATTTTGTATTTCCAATACAGGTCAAAAGTATTTATATAGATTGAATTTACACAAAAGACAGACAGTTGAATCGTTTTCAGTTTTCACTCAAATTATTCTAAAATATTAAGAGTTTTGATTATAATAATTATTATTTTTATTTTCTCTCTCTCTTTTTTTTAGTCAATATTGCTAAATATATATCATGATCTTCATAATAGCTATTCTGCCAGTATTGGCAGGTTACTTGTTGCAACTGAGAAGCTTCGATGTTCGGTGGTCCTCAGCTAGTCTCTTCGTCTTGACGTAGCAATTTTCTGTTTTAATACCTTCTTCAACTAGTCTCCTTCGCTCCCTCCCTCTCTTTCCTTCAACACTACCTTCCAGCACGTCCCTCATAATACAGTTCCTCCTCAGCCAATATCCTAACCAGTTCCTCTTCCTTCTCTTAACAATATCTAAAATTCTTTTTTCCCTACTGCTAATTTTTTAACACCTTCTCATTCGTTGTCCGTTCAATACAGCTAATTCTCTCCTTTTTTCGCCATGCCCATGTATCGAAATCCTACAATTTTTTTCATCACTTTTACGTAATGTCAATGTTTCTGCCCCATAGAGTACATATTGGAATCAGTAAGACAAAATCTCAATATTTAATTGGAAGTTTGATTAATACAAGGATTAGCTCATCGTAGTTGAAAAGAAAAATCTGACGCCTTTAGAGTGTAAAAATAATTTTGCAATTCATGGTATTTCAATAATCTGTGCCATCTTGATTTATCTTTCATGCGTCTCAGGGGTAGCCTCCCCAGTTTGGGAACCAGTGGAGTGTTGGATCTGTTTAAAATATAAACAGATTACGAAACGTTCTGATTTAGGCATTTCTTAAAAGTAGTGAAGCGTGGGCACCCATTAAAAAAGGAAAGGTCATCACCTATGTTGTACACTATCATGATACTTACTCAAAGTTAAAACTATATTACATTTAGAAACATGTATTGTATTTCCGTTACTATTGGCGCATTGTAGAGTTTATTATCCCTTATATCAATAGTAAAATTTACCTATGAAAAGCTTGAGAATTCCTAAATGCAAGACTTGCAAGACTCCTGCATGCAAGACCAAGACTGGATGTGCAAGACCAAGACCAAGACCAAGGGTTGCAGTGCAAGACGAAGACCAAGACTGGATGTGCAAGACCAAGACTAAGACCAAGACTACCTCGGTCTTGGTCTTGGTCTTGCATTTGCTCATCTCTAATTTCATGTCACGGACCTCCCCCCCTTCACGAAATCCTGGCTACATGCCTGGTTACCCAGTATTAAGTAGAAGCGTTTGATTTCTCGAACAAATCAGTTCATGAAATATTGTCAACTATTTTACCACAAAAAGTTAAATCAAGTGATCCGTGAAGTTAGCTGCATTAGTTGTGACAATAATTGTGATTGCTACGTCAGCATCCATAGAAAGAACGTTTCTTGCGCTGAAAAGGATAAAATCTTATTGTCAATTAACTCAGACATCGGAACGTTTATCTGGTTTAGCGCTAATGCCGATTAAAAAATAATTTCTTCAGAAACTTCGGAGGTTAACGACGGACGTTAACGATGAACTCATCAAATCATTTTTGTATCAAACGAGACCCCTAGAAATTAAACATTAATGGGTAAATAATTGATTTATAGCAGTATTATTTGCAAACTACCACGTATTTTATTCTATTCTATTATTTTATTCTATTATTATCTGTTTGTTTGTTCTATTATTTTATTCTATTATTCTATTCTATTATTTTATTCTATTATTATCTGTTTGTTTGTTCTATTATTTTATTCTATTATTTTATTCTATTATTCTATTCTATTATTATCTGTTTGTTTGTTCTATTATTTTATTCTATTATTCTATTCTATTATTTTATTCTATTATTTTATTCTATTATTCTATTCTATTATTATCTGTTTGTTTGTTCTATTATTTTATTCTATTATTCTATTCTATTATTTTATTCTATTATTATCTGTTTGTTTGTTCAATAGAAGTGTCCTTTTGTAGCATCGAGGCTACATGAGACATGGACCGACAGGCTAAGGTAGATTATGAACCATTGTAATGCGTTCAACACTCTCACCCGAGAATTGAACCCGGGATCATATCCGTCAAAGGCACGCACGCTAGCGACTAGACCAGCAGGAAGATCATATGCGTAACTAGAGGGAAACTATGCTCCGTAGCAATTACTCATTACTTCAAAGAGGGAGAGCTGCAATGAATAATAATAATAATAATAATAATAATAATAATAATAATAATAATAATAATAATAATAATAATAATAATAATAATAATAATAGCTAGGAATGCAATGGATATACTCGATTGCAATGAAATGAGCTGAGCGAGCTTAAGCAACGTAATCAGTTTATTGTGACTTTTTAAAACAATCAGTATTTTTCATAACAATCGCACAATTCTTCGTCTTGACCTTTTGTTCCGGCTAAAAAAAGTTTAAAAAATCGTTAATTTGTTTTTAAATTGTGATTAAAATTGTAAATTTTTACGCTAAAAAAATAAAAGGGCTTCGCCGGAATTTTTGAAAATCACGCGCAGATTTTAATTGTTGACAAAAAAATCACGTGAAAACTTTTTCCCCATGTTAAGTCTATGGAAGCGTTTTTCGGTGATTATTCCTCGATGGTACATCGGATTTTTGATTTCGACCTATGTTGTCACTCAGCACGACATACTCTATCAGCGTGCTAAGTTTGGTTGAGATCGGCCAAACGGTCTAGGAGGAGTTCGCGGACAACCAAACGGCTAACCCGAGTATAAGAGCTTCGCTCGCTTCGCTCGCTCAGCTCAATAATGATAATAATAATAATAATAATAATAATAATAATAATAATAATAATAATAATAATAATGCACAGAAGCCAGCAAATCAGTATACGTCACTGTCTTTACTTTTTAGATATGAGTGCTTTTAATTTCCATCCAGTTCCTCTTCTACACAAAACTTTGGAGGAACGCGTCCTCTCTGTCCCTCCCACTAGAGATATCCGGGGTTCAGAATTATCTTAATGAACGTTTCATAAGCTAATTTTGGTTCTTGAAATAGTACAGAAGTTCTTCATAGATGGCAGGACAAAGCAATTTTTCATTAGAAGTTAAAATTTTGTAACACTTGCAATCATTTTGATCAATGTTTTCCTTAGTCGATGTTTATTTATACTTTTATCTTAAAATTGTAGGTGTAGTAAATGTCTATGTTTACTTTTCTGTATTTTAAACGTTAATTGAAAAGCATGCGCAAAAAGTCTGATAAATATCGTAGGTTGGGATGCGAGAGAAAATTGAAGCTGCACTTCGAGAGCACTTTTCGCTTCTTTTATTTTCATTTATTCAATTTTTAAAGAAGCAAAAATGGGCAATGTATGTCCTTGCTTCGAAAATTATTAATCCTTTTTATTATAGAAAGTCAAGAGTAACTGATTAGTCTAGAAACCTGTTGTCATCTGCATCTCTATGCGGATACATTAAACAAAGAAAGAAAGAGAGAAAAATACACGAAATTTAAATTTTCCTTTGAGTGGACTAGTAAAATAAGAGGCTTGACTAGCGTGAAATTTCCGGAAATTTTAGATCACCAGGACCTTTTTTTCGGAAAGATTTTAAAGTTTCAAAAATTTAAAAACAAAAGCAAGCAAACATAAAAGATTCATTTGTATATTATTCCTCCAGAACTTTGAAATTTTGCATAAATATTCTGTATACAGTCTAAAGTGAGCATGGGCGGAGTTATGGTGGGCATTGCCCCCCAAACTTTTTGACAAAAATAAAAAATGCCCACCTATACGATGGCCACCTACCGAGACCGACCAAAAGGTCTTCTCCCCCCCCCCCCCCCAGTAGACAATTCATAGCTCCGCCTATGAAGGTGAGATAAAGTTTTGTGAAAGTAGTTCCCAAGGAAAGGACCGGGAGTGGACGTTCGTGTAACTGTAGTAAAATTCGAATTTATATCAAGGACTATGTATATGTAAAACATGTGTCTGTAGAATGTACTTGATCTGGATCAAACATGGCCTGAAGGAAAGAACTTGATCCAATGTTCGTAGGTTTGCTTAAGAAAATTTCCCTCGATTAAGAAAAATTTCCCTTTTAAAATCACATTTTCGCTAGTTTTTTGAATGTTCAACTCCTCTGACAGAAGTTATGTGATAAGATTAATTTAACCAAGGGCGGATCCAGAGGGGGGCGATCGGGGCGATTGCCCCCCCCCCCCCAGAAGAGGAAACTTGCTTATTTTATATATAAATAAACCCATCCATAACAAGTTTGGAGCTCCATAACAAGTAGCAGTATTACTACCGACCGCCCCCCCCCAGAAGTCCGTCCTGGATCCGCCCCTGAATTTAGATATTAAAAGAAGTACCAATCTCATTTGTCTTATTCATTTGCTCTTTCTTTCCTTTTTTCTACATTTTCTTTCACATTCTTTTTAACAAAAAAAAAAAAAAAAAAGTACACCCAGAGAACAATGGGTGCAAATTTTGCTACTTCGAACACACACACAAACTCTTGCTATTGTATTTGTTCACTTCTTAAAAAGAGAAATATATATATATATATATTTTCAGCAAGCAGTCAGTGCAAGAATTTCCCTGGAATTTCACGTTTTATCGAATAATTTCCTCTTTGCTAAATTTACCAACGAAATTTCCCTAGATTAGGTAGGCTAAATTTCCTTCAAAGTACGGACACTGCTTTGATTTGCTTAGTAAGTATGTAATTTTTTTTTTTCCTGTGCAAACATTTGTTCCCAAGGCATTGACCATCAAGTTAGGATGTGGACTTAGTCAAATTTTCACAAAAATATCACTAATTGCTATTAAAAACAAGAATAGTGGAAAATACATGGGACAAAACTCTCCAATGTTTAAGAGAATGCAGGATCCTCGGTGGCTCAGTTGTACAGCGTTCACCTCTGGTGCATGGGGTTCTTGGTTCGATCCCAGCTGGCGCCAAGTGAACTTTATGGTGGATACACACCTTCTGCGTGGGTATTCTCGGGTTCTCCCGTTTCCTTCTACTTTCTTCATTCCACAATTTCTTTTTCATTTCTCATCATCACCGTCTGCTGTAGCCGTCATAACCGTGGGACGTAAAACTTCAGGATTTCATTTCATTTTTAAGTATAATGCAACTTGTACTTATAATAAGATTTACTAAAAGCGATTTTTTTTACCGCAATCGGAAACTAATTACTAATTATCCAGATATCAATGACATACAGAAAGAAGGCCGAATGAAACAATCTCTAGACAGCACACAAACTATTGTTTAGACCACAAAACTTGTTGAAAGAATTAACTAACTAACTAACTAACTCTATGGCCTATGGAACCCGGAGGTTCAATATCGCGTTTACAAAAGCTCTCCATTGACTTCTATCCTTAGCTAACTGTATCCAGTTTCTACTTTGTATTCCAATCTCTGCGAGATCCATCTTAATATTGTCCTCCCATCTGCGCCTAGGTCTTCCTAATGGTCGTTTTCCGATTGGTCTTCCACTCAAGACTTTGAAATCGTTTCTACTTTTTTCCATTCTAGCTACATGACCCGCCCACCTAAGCCTCCTAGACTTGACGACCCTAACAATGTGGGTAAACCATATAAATTATGTAGTTCCTCGTTATGAAGTTTCCGCCATTCCCCATTCCCCATTCCCGTTCCTCTTGGGTCTGAATATTCGTCTCAGGATCTTGTTCTCAAATACTTTCAGTCTATGTTCTTCCCTCAGAGTAAGCGACCATGTTTCGCAGCCATACAGAACAACAGGCATGATTATCGTTTTGTATATTTTAAGCTTCAAATTCCTCGACAGAATTCGCGACGACAAGAGATTTTGAACCGAATAGTAACACGAATTCCTTGCTTTTATTCGACATTTAATTTCTTCGTGAATATGATTTTCCTCTGTTAATATTGATCCTAGATAGTTGAAAGAATAGCAATACGAAATAATTTATTATGCACCTTCCAACTATTGAGTTTCACCGGTAGTTTAATGTTTGTGTCTGTGCCATTTGAAATCTGGAATCAATTATTTGAAGTTGAAAGCAATGGATGCGCATGAGACGAGACGAGACGAGACGAGACAGAATTTTCCTGACAACATTCGACTCGAGACACAGCTCTTCCAATAGAGAAATATACATTTTTCGAGTCGAGAATCATATTTACAGCACATTTTCGAGACGAGACAGCCTCAAATCTTATCTCGTGCGCATCCCTAGTAACAGTAATAGTTTTAGTATTAGTAGTATTATAAAGGTTACCATGAAAGTTCTGTCGCTTTTTGTGGATCTCTGTGTTCAATTGGCCCTCACACCGTGAATTGAATGCGAATACGAGATAAGGCGAAGGTCAGTTGTTTGTGTGCGTATATCCAACATACTAACTGGTTGTGGCAGTTTAGTTACACCGTGAACTTGCGTAAGGGCAGAGTGAATATTGGAACTCCACAGAGCGTCACAAGGCCTTGTATGCTGTACGAGTTCAAAGTGGGATCAAACGCCGATGCAGCGGAGCGGAAGATATGCCAGGCCTTTAGTTTGGGTTCGTGACTATGCGGACGTGACGTGACTATGCGAACGTGACTATGGTGGTTGAACAAGTTTAAAGACGGTGATGAAACACTCGAAGACGCATCACGTACCAGAAGTGGGTCCTGTACAAAGAGCCACGGTGCAGTCGTTATTAGGTAGAATCCAATGAACCGGTTCCAAAACAGCCGAAATCAACATTGCACCAGAAGAAGCTCTTGTGTGTTTGTTGGACTGCTCGCGGCATCGTACATCGGAAACTGCTACCAGCTGGTAAGAGCATCAAAGCAACTGTGTATTGTTAGCAGTTGAGCCGTGTTCAAGAAAAACTCAAATTCTGGAACCAGCACTTCTGAATCGCAAAGGGGTCCTAATTTACAGGACAACGCTAAGGCTCACGTGGGTAGTATGACCCGGGATACCATTCTACGCCTTAGATGGGAAACACTTGCATTCGCCATACTCCCCGGGTATTGCACCGTCCGATTATCTCCTGTTCCATGCCTTGGATAATCACCTTCGAGGACGCCAGGTAAAATCCCTAGCAGAGATGCAAAATGCACTTGATATCTTCTTTGCTTCACGGTCCATCAAGTTCCACCGCGATGGAATCCATGGCCTTCCAGAACGTTGGCAGAGGATCGTCGATCTGATGGAGACTATTTTTGATCCTCCAGCTACGTCTTACAAGGGAAGAGAGGGAGATTATATATCGAAGTAGAAGATAGTTTATATACCAATCGAAAGCACTAATGACGCCTATCACGAAACTGCAATAACAATTTTCCGAATGCATATGCTGTGCGAGTTATATAAATATACAGGGTGTCCAGAAAATCCGTCTCCACCCCTAAAAATCGCAAAGGATGAGACATATACCAAAACAGGAAAACACGTGTTTGATCATTTTAAAAGTATAATGTATCAAAGCAAAAAATGTTGTCCGAGGACCACCCTTAGAGTCCCAGATGGGGTCCAACTCAAAAATTGCTGAGCTCCTTCGTGGCTAAGCGTTTAGCGTACGCGCCTTTGGCGTGGGAGACCCGGGTTCGATTCCCGGAGGGAGCTCATGCGGTTCGGATTCAACGTTAAGCAGTAAGTCCATGTCTCATATAGCCTCGCTGCTGAAAGGCACGTTAAACTCAAATTCAAATGAACTCAATCAAAAATTGCAAAAGATAGGGGGGAAGGGCAAGAAGCATATCGTTGGAAAGCTGTTGGAAAATGAAAGAATGCGGAAAAAGTCTCGACTCTCTAAAATTGCTCTGTATAAAATGGACTCCGTTCAAAATGTCAGCAAAAACATTGTAAAGTCTATGTCCACTCAAAAAAAAAATGAAGCGGTGAGAGAGATATCAAAACAGGAAAATACGTGTGTCATCTTTTCAAAAGTACAATGATTGAAACTAAAAATATTTGTCCCAGGATCCCAGATAAGGTCCTACTCAAAATTTTCAAATGGCAAGGGGGTCAAGTAATACATAATTTAAAACTGTTGTTAAATGAAAGCAGATGGAACAAGTCTGAACTCTCTACGACAAGACTGTGCAAACATGCGTTTTAGTTCTTCTTTCTGTAGCCGGATTTTAGTTTATTTTCACTTTAATTCTTGTACTCAACAGAAATAAAAGAAATGCCAATACTCTGAGATTCTGCTCTCAGGGCCCAGTAATGTCTAAATAAATGAAAATAATATAATAAAATAACAGCAAATTAAGAAATAAGGAAAAGAAAAGACGTAACATTTGACATCTTTGAGCATAGAACTGACTAGTTAACGCAGCGTTTCCCAACCTTTTTCAACTTGCGGCACACAACAAGTGTAACTTGAATTCTCGCGGCACACACATATAATTATTATTATTATTATTTGCAAATATAAAATATCATGGTATTTTTTTTTCCGTGATTACTAATCTCCTTCTCACAGAGATGAAAGCTCGATCACTGGCTTTCCCCTATGCTAATTCATTATGCTTATTTTTTTATTCTAATTTTAAAATAGAAAACAATTGCAATGAAATATAGGACTCAGATTTAAAAAAAATACGCTTTCCTTTTCGAAAACTGTATCCCACTTTTCCCTAAGAACGAAGATAACTAAATAACGAACGAACAAACAAATGTCTTGTACTTTTAACTTTGCTGTTTAAACCGAAACCGGTGCATATTATTGCAATCACACAGCTTGCGATGCGTCGAAGTCAAAACACACCTGTTGAACAAAGTGTTGTTCTATCATTCACGTGCGAATGAGTGTTCTACGAACGTTCACTTGCGTACCGTACAAGTGCTTCCATTTCTCGGTGTTAGTATGACTCTCAATTGAAGCGTAACATAGCAGCTAACCGTGGAAATGTGTACGAGCCGAAATACTGCCTGCTACAGAGTAATAGATG
The DNA here is from genome assembly GCF_964235325.1 of Thermobia domestica. Classification (NCBI taxonomy): domain Eukaryota; kingdom Metazoa; phylum Arthropoda; class Insecta; order Zygentoma; family Lepismatidae; genus Thermobia; species Thermobia domestica. The sequence goes on from NC_137467.1 coordinate 20,422,187, forward strand.
TAGAATAATATATTACAATTCCAGTAATTTTTTCCATGATAGAAATTCATAGTAATGTGAAATACATAAATATACCTTTTTTCCTGTCTTGCAATTTGGTTGCTTTAGAACTAATAATTTTGTTTCGATTTCCTCGCGGCACACCAGCGGTCCATTCACGGCACACCAGTGTGCCGCGGCACACCGGTTGGGAAACGCTGAGTTAACGTATAATGTATATACAACCACGAACATAAATTAGTAAAAGTTGGAGCTATAAGAAATAACGACTCTTACCTCTACTTATTTATGTTTATGATTATATATACAATAGTGCTACTTATGCTCGTTTTCTGGATTATCAATTATAAATGGTTCAAAAAAAAAAAAATGCACCAATCACAATGAATACGTGCAAATGTCTCCTAATGACAAGTGCCGATTGCAAAATAGAAGGTGAATGCGCTCGGAGAATCGAAATGAAGATGTACATTTTAACCGACCGCCATTTTACACAGATAATTTTAAAAAGTGGAGACTTGTTCCGCCTTCTTTCATTTTCCAACAGCTTTTCAACGTTACTTCACCTCCCTTGCCATTTGAAAATTTTGAATGGGACCCCATCTGAGACTCTGGGACAAATATTTTTAATTTCAATAATTGTACTTTTGAAAGGATGACACACATGTTTTCGTGTTTTGATATCTGTCTCACAGTTTCAGCTTTTTTTTTGGGGGGGGGGGAGTGAGATGACCATAGATTTTACAATGACTTCGTTGACATTTTGACAGGCCGCCATTTTGCACAGGGTAATTTTAGAGTCGAGACTTGTTCCATCTTCTTTCATTTCCCAACAGCTTTCCAACGATATGCTTCTTGACCCCCCCTACCTTTTTGCAATTTTTGAGTTGGACCCCGCCTGGGACCCTACGGGTGGCAATGGACAACACTTTTTGATTTGATACGTTGTACTTTTAAAATGAACAAACAAATGTTTCCCTCTTTTGGCATCTGTCTCATCGTTTGTGATTTCTAGGGGTGAAAACGGATTTTCTGGACACTCTGTATATTCATATAACTCGCACAGTATATGTATTCGGAAAATTTTTATTGCAGTTTCGTAATAGGCGTCATTAGTGCTTTCGATTGGTATATAAACTATCTTCTACTTAGATATATAATCACCATCTCTTTCCTTGTTAGTTGACATATCGGTGTTCGAAGGTGGTGGGTGAAAAAGGGACATAATTTTCTTTGTTACCTTTATAGTAGTAATTAGTAGTAGTAGTAGGGATGCACACGAAACGAGAAGAGACAGAATTTTTCTGACAAAATTAGTCAAGACACAACTTTTCCAGTAGAGAAAAATATTTTTCGATTTGAGACATCACTTTTACAGCACATTTCCCAGGCAAGGCAGCCTCAAATCTTGTCTCCTGCGCATCCCTAGTTGAGTTGAGTTTGAATTTAACGTCCCTTTCAGCAGCTAGCCTTTACGAAACGTGGATTTACTGTTTAACGTGGAATCCGAACTACATGAGCTTCCACCTAGAATCGAACCTGGGTTTCCCACGAAAAAGGTGCGTACGCTAACCGCTTAGACATTCCTAGTTGAAACTACTGTTAGGTAAGTTTTTTCCTGTACTTAAAATATGCTAAGTACAAACTTCAAATCATTATTTTCAGTGTAACTTCAGCATACCAAGCGGGAACATAAGGCCAGTTTGCACCTAGCTCCACTAAGTAGAAACGGGTGGAGGATTTTTCCTAAATCCATAATCCATATATATTTTTTTCCGGATAAATAAAGAGAATATTACGTAAAAACTTTTTTTTTTTTTAAGAAAACCTGACCATACACTTTTCTTTATGACTGTACAGTCACGAAACAAATTATTCTTCATTTGACAAAATTTCTTTTCCTAATAACTCACCAATAAATTAACCTATTAGAGTCGACTTTGGCAAGTTGTCAAGTTATAACTATTCTAAGGATTAAAAAAAAAAAAAAAATCCAAATTAATTCATTTGTTCCCAAGTTATTGGCAAAAGAAAATTTGTCAATTGTCAAATACTTTCCTTTCTGTGTGTACTCTCAGAGACGTGTATAGAAATTATTATTGCAAATTTCTTTGAAAGCAAAATAAGGTTATATGGAATTTAAAGCAGTGATGATTGGCTACAATTTTGTGAACAACAAAGCACTTCTAAAGTTAAATAATTCCAGTAAGTTACTAGTTTGTGTTGTTCATTGAATGAATATGGGTCTTGTAGTTACAGTGCGCATGCAACTATAAATAAACAGCTTTTTTTTTTTTTTTTTAAAAAAAAAGAAGAAAAACCAATCTTATCTTGCGCTGAAGAGCAAAACTTTATTTTTACCCAAACGTTACTCTAAGACCTCAAAAACATTCCTTGAGATTAGGAAATAGGCCATTACATAATCACGTAATCTAAAGAAATGTAAAAAAGGGTGAAAGAGAATCTGGAAAGATAGAAGGACGCATGACGTCACGCCATCACCCGTGCCTATCTTTCCTCGTTGTATTTATTTAAGAAGTGGAGGGACGCAATTGATATTTTATAGAAGTGGAGGAACGATGTCCCATCTCGTTCTCACCTCTGGTTGTAACTCTTGTAAGGGGTGGGAAACAAAATGGAAATTAAAAGAGAAAAATTTTTCCCAGTTTCTTTTGGAACTACACCTAGTAACATTGCCCATATGGCAGGGAGCTCCTATTTTTTTTAACATGTACGCATTTATTCATGCATAGCTTCTATCTTCTCTATTGTAGACAAGTAGTTACATGTATCTGAGAAGCACCTATTAGGATTCTTCGACGAATAAAAGAAAAAAAAATTTTAGCACTTTCCTGACAAATGCTTAGTTTCGGAGATACAGCTAGTTTTAGGTAATTTAGTGATAATGATACCAGACTGGCTACACTGTGACCATCAACACACAAAAACTACTCAACGTGTTCCTTACATCGACACAAGGAAAAAAAATGTGTGTATTTATTTATCTCATCAAAGTGTAAAATAAAATTTTCTCTTGTTTCGATGTATAAGGAACACGTTAACTGGATTTGTTTCTGGATAGTCATAGTACAGCAATGTATGGCGTCTTATCACTAAATTGTCTAAAACTGTCTGCATCTCAAAAGCTAAGCACTTCTCAGCAAAGTGCAAAATAAACGATTCGTTTGTTTTCATGTGAGGAAAATATGTGCGAAGTTTGTCGGTTTCCTCCTGAAACATCCTGTATAACTATTAAAATATACTTCATGGTTTATACGTTATATTTCATTTACTTGGCTGAGGTAAAAGTTTTGTTTAAAAACAACTTTTAAGCTTATATTTAGCAGTAATTGTTCCTTATAATTGTAAGTGGACAGTAACTGAATATTTTAGCAGACCCTAATAATAGCGAATGTAGACTTAACTAAATAAAAATGAAGGTAGAAAAGAAAGTACGAGTAGTTTTCGTCCGAATTTTATAAATATTTAGATAATACTCGCTAACAGGCAGTGTTGGGCAAAATCAATTGAAATCAATTGCAATTGATCAATCAATTGAAAGTAATTGCTGTGAAAATCAATTGCAATTGAATTAATTGCCAATGAATTTTAATTGCAATTGAATGACTGAATTCAATTGCAATTACTTTCCACTGCAATTACTTTCAATCAATTGATTAATTGCAATTGATTCTCCATTATTAATGGTCAACTACAATTAACAATTAACCATTACTTACTTCAATTGTTAATTGCAATTAATAATTAAATTTACAGATTAATTGTTAATTGTTAATTCAACTGAAATTTGCCCAACACTGCTAACAGGGAGTGCGCCGGCATATGCATGCATTCCTTTGATTTTGCAACCGCTGCTTTTACAGGCCATATTTCACTGCTGGAGATATGTATACCCTTTATGCAATGTTTTTCAGTTGGAAAATAAACCGTTTGTAACTGAGATTATACTCCGATATAGATCATTATTCATCATTATTCACCAAAGTGAACCAATGCCATAGATGGCTAATGAGAATTAAGACTTGTTCGCCAATTAACCTTTCAACTGAGATTCTAAAAGAAGATTTTCTGAAAAACAGTGAAATGAACTTCGTAGGAAAAACTTCTAAATTGGGTCAAGCACTCGAGGAGCATGAGAGAACTAATGTGATATTAGATCGTAAAAGTTCTAATCGCATAGTTCTAAACTTTTCTGAAATATAGTCCTATATGGGTTGTGTTGGGAATGAATGGATTAAGTATATATATATATTAATTATTATCTTTGTATAAGTGTATATCAGAACATGTACAAATATTTGAACTCATATCGTATTTGTCACGCACTGAGATGTCTGGTATTCAGTTGGAACATAACATTTAATGAAAACTTGAGGAAACTTGTATGTTCATTTACTGTATTAAGCAGAAACGAACTAACTGCCAAAATTACGAAATCCAGGTAAATACGACGGCTTATTCCTTATGCGCATGTACTAAAACAAAATGAGCGTAAGATACACTGAGGAAAAAAAATCGCATGTGGCGTATGTAAAATCGTATGTTACATTTGTAAATCCTGTAGTTTTTGGACTGAACGTACAACAAATGTATAACTGAAAACGCATGTTTCATAATAGTTTCCGTATAAGTGTTCCATCTATACGTAGTTTCCGCATGAAACAATATAGGCGGTCGGGATCTCACTTACAAGTGGACGTATATAACATATAGCTTAAGAATGTAGCACACGTGTATGTATGTAATATACGGAAGACTGTTAGATGTTTGACCTCCTGCAACGGCATGATGTAACATGTAAGCGGGAAAAGTATGAAGCATATGGATAACGTATGCTTCGTACTGATTTCTATAGTAAGCAAGAGGATTCCGTATATTTGTACAATATACCGCTAAGGGATTTTTCTCAGTGCATCAACTAATTTTCGTAAAAGAAACCATTTCCTTTAATATGTATTTTATTTATTTATTTATTTGTCATCCACATAAGCATAAGCCCAATTATAGTGTTGGTGTATTACATAATACATTTACAATGGTTTTCTTAAACATAGAGTTCATATTACAGATGTCAATTTCTTTGTGTTTGATACATATTTTGTTATAAGTAGAAAACATTCTCCAAATTGGTGATTTCAATATTACGTTGGTCCTTGCTTTTTTGCAATAAAACAGACCAGAGTTATTAGCACGAGTTTTAAGTGTTGGGACATGAAAATATGGTGTTGATATGAGATCCGTGCAATTAAATTCGTTTTTTACTATTTTATGGAGAAAAATCAGATCTATTAGGTTTTGCCTTTGTTCAAGTGTAGGATACAAAAGTTATCTATAATTAATGTTAGATAGTTTTCGTAAGATGGATAGATTTCAGTTCTCTTGTATGCTAAGTATTAGATAAATTTAGATTGGACTTTTGCCAGCTGGTGTCGGTATTGTTTTGTTGTTGCGACGGGTACCAGATCACAGCAGTATATATTCCAGCTTTGATCGGACTTGTAGGAATAATACATTTTTCTTAGTGTGATAATGTTGTTAAACTCCTTTCCAGTTCTAATTATGAACCCTAACATCTTAAGAGATTCATTAACTTTGTTCACCATATGGTTATTAAATGTTAGTTTCGTATCAAATGTAACTCCGACGTCTTTGACTGAATTTAATCTAAGATCTGATTAATTGAATAATTAAAATCTACCTGATTTTTGTTTCTAGTAAACGATACAATTTTAAATTTATTTATGTTTACACTATGTTTATTAAGAGAACACGAGTTAGCAAAAATTTGTAAGTCATGTTGTAAATTGAGACAGTCATGGACAGTGTTTCTTTCAGAAAAAAAAAATGTTCCGGAGGACACACTCAGGCCCGTATCCAAGGGGGGTCTAGGAGGGCCGGGCCTCCCTAAATTTTTACAGGCCCCCATAAAAATTTCATGTTAGGCTTGCAAATGAACTATAATATGGTGATGAAATATAATATATTTTGATCGGCCCCCCTAATTTCTACTGGGCCCCCTAAATTTTTGGGTTTGCTACCGGCCTGCCGCACACTTAGTATACAGAGTCACATAGGGTATATTATTTTCAGACGGCACTATTCCATTCATTATTATATTGTAGATGTATTACTTTGGTCTCATCCAGGGGAGCATTCTCAGAGCTCCGGGGGCAGTTCCCCCAAAAGAACATGTCTGGAAGGAACGCTGGTCATGGATAGTTAGCTGATTTCTGTCCTGATGAGCATGGGTGCCCATCTTGGTGGGAGGAGGGCAAGAATCTGGATATGTTTGCTTGGATACAATGACAATGAAACACGCACATCTGAACGGGCATCAGGGCCGTAACTTGTGGGGGCAACTGCCCCTCCAGGGAAGCTCCCCGCCGTTGGAAGGGGGCCACTTTAAGACAAAATTTTCTTACTCCATATACGATACGAACATGAAATTATAAATGAAGCATCAAATATGTTCGCCACCGGTACATTACATAAACAAAACAGCACAAAAAAAGGAAAATGAAACAAAAATGAGTCTTGGGCCCATTTCAGTAAAAAAATGTCTACTATTAGGGGACCTAGAAATAATATTTATTCGTATGGCTTTGAGGATTGTCAATATTGTCTCTTTAATTAATCTGTCATGTATGGAATGGGCTAGAGGCGTAACTAACAGTCCTACAGACCTTGCCGTGCAGGAGGGTACGCATACTCCAAGGGTCCATAAAGAGTAAGAGAAAGATGGAAAGAGGGAGCAAAAGAATTAGAAAAACAACTTGTTCTAGGGGACCCAAATATGCGTATTGATGCGTGCCTCCCCAGAAAAAATCTAAGTTACGGCGCTGACGGGCATCCTTAACTTATACAGAAGTTGGGGCCAGTACTGGTTACTGTCGGACATAAAATATTATACTCAGTTTTCTTAAAATTATGAATTATGGTACTCAGTTCGTTATTACACAATACAGTACGATTTTACTAGACAATTTAGCTATATGAATACGAGCATATAAGTAAAGTCACATTTACCTTATTTCCCTCTCAACTGCATATGAACTTCTCTTTGACTACAGCGATGAAACTTACCTGTAAAGAAGAAAAAGAAGAAGAGCATTAGTTCATATAAAATCATGTTATGAAAGCAAGTGATTAATCGCAACTTCTAAAATACAAGTACAAAATTGGTTAAATCGGATCTTAGAGGGACATCGTTTTTCTTTCTCTTCATACCTGTCAAGCAAGTGTTTCTTCAAGGTCGATTCAGCTCCGGTCCCCATTCCCGAGCAGCATCTCTGATGTTATCTGATCTTGCCCCCAGGCGGTAAGACTAACACGTTCTGATATTTTTTATTGAAATGACATTTTTAATTATTTAACGTCTCAAAGTTACGCATTTTAGGTTCAAGGAGACTCATGGTTAGTGGCGGATCTAGAAGGTAAAAACTAGAATGGGGGGGCAGCTAGAATCCAGACTATGATTCGCTACTATTAACTTACAAAAAAATATAAATAATAGTTTCAATTGTTTTTGTCATTCAAAGAACTGGATGGGCCTAAGCCCCTCCCCCATCCGGCCCCGAGCTAGATTTGCCACTGCTGCTGATTCATCAAAGTGGATGACTGTGAAAAAATTGGTGGAATGAGAATGTATGAGAAAACCTAAGAATGCTGAGAACACCCATGAACATTATGCTATTTACTTTAACTCAGTGTCATTATCTTGAATCAGTAGAGCGTCGTCGCACTAGTATAGCTCACAGGTGACGAGAAGAACCCTAAAACAGGGGAAGCGGAGAAAGGTCAACAACACGGTTAAGTCCATTTTCGGTTTTTGAGGTGTGGTCTATACCTAGATGTCGTCTGCCACTCCGGGTAAAGTTATATGTGTCTATTCTGTGGTGTCATTTGAAACCCCTGTGCGAAAAGTGGGCGAGCCCATACCTACGTCACACTACTTCTGCTAGGGTTCTTCTCGTCATCTGTGAGCTGTAGTGAGCACTCTACCACTAAGCAACCTGGTATCCTTTTAAAATTTAGTTACAACTCTGGCATAGCTGGAATCTTTTATTATTATTATTATTATTATTATTATTATTATTATTATTATTATTATTATTATTATTATTATTATTATTATTATTATTATTAAGAGAAAAAGAAAGTCGGCATTATTTGTCTGTCGCGATGTTCATACTGAATAAATGAATTGCTATCTTTTAACAGTAACGTATCTAGAAATTGATTCCGATTATCTAAGCCTAAGAGCTATATAATTCAAACTTTTAATCTAAATATGGATAGATGTAATGGAAACTCCTTTGTTACACTTTCTAACTATAGGTTCTGATTATTCTACTATCCTTAAAAATGCTGAAGTTTGCATTTTAACTCGTCAAGTCTAAATGAAAATTGTCTATCTCGTTCCTTCGCCCTATCAATTTATACGCCACTGCCTACAGATATAAGTAGAATGTTAAATAAATATTCAATTCACTGTTTGACATTCGTAGACCCATTGAGATATTTTAAAAAATGGGGAAAATGATTGTCATAAAATTAAATTCTTCTTCTTGATAATAAACAAGGGCTCGTCCTTTGTCATTGGATCCTATAATGTGTGTACTACACTACTGTATAGTTAAAATAAATTATACGTGTTAATAAATATAATATTAACTATCTTAATAATACACAAACGTCTCAGTCTACGTTACGTTTAGTCTATGTTATGCTTTTGGTAATAATAGAGATAAACGTCTCATTCTAAGTTACGCTTTCACTAATAATAGGGACAAACATCTTAGTTTATGTTACACTAATCCTAATACGTCTCAGTCTATGTTACGCTTTTACTAATCATAATAGGGACAAACATCTTAGTTTATGTTACACTAATCCTAATACGTCTCAGTCTATGTTACGCTTTTACTAATAATCATAGGGACAAACATCTTAGTTTATGTTACACTAATCCTAATACGTCTCAGTCTATGTTACGCTTTTACTAATCATAATAGGGACAAACATCTTACTCTATGTTACACTAATCCTAATAATAGAACCAAACATCTCAGCCTATATCACGTTAATCTCAATAATAGGGACAAGCGTACCAGTTTATATTACGCTAATTCTAATAATACTAGACAAACGTCTCAGTGTACGTTTCGTTAAAACTAATAACAAACAAACGTCTTAGTCTATGTTATACTTTTGGTAATAATAGACATACACGTCTCAGTCTATGTTACGCTTTTACTAATAATAATAGGGACAAACATCTTTTTTATGTTACACTAATCCTAATACGTCTCAGTCTATGTTACGCTTTTACTAATAATAGGGACAAACATCTTACTCTATGTTACACTAATCCTAATAATAGAACCAAACATCTCAGCCTATATCACGTTAATCTCAATAATAGGGACAAGCGTACCAGTTTATATTACGCTAATTCTAATAATACTAGACAAACGTCTCAGTGTACGTTTCGTTAAAACTAATAACAAACAAACGTCTTAGTCTATGTTATACTATTGGTAATAATAGACATACACGTCTCAGTCTATGTTACGCTTTTACTAATAATAATAGGGACAAACATCTTTTTTATGTTACACTAATCCTAATACGTCTCAGTCTATGTTACGCTTTTACTAATAATCATAGGGACAAACATCTAAGTTTATGTTACACTAATCCTAATACGTCTCAGTCTATGTTACGCTTTTACTAATAATAGGGACAAACATCTTACTCTATGTTACACTAATCCTAATAATAGAACCAAATATCTCAGCCTATATCACGTTAATCTCAATAATAGGGACAAGCGTACCAGTTTATATTACACTAATTCTAATAATACTAGACAAACGTCTCAGTCTACGTTTCGTTAAAACTAGTAATAGACAAATGTCTTAGTCTATATTATGCTTATGCTAATAATAAAGATAAACGTCTTAGTCTATGTTACGCTTATACTAATAAGAGGGACAAACATCTTAGTCTATGTTAGGGGGCGCGGTGGCTCAGTGATAGAGCGTTCATCTCTGCTGCTTGGGGTCCCTGGTTCGATCCCAGCTCGCGCCTTGTGGACTTTGTGGTGGAAAAACACCATGCTCAGGGGTTTTCCCGGGGTTCTCCCGGTTCTTACCACTTTCTTCATTCCACCATTTCACTCGTTTCTCATTATCCCGTTTCCTTTAGCCTAACCGGCATAACCGTGGGACGTTAACCTTAAAGATTTCGTTTCATTTTTAGTCTGTGTTACGCTAATCCTAATAATAAACACAAACGTCTCAACCTATGTTACACTCATCCTAATAATAGAGATAAATGTCTTTGTCTACCTTACGCTAATCCCAATAATAAGACAAACGTCTCAGTCTATGTCACACTAATCTTAATAATGGAGACAAACGATTCAGTCTATGATACGCTAATCCTAATAATAGAAACAAACGTTTCAATTTATGTTACGCTAATCCTAATGAGGTTCGATTTCCGCGGGAGCTCGTGTGGTTCGGATTCCACGTTAATCAGTAGGTATACATCTCACATAGCCTTGCTACTGAACGGGACGTTAAACTCAAACTCAACTCAAATCAAGCTAATCCTAATGAGACAGACTAACGTCTCAGTCTATGTTGCGTTAATCCTATAGGAATAATAGAAACAAACATCTCATTCTATATTATGCTAATTCTAACAGAAACAAACGTCTCAGTCTATGTCACGCTAATCCTAACAATAGAGACGAACGTTTCAGTCTACGTTACACTAATAATAATAACAGAGACAATTATCTAAGTATGTGTTACTCTGATCCTAATAACACAGACAAACATCTCACTCTATGTTACGTTAATCCTAACAATTAAGACAAACGTCTCAGTCTATGTCACGCTAATCCTAATAACAGAAATAACGTCTTAGTCTATGTTACGGTAATCTTAAAAGAATAGAGAAATATTTCAGTCTATGTCACACTAACCCTACTGACAGAGACAAACGTCTCAGTCTATGTCACGCTAATCCTAATAATACAGACGAAAGTCTCAATTTATACTACCCTAATTCTTACAATAGAGGCAAACATCTCTGTCTCACTAACCCTAGTAATAGAGAGAAACGTCTTAATCTATACTACGCTAAACCTAACAATAGAGAGAAACAATTCAGTCTATGTTACGCTACTCCAAATAAGAAGCAGTGACGCTATTGGATGCTATGCTGTGTATTGAGTGTTAAATCATTGCTATATATTTATGCTGTGCTATTGGGTGTTAAATATATATAATGAACCTAGGGCATTATTCAGTTTGAAACTACTAATTATCTACATTTTACACTTTTCAGCCTCAGACTACAATGAGCTCGCTTCTTCTGAAGTTCAAACAAAATAGTTAGACATCTTCCTCTCCCTTGGGCGGTTGGTGGAGGAAGTAAATATATATTTTTCGTATCCATAATAATAATATTCTCAATTTTACACTATATTGTCCTCTTCGCTCGTCTGTTGAGTAGCGGGTATGCCTTTCGTGCACGGTATATCGGGTTTGATTCCCGGTGGATGAGCTTCGAATGTTGAACTTCATTACGGTGTAAATATACGTCTCATAGCCTCGGTGCCGAAAAGCCATGCTAAACTCAAACCACTCAAATCCAATCTACAGTACATGGGTATGGCGTGGGCCCATAACTGACCCATGACCCACCAACCACCGTGACCCACGACCCATCATGATCAAGTCTGACCCACGACCCACCATGATCCACCACCCACTGTGACCCAGCCGAAATAAAAAGTTTACATTTGTAATAAAACAAGGCTGTGAAATTATCACTAATCGAAGTTTAAATTTCTATGGTCAATCGCTCAAGCTCAAGCTCTGTGGATCTGATCTTTACGATATAAAATAGTAAAGTGTTTGTCATGGACCATAGTAAGATGACTTTCAATTTAATTATGGTATATAATTATTTCGTTGGTGAATTACAGATACTTTTCAGTAGAAAATAGGATGAAATTTAAAAGTTTCAAATCAAGGTAAAGTAGGCGAATGTAAAGGATAGAAAAGTGTAAAATTCGACTGTCTCGAAAGCCAAGTAGTAAGTCCTATTGCTAATCTTACAATTATAAGTATGAATATCGAAAACTATCTGAAGTTATTTTTTCACTTCGGCATACTCGTCTCAGGTAAGTAAATAAAAAGAAACATGGAGGCTTCGAAAGTAAAACGTAGACAAATTCATCAGTGTTCAGAATATGCTGTTTACAATTCACTAAGCAGAGTGGATCGATGGGTCGTAATGGGTCATAGTGGTTCACGGTGGGTGGTGGGTCGCAGTTTGTTCACGTCATGTTGATCCATGACCCACTCACAAATCTTGACCCGCTTGACCCACGACCTACTGACCCACTCCATCTCTGATGGGGACTACTTGAATTTCATACACCAAGGCGAATGTTTAACTTACAAACAAGATTCTAACACGTGCCAGAGATGATGAATAACCTTTTGATTCAAAGAGAAATTAACGGAAACTTAATTAATGAATTAGAATACCACTCCGACGTAAGGAAAGTGAGGATAACAATCGGAAGAATACCTCATTAATTAACCATTGAGAAATCTGTATCTTAAGGATCTAATTGATTTCGAAAGTATATAAATAAACAGACATGTAGAATACAGTATCAGTCTACTTTAGACAGTTTCAACCAAAACAACTACTAACAATGGCTCTCCAGAAATCCGTAAGTATAATTATCCATAGTGTTGGTGCCCATCAGGCGATGCTACTGCTGTAGGTTGCGTGGTTGTGTATTATTATTAAGTATTCTGCCTTTCGGCAGGTTCTGGGACTAATGAGTTTTTTTATCCCTTTTTTTCTTCTTCTTAATTTTCAGTTTGGATCTGGAAATGTTTCTTCCATATTTCTCGATTTTCAGCTTCCTCTTTTAACTCCCAATATTTTCTTCTATTTTTCAAATCATTGATCACTTTTGTTCTTCTTCCTATTCCTCTCTTTCCTTCTATAGACAATTTCTTCGCAAGATGTGTTCAGTCCAATTGGCCTTTCTATGAAGGATGGAGGCTAGAAGCGTTTTCTTCTCTCCTGTCTGTTTTAGAAGGTCTTCGTTTGTTACTCTTTCTGTCCATTTTATCTTCTCTATCTTCCTCCAACTCCACATTTCGAAGCTCTTCAAATGTTTCTTCTGTAACTTCCGTAATCTTCAAGTCTCTATTATTTAACCACGTATTATTTAACCTCGAAATGAATTATTTTGAAGTCTTAGAGAAGTGCTCGAATAAGCAGAAGACAATGCTTCTCAGCCGCTAGGTATCTAGGCTCTAGGCGAGTGAACATATTTACAACTTGTTTACGATACGTTGAATGGTATTGTCTCTAGGTGAGTGAACGTGTTTACAAGTTGTTTACGATACATTGAATGGTATGGCCTCTAGACGAGTGAACATGTTTACAACTTGTTTACGATACGTTGAATGGTATGGTCTCTAGGTGAGTGAACATGTTTACAACCGGTTTAAGGTACGTTGAATGGTATGGTCTCTAGGTGAGTGAACATGTTTACAACCGGTTTAAGGTACGTTGAATGGTATGGTCTCTAGGCAAGTGAACATGTTTACAACCTGTTTACGATACATTGAATGGAATGACCTCTAGGTGAGTGAACATGTTTACAACCTGTCTAAGATATGTTGAATGGTATGTCCTCTAGGCAAGTGAACATGTTTACAGCGGAACAGACAAAGACAGTCAGACATACAAAATTTCGTTTTTCTACATATAGAGGTCATGAAAGGTAAAATCTGTTGAAATCTCGAATTAGACATTTTCATGATCACATATCTCTTACAATAAATTCATTGAAAAACTGAAAGAAATGAAATGAAATCTTTAGTTTTACGTCCCACGGGTATGCCGGTTAGGCTAAAGGAGACGGTGATGATGAAAAATAAATAAAATGATGGAATGAAGAAAGTGGGGGGAAACGGGAGAACCCCGAGAAAACTCACGACCACGGCGTTTGTTCACCACAAAATCCACACGGCGCGAGCTGGGATCGAATCAGGGACCTCAAGCACCGGAGGTGAACGCTCTGCCACTGAGCCACCGCGCCCCCTTCCTGAAAGAAAGAGTTTACATTTATAGTTGTATGAGTACTGCAACTACGTCCTGTAACATTAGATGTATGATAGGGAGGTTCTATTTCTTGACATGGAAAAGAACATTCATACCTGTATGACTCATGTCTTCTCATATTACTAAGAAGTAATTGCATTTACTTTACAACCACTAGCAATCTAGTTTTATAGTAGTTACGAATTTCTCCACTTATGAAGAATCTTTATTTTTAAAATTCCTTCTAGACAAGCAACGGAGGAATGGGAAGAAAGATGGGAATATTAGTGGTTGACAATAGGTGAACACGATTCACAAACCTGACATGCTTCATAATACGAACGAAATTGCCTGAATCGTTTTCGAGAAAATTTTCTGCAAAAACTCACCCCCAAGAGTAGACTCCTTTTTTTTTTTTCAGAACAAGTTATCAATGAAACAGTACCAAGATAGTCTGAGTCGTTTCCGAGAAAATCGTCTAGAAAGAACCAACCTTAAAAAGTAAACTACCCCTTCTGAATTTTTCCTAGAGACAAGACTTACGTTATAGCGCAGCGTTTCCCAACCGGTGTGTACCGAATGGACCGATGGTGTGCCGCGAGGAAATCGAAACAAAATTATTAATTCTATAGGAACCAAATTGCAAGACATAGGAAAAAAATGCATGTTTTTGTATTTCACATTACTATGAATTTCTACCATGGAAAAAATTATTGTAATTGTAATATATTATTCTACATCTATTACTGTGTAGCAGACAGTATTTCGGCTCGTACACATTTCTACGGTTAGCTGCTATGTTACGCTTCAATTGAGAGTCATACTAACACCGAGAAATGGAAGCACTTGTACGGTACGCAAGTGAACATTCGTAGAACACCCATTCGCATGTCAATGACAGAACAACACTTTGTTCAACAGGCGTGTTTTGATTTCGACGCATCACAAGCTGTGTGATTGCAATAATATGCACCGGTTTTGGTTAAAACAGCAAAGTTAAAAGTACAAGACATTTGTTTGTTTGTTCGTTATTTAGTGATCTTCGTTCTTTGTGAAAGGTTGGATATAGTTTTCGAAAAAGAAAGCATATTTTTAAAAATCTGATTCCTATATTTCATTGCAATTGTTTTCTATTTTAAAATTAAAATTAAAAAAAAAAAAATAAGCATAATGAATTAGCATAGGGGAAAACCAGTGAACGAGCTTTCATCTCTGTGAGAAGGAGATCAGTAATTACAGAAAAAAGACATGGTATTTTATATTTGCAAATAATAATAATAATATCTATGAGTGTGCCGCGTGTGCCGCAAGTTGAGAAAGGTTGGGAAACGCTGTTACAGGGGTATCAAATAAGTGAAACATTGATTTAAGAAACATGAAAAATCGCTATAGTCGTTTTTGAGAAAATAGTGAATTTTGATTTCCACCCGTCTGTACTCTTATTTCAGAGAGTGGGAAGAAATTTAAAAAAGATTCCTGGAAAATCTTATAAAAACTTTAAGTTTACGATACATTGAATAGTATGGTCTCTAGGTGAGTGAACGTGTTTACAAGTTGTTTACGATACATTGAATGGTATGGCCTCTAGACGAGTGAACATGTTTACAACTTGTTTACGATACGTTGAATGGTATGGTCTCTAGGTGAGTGAACATGTTTACAACCGGTTTAAGGTACGTTGAATGGTATGGTCTCTAGGCAAGTGAACATGTTTACAACCTGTTAACGATACATTGAATGGAATGACCTCTAGGTGAGTGAAAATGTTTACAACCTGTTTAAGATACGTTGAATGGTATGGCCTCTAGGCGAGTGAACATGTTTACAACTTGTTTACGATACATTGAATGGTATGGCCTCTAGGCGAGTGAACATGTTTAAACTTGTTTACGATACGTTGAATGGTATGGCCTCTAGGTGAGTGAACATGTTTACAACCGGTTTAAGATACGTTGAATGGTATGGCCTCTAGGCGAGTGAACATATTTACAACTTGTTTACGATACGTTGAATGGTATTGTCTCTAGGTGAGTGAACATGTTTACAACCTGTCTAAGATATGTTGAATGGTATGTCCTCTAGGCAAGTGAACATGTTTACAGCGGAACAGACAAAGACAGTCAGACATACAAAATTTCGTTTTTCTACATATAGAGGTCATGAAAGGTAAAATCTGTTGAAATCTCGAATTAGACATTTTCATGATCACATATCGTTTCTCAAAAAAAAAAAAAAAAAAAAAAAAAAAAAAAAAAAAAAAAGGACACCTCTTTAATTTGAACAATTAAAAGGGCATTTATTCAATGTCATATCAGGAGCTGGGAAACTTAAATACATTTTTAAGAACAAAAATTAAAGAGAAATTCAGTAAGTGTTGTTGTAAGTATTGTTTTATGTTCATTTTAAAGCAAAATTAGTACTTTATTACTATTCTTAAGTGTATAAATAATTATATTATATTGATAAAATGAAAACTAATTTATTGTTCTTGAATTTTAGCTTTTCCTCTTTGTAGCTTTAGCTGTTCTGGCTACTGCACAAGCTATCGGACTTATTGGTAAGTTGTTCTATATTGTTGCTTGATTTTATAATATATGGTAGCCTCGCTCTAAACATGCATATTCTTTTCTTTCAAACGGATACTATCAATCAACCGAGTACTTTGATATACAGACATTACCCCTAAAATCGGTCTTTTTTTTAACACTTGACAAAATAAATTCAGTTGTTCTAACATTTACTGTTCTTAGAAAAATAATATATCACTATTTTGATATACTATTATCAAAGCTTGCTCGGCATATATGTATATACACAGGCATATATATACACACAGGCGCGGATCTATAGACCCCCCTTGACGCTCAGGTATACATTGGATAAAATGGGCTTCAATACTGCTTTACAGTGGATAAAACGGCCTATGGTTTAACCCCTCCCTTGATCATATCCTGGATCCGCCACCGTACTTATATATATATATATATATATATATATATATATATATATATATATATATATATATATATATATATATATATATATATATATATATATATAAGTGAAATCAGTATAATTTATTTTACATACACTATTCACAAAAATACACATACTAGCTATTAAAACAGTCGCAACGCCAAAATCAGATCATTTTTGACAGATGAATATTTCTCCTGACAAATTAGGTTGTTTTCCGTAAAAGTTCATTCAACGAACCTTCTGATCCTGATATAAACATTGCAGAATTGTATTACTCCGCCAGTCATCGGATGATTGGCTATCGGTCAGCGCTTCTTTCGAGAAGCACGTGTTTGTACCCTATCGATGTTTTACCTATTCCCCGCATGTGGCTATATTGTTAACTGTGATTCGCGCTAAAGTTGTGTCAAAACCACTTTCAATGCATGCGTATTCTCTTTTATTGCATTAATTCAATTTAGTTCTTAGATAAAGTGTTGTCTAATTCTAAGGAATTCTGGTAATGAGCCTTATAAGCAAGGACTATTTTCTTCTGCCGCATGGGTGTTCTAAGGCTCTTTAACCAATAAAATCAATCACCACGTGTATTTGTTTACATGAGGTACTGAATGTTCCTTGAATACACTTTATATATATATTTTAGAGAACAACGTGCGTTTGTTGACTCTCAGAACAGTGGACGTAAGTAGCATGTACACTGGAAAATAGCCCCATTTCTTACAAGAAAGGCACATGGATCCAAAAATGTCACTATCTTCGAATGAACACCACGTGTTCAGCACTATTCACATCATACCTCGTTACGGCGTTCCGCTATGCTGCTTTATATTGTCTTCAACATCCATAGAGGGCAATGAATTGGTATTCTTTTCATGTGAAACAATCCAGATACGGAATTTTTACAACATATACCTCAAATTTCTCACTTGAAATCTCACTTCGATTCCTTGGTGTTAGTTCACGTAGTTAAAATCTCACATAAATTTTAGTCCACTCAAATTTAGTATTGGTGTTGAAAATGGAGGTTAAACTAAATCAATTAATCAGAATTCTGTATAAGCACACCAGACAAAAAAACACATATTAGTCACCTCCTCTAAAATGAACACTGGCTCGTATGATCAAAAAGGAGCCATTGTGTTTGGGCGTCACGCAGCAAATGAAATTGCCTGATATGTTGATGTCCAACGTGTCTACAAGACATGGTCTAATTTGCATGTGCATGGAAAACGGTGTCAGAACTGTGATCTTATTCCAGATAGTAAGTAAGACCTCTCTAGTGAAATGCTGTGTCCACCAAAGGAAACAATTCTGGCTACACTGCTGAGTAGGATTTCTCGAAGTTCTTTCTTTTACATCCACCAATTATTCCACCAATTATTTTATCGTCATTTAGTTTTATTAGTTACAAGCTTTCTTCAGCATTAAGAGCGTACTCGTGAGGCGCAAAACTAGTAATTTTCATTTTATTTAATTTGTCTTCCTAGGTGGAGTAACTGGAGTAAGTAGCGTCCATCGCAGTAACATCCATTACCCAGGATTCCCTGCGATTGGCTACGGTCTTGGATATGGCTACGGACTCGGAGGATATGGTCTAGGAGGTTATGGACTTGGACTTGGAGGTGGACTTTGGGGTTAAATGTTTTCCAAGATCAAAGTTCCAAATTCTTCTGGTTCCTAAATTTGCTGTATCTTAGCTTAAAAGTTCGTAGTTAAAAATGCTATCAGACTTTTGCTTGTCTTTTGTACATTTACATTTCTGAACTATGAGTCTCTGCTTGTAAATCAAATAAAACAATTCATCTGCAATACATCAATTAATTCTATCCTACATCCCGATCACAAGTAGTATATATATCCCTGTTAGAAGTATATATATATATATCCCGCTGTTAAAGGAATTATTGTGTCACAGCTAGAAGTATGTGTGTCACTATTAGAAGTATGCGTGCTGCTGTTAGAAGTATATTCGTCACAATAAGTATTCCACTGTTAAATGAGTCACATTAAATGTATGTTTGTCACTATTAGAAGTATGTGTGTTATTGTAAGAAGTATGTGTACCACTGTTAGACGTATGTGTGTGTCACTGCTTACGTTCGACAATACTTTTGTTTCGATAATAAAAAAAACAGGATATGTATAGCCACTCAGTGGTGGATCTAGAAGTTAAAAACTGGGGAGACCGGCCAGAACCCAGACTATGATAGGTATATCATAAGTTTGGTATAAAGTTTCAAAAATATTGCAATCATTTTATAGGTAGAGGCTATAAATAACGGTCCGGGCGAGTGTTTTCTCCTTCACCAATTTTATTAGAAAAATTCTAATTACAAGATGTCTTTGATTTTACAAAGAATGAGTTGTGTCTTTTCTTAATGACCAGATTAAGGGATATCGATGTTTTGCCGGGTGCTCCTTCCGCTCATGGCAGCATCCAGATGCAATGTTTATAAGTGAGATTTGTGGATAACCCTCTCAGCTCACGGCAGCCTCGCAAGGTTTCCAGTTATAGTTGGGATCCCTAGTATAGGGTTTAGGAAAGGTGAACTCCTAGTCCAATGCGACCTCAGAGCAGGTGATGGTTAGTTGGTCACTTGGTCGAGTGATACCAGGATTTCATCTTCAATCTTATCTTGTCTGGTACGCTACGAAGTTTCGGGCTGTTGCTCATTGCTTCCATGTGTTTTGCTTTATTTGACGTTGAGGGCTAGCGTATGTCGTTTAGAACTGCAACTGTCGCATGACCTTCCCTGGTCATTGGTTCTTAGCGCCTAAGGTAGGCGTGGCATTCGGTAGATCTGTAGGTTTGGATGGTGCGTGCCTATTTCCTGTAGAAGTGGATCTTCTGATTGGTGGAGTCTGTTCCAGAAGGCAGCCGATCGTTGTCTCCGGAGCTCGCTCAGGGTCTGAATGTCTAGGTCCTCGTGAACTTGAATTGTGCTGGTGTCTCTTGGATGTCCCGAGATGGCTTTCACTGACCGGTTTTGGACTACTTGTAGGTGTTTCAGATGAGTCGCAGCTGCGTGCTTCCAGGCGTCGTGCGTATACATAAGGATGGGTTGTATCGTCATCTGGTACATGTGTAGTTTGGCCTCGTGAGTGAATTGATTGTTGAGTAAGATGGAGAGCAGAGCCCGCATGCGCTGGGTTCCTTTCTTGGTTGTTTCCTGGATATGAGCGAAGAAAGTGAGTTTCTTATCGAGCAGCATACCCAGATATTTTGCTTAGTCTTGGAGGGGGAGGGGGACTCCATGGAGGGTGACGGAGATGGGGCGTTGCCTGATGTTCATTGTGAAGTCCACCAGGGTTGTTTTATTTGTGTTTATTTTTATCTTCCATTTGTGGGCCCATTCTTGTAGGAGGTTGATGTGCCTCTGCAGGTGTAACCGGGTGAAGCGATAGTTGGTGTTGCTTGCGAAAATTGCCGTGTCATCTGCGAACGTGGCGATCATTGTGTTCCTGGTGGTCGGAAGGTCAGATGTGTAAACATTATACAGTATTGGAGATAGGCAGGAACCTTGTGGGACACCTGCTGCGATTGGGGGCGCGGTGGCTCAATGGTAGAGCGTTCACCTCCGGTGCTTGGGGTCCCTGGTTCGATCCCACCTCGCGCCGTGTGGACTTTGTGGTGGACATACACCGTGCTCGTAGGTTTTCTCGGGATTCTCCCGTTTTCTCCCATTTTCTCATTCCACCCTGTCACTCATCTCTCATCATCACCGTCTCCTTTAGCCTAACCGGCATAACGGTGGGACGTAAAACTTAAAGACCTGCTGCGATTGGCTTTGGGTTCGCAAGATGACCGGCGTGGTGGACTCTAAATGTCCGGTTTTGCAGGAAGTTTTGTAGCAGTTTTGTAATGTATGGTGGGAAGCCTGTTTTGTGAAGTTTGTGGATGAGTCCCTGATGACAGGCTTTGTCGAAGGCCTTTTCGATGTCTTGGAATAGGCCAATGGTGTGGCCTCCAACGTTGAACTGGTAGGTTATTCTCTCCACTACTAGAACAAGTTGGTCCGTGATGCGGGCGGAATCCAAATTGGTGTGGTGGTATGACCAGGTTGTTTAGGATATGGTCCATCATCCTTCGTTGTATGAGTCGTTCCTATACTTTGCTCGTGTGGGAGAGCAAACTAATGGGGCGATAGGTTTTGGGTTTTGTCCTGGATGTCCGTTGTTTTGGGATGAGAATAAGATGAGCTTCCTTCCATGATGCTGGGAAATGGCCTTTTTGCATAATCGCATTTGCAATCCTGCAGAGGAGCACCATGACTTTCTTGGGTGCATGTTTCAATGCTGGCGGGGTGATCCTATCCGGGCCTGCCGCTTTGTTACTGGAGATCTTCTTGATTGTCTTCTGCACCTCACGGGGAGTAGTCAGGGCAGTTGGAGGGAGGGGAGTTACTTGCTGGAGGGCCTGCAGGGTGCGGTGAATGGCTGCCTGGGTCTCTGCGTCCAGTGGATTGGGGTGATTTTGGAACACTGTATCCAGGTGAACGGCGAATTGTTCTGCTTGTTCTTCGGGTGTATATAGGGTGCCATTTGGACCCCGGATGGGTGGGTGCGTGGGGTAGAGGTGGGGGCTGTAAGTCGACGCACTAGTCGCCAAAAGTCCTTGGAAGGGACCATGTCGCGTCTGGTTCCATTGTTGAAGTCGGATCCGGAGAAGTCTCTTCTTTACTCTCTTGCACAAGAAGTTCCACAGGGTTTTCCACACAGGGTTGCGGGTGCGTTGCCATTGCCGACGGACCCAGCGTTTCAGCTGTATTAGCGCTTCTGTCCTGATGTCCTATGCTGCTTGCGGGGTGGAGTCTTGTGGCTGGTGGTGGCCAGACGGTAGGCAATCTGGATGGATGCGGTGAGGGTGGCGATCGCTTGGTCTATCTCTTCCGGGGTTGTAACTGGTTGTCTGGGTCCGCGAGGTCTCTGGTATACATGTCCCAGTTTGTTTGTTGGATTTTGGGGAGATGGGTGACTGGGACGTGCGTTCTGATTCAACTGTGAACACTATTGGTATATGGTCGGATTGGAGGTCTGATATTACATCTGGGCCGTCGACAATGGCTACGTTTTTGGCCAGGGTCATGTCCAGCACGTCCAGGAGTCCGCCGTTGGCGGGGAAAAAGGTGGGCTCTGTGGGGGCGGCGGCGATGAAGTTCCTTGTGTGGAGAGCTCTGCGGAGGATGTGACCGTTGTTGTTGGCGACTCGTGCGTTCCATGTGGGATGCTTGCTGTTGAGGTCACCGGTTACGAGGTTACGGTGCCCCAACTGTTGCATAATGTCCAAGTCTGGTGGGTGCAGGTTCGTGGCATGGGGGCGGTATGCGGCTATCACATGTAGTGGACCGTCAGAGGAGTGGATCGTCACTCCTGCGGCTTCCAGGGAGGTGAGAGCTGGAGATTTGGATGGGATCGTGTGCAACGTCTCGCTTCACAAGGTTTAGCCCTGTGATTGGCCGGCGAGGTTGCGTCTCTCCGACCAATCAGGTTCTTAGTTTCGTATGTCTCATTTGCGCTACGTGCAAGTTACTTAACAAAAACTGTTTAGTACAACTAAGATGGTGGCTTGTTTGTGGCGTGCTAGCTACAGCTATCTACTGCTACTTCTAGCTACAGAATGCACACGTTAGCGCTTTTCTTGTCACTGAGAGTTCGTTTCACTGAACTAAGACGTCAATTTTAACACACTATTGTTTATGCACACGAAAAAAGGGGAGTTGTGATGAAATAAAGTTTATTTCCACAAAAGTAACTAGATTTCCGAGGAGCACGAACACACGCGTCTTCTCGTAAGCATCTAATTCTGTGTAAAATACCAGGCCCTTTTGTGGTCTCTCTTTTATTTGTCCTCTTCGGGTCCCTTCGTGAGGTCCCGTCTGCTTTCGGCTTCAATCGGTGTCTTTCATGTTGACTTCTCGTCTGCTTCATTGTAATTGTATTAAAATGTGCTTTTGTCGTGATGTGGAGATCCTTACAATATATAAATAATAGCTTCAATTATTTTGTCACTCGAAAAACGAGGGGGGGCTAGTCCCCCGGCCGAGAGCTAGATCCGCCACTGTTAAGTGATCGTTTTCCCTTGAAGATGTTAACGAATTGACTACAAGCAAAATCGGCCAAAAGAAATCTAACTACTCTAGATCGTGGCCCCACGTAGCATACACTGAGAAAAATAGGTTGTTCGGACAGTGGTATATTGTACAAATATACGGAATCCTCTTGCTTACTATAGAAATCAGCACGGAGCATATGTTATCCGTATGCTGCATAGGCACTGCCCTTAGATGTTACATCATTCCGTTGCAGGATGTCTGATATCTAACAATATTATACACTGTACACATGTATATACTGTACTTACGTTACATTCCTCAACTATATACTACATACGTCAATTTGTATGTGAGATTATGACCACCTATATTGTTTCATACGGAAAGAACGTATAGATGGAACACTTATACGGTAAGTACTATAAAACATGCGTTTTCAGTTATACGTCTGCTGCGTTAACTCCAAAAACTACAGGAATTACGCATGTAACATATATTTTTAAGTACGCCACCTACATTTTTTTTCTCTCAGTGTAGCCACATACGCTCTCGTCTTTACCACGAGCGGCCCGGTCGAACACTCGGTCGAACCAATGCAATAACTTTCTCAGTCCAGCCATTTTGGGTGAGATTATCTTGGGTTTTGATCATTCGGATGAGGCAAATATTGAGATAGTACCTAACGTAATGGTACCAGGTCGCTTCTATTCTTTCCCCTCAATTCCCCGAGTAGTGTGATCGCCAAACGACGTCATCCATCATACATGACAGGCTAACATGGCCATACACTCCGTGTTCCATCTGTACGTACTTTCCGTATGAAACAATGTAGGCGGCCAGGATCTCACATACAAATGGACGTATATAACATATAGCTGACGAAGGTAACATAAATATATGCATGTGATATACGGAAAACTGTTAGATGTCAGACATCCTGTAACGACATGATGTAACATCTAAGGGCAGTGCCTATGTAGCATACGGATAACGTATGCTCCGTACTGATATCTATAGTAAGCAAGAGGATACCGTATATTTGTACAATATACCGCTGTCCGGAGAACGGAATTCTCTCTGTGTAGATTCCGAAAATCAAGAAATCCCATTTCTAATCTTAATAACTCTAGGTATGTATTTAAACATGATTAAAAAATTCATTGTTGTTCAAGAGTTATCGTAAGGAGTAACAAACGAACGGATGTAACAATGTTATAAAGCAAACTAGCATAATCCTTATATCATAGCGATCTTATGAGGACCACTAGTGTGATCCTAATAAACTTATAATCTTTTAAGGCACACTAATGTGAGGTTAATAAGATTACAACCTTGTAAGACTCACAAGCCTGATCCTAATAAGATTACAACTTTATAATACCAATTAGCGTAATTCTGATTAACATTATAATCCTGTAAGTTCCACTAACATTATCCTAATAAATTACATAATTTATTACTTATTAACTAAATAATGCAAGTTCACTGTAGACACAAGAATCAGGCTATAAATTTAAGATAGCTATGTTATAGGAAAGAACTAATTGTTAAATTTTACGTTTCCCCTAAGAAATCATCGTGTACCATTGGGAGTAGGCGTAAACCCAGTTGAATACCATTAATCCACATTAATTGATATATCAAGTCAAGTATTGTTGCTGGAAGTCAGCAATACGTAAGACAAAGAACTTAATCCAAAACATCTGATAAGTTTTAGTTTGTAATTGCCACTTAAATTATTACTGTATATAGCAATCAGTTCCAGCTGAATTCTCTGTGACGGCCGAAAATATTGGCCAGAGGACAGGGCAAGTAAGGTGAGATTCAGTACTATGACCAATGCACCAAAGCCTCGTACTGCGTTTTCAGTCGAGCACACGCTAGATAAAGGTTGTGCCAAACGTTGTGACTGAGAAACACAGTCAATGTACTTAGACTTTTCACTCCGTATACCCTCTCCTGCTTTGCTTTGCATTGGCTTAGCTGGCCTTCCTCTGGTTAATATGCGGACGATCTAAGCCCCTCAGACAGTGCTATGACCAATGCAACAAAGCCTCGTACTGCATTTTCACTCGAGCAGACGCTAGATAAAGGTTGTGGCAAAGTTGTGACTGAGAAACACAGTCAATGTACTTAGGCGTTTCACTCTGTATACTCTCTCCTGCTTTGCTTTGCATTGGCTTAGCTGGACTTCTTCTGGTCAATATGCGGACGATCTAAGCCCCTCAGACAGTACTATGACCAATGCAATAGAGCCTCGTTCCACCAATTATTTCGTAATCATTCAGTTTCACTAATGTGCCATAAAATTTAAAAAAATCGTTTTTCTTCAGATTTAGAAATAATTTTACACTTAGAAATTTCTCAAACAATTAAAGGTAAACGTTTAACCATTTAATGATCAAGAAGGTCCATTTTCGAATCCTGTGTTAAGCTGAACTTCCACGTCGCTATACGGTTATCACACTTGCAAAGGCTGGAATGAGAGTGAGGGGGCTGTAGATCCGGACCTTCAGGTAAACAGAGGCCTTCACTCTAATTGCTGATTGTGAAGCTGAGAGATAATTCTTCAAACGAGCCCTTATCAACAACAAATTACAGGCTGCGATGGAACAAGAACGCATTTCCGCTCTCGCCTTGTTATCAATTGAATATGAGCTGACCAGTTCTCTTGAATTCCAGGATGTGAAAGAGGACTTTGCCAGGACGAAAGCTAGGAAAAGAGATTTTTGGTGGGTATTCGCTTTTTTAATTATTGCATTTATATAATAGGACACTTTGCGCTTTTACGTATTTCGAAATTTACATTAGGTTATACTCTACTGCATGGAATTGTTGATGTCGGAGAACTACGTGTATTCCCTTAATTTGCCTACTGTACTTTCACAGAAATGTATTAGGCGAAGTCAGTAGGGTGAAGGTACATATTTTTTTTAGCCTTGGGCCTCCAGGTGGGTTAATCCGGCCCTGGTACGCGCTTACTGCGCATTTCCGGTCAGAGGTCATGCAGTTCAGACCTCCCCGTTGAACTGTCTCATATAAACTCGATATTGAAACGGGCCATTAAACTCCAAATGAACCACTCTGCAACCAGTCCTTGTGACTCTAGAATCTGGGACCAATGGTGATTCCTTATTATGCAGAATCTTATTTGATAAGTCAGGTGACACTATATGCAAACATTGGGTTGGGAGACTTGAAGAATGACTATCTAGTTCAATATTAGCTTTGGAATAACATATGTTAAATTCTTGAGTATTTATTTCTGCTAGTATTACACATAATACAATTTAAATTGATGGTAATCTTCTATGAGCAACAAGCATATTAAAGTTATTTATCCCCAAAGTCCTCCTGCAAGACCATAGCCTCCAAGACCATAGCTTCCAAGACCGTAGCCTAGTCCATAGCCAACAACTGGATAGCCAGGATAATGAAGATTGGTGCGTTGAACACTGCTAACGCCTGTTAGTCCACCTACATTTGATGCAAATTCAAAAAGATAAAATTATCCAACTAGGTATAATATCGGTTCATTTTAAAATTAAACACACTAATTCTGCATTTTCAAGTAACATTATACTTAATAAATAAATAGGTACAAGTGACATTGCAAAGAATAATATGGATTTTTAAGGTGGATCACTAGGTGTTCTCGGTGCTATGCTTATCGCTACTTGAATAGTGCAGCGTTGCCAGATAGTGTCGAGTGTTTACTGATACCAGATAATAAAGGAAGTAATGATGGAATTCTGCTTGAATAATTACTGGAGAAATTAGTTTTCGACCTTTCCGGCAATTCACAACTAAGTTCCGCTTCTCAAATTGCAACGCTAGAATCCAGGAATTTTCTAATTATGACTACCACACTAAACGTTCAAATTTGGCAACAACGCATTATGGCATTCCGTGTCAGTTTCTTATCAAAATCTATTTTCTTAAATGTAAATTAGTATTTAAATAAAATGTGAAACATAACACTAAAACCGGCCAAACAATATATCTATTTCGTAATAAGATCATTAGTTTAAAATACTTTACACATACAAATAAACATTTCATAAAACTGAGCACTTCTAGTAAGATCTAACAGTGAGTGCCATCTTGTGTGCTCATTGTAAAACTAATAAAATATTTTCTTTTATTTTTTATCTTGTTCGATATCAGAAGACACAACAAAATGAATCAGTATCTTGTGTTGTAGCTGAAACATAACTCTATCTTACAGTACAACATTTATAATACGTAACGTTTCATTGTGCAGTAATTAAAGGAATGAGATAAATATGTATTGACTTCCGGGTGGTGATCCACCTTAAGCAAGATGGTTACTTAGGATCTTTTGATCAAGATTGCATGTGAGTCAGCTTTAAAAAAGTAAGACAGTCTGAGATAATAAGAGACAAACTCTTATTGACATTTTTCACTACAAACAGCTAAGGGAAATTCATCTCCGTTTACAAGGTGTTCTCAAAATAAGGACACTGTGGATCAAAGTGCTGTGAGTAAATGGGAAACAAATATTTCATGCATCGGAAAAGTTTTAGAGGGAACATAGAAGATGTGGCTCGGAATGATCGAAACAAAACGTCTTATTTTACTAGATTATCACTGGTACAACAGGGCCCTAGATATATGGCAAATAAAATATTCAAATTTCACTCACTAATCATAGAAAACAAGTGAATGGAATTTGCACGAATCTTGCCAAATTTGTGGTGAATAATGTAAGTACCAAATTCTAATAGGTGACGGTTTGTAAGTTGTTTGCTTCGTACGTTACGTGAAATAATTATATGTTTCAGTAAGACGTATATATTTTGTATAAAAGAAAACTAATCTAGATAAAACAATAACTTTTAACAAACTTACCATAAATGCCAACAGCTTGTGCGGCTGCAACGAAAATTAAAGCAAAAGCAACGAAAATCTAGAAGAAAAGAAATAACAAAACAAAATAAAACAGAACGTGATTGAGTTTTGCATACAGTGTAGCTAGTCAAAATTTTTCTAGGTACACATTGTTATTTCCACATCTCTTCTGTATACACTGTCGTCGGTGCCAATTAAGAATTTAATTGCCAATATTTCGAAAATTTTCCAAAAGATCTACTAAATCTCGAATTATAAAGTGCGATGTCAAACAAATGTAATTATGTAGGCGCCATAAATGTAACTGATGTAGTAAGATAGAAATAACGTAATAATGTAAGGAATAGTTTGTAAAATACTCATACGGAGCTCCTTCGTGGCTAAGCGGATAGCATACGCGCCTTTGGCGTGGAAGGCCCGGGTTCGATTCCCGGCAGGAGCTCATGTGCTTCGGATTCCACGTTAATCAGTAGGTCCACGTCTCATATAGCCTCGCTGCTGAACGGGACGTTAAACTCAAAATCAACTCAACTCAACTCAAAATACTCACACATCATAAAACCTCAACACTTTCTTTGTAATTATCAAGGTATTTTAAAACCGCATTGGGTTTTAAAACGAATTCGTCCCATGTCTTCATTACCCTAACCCTGTGCTACTCGCCTGTATCTCTTCCTCTTTTTTCTTAGGCTTCAACATGTTTCGATAGGCTAAGAAACAAATTAACTCCAGCGACCTTAACTTAAGTCAACAACAGAATGATAGAGTTTAATGATGGAACGTACAACGTCCTTCTGGCAGGACGTAGTGTCCTAAAAAGTCGTTCCATGTTTATCTATAAATTAGAGTACTTTGTGTACTTCAAGAGGACAGAAAGTTCTCCTGGTGGAAACTCTAGTGTTAGCGCACAAAAGATCATGTCGGTACGACTGGAAGGACGGCAGCTCTGTACAAAAAGTCCTTCCGAAAGATCTTTCCGGCAGGACGTAACGTCCTAAAAAGTTCTACCATGTTTATCTATAAATTAGAGTACTTTGCTTCAGCACATAGAGTAATGATATAGTACAAGAGGTTTCAGCTGCTTTTCCCGCGGAATCTAAATTACGTCAGTGGAGACTGTGGCGCCGCCACTTAAAGGAGTTGGGTACCATGAAGTACTAAAAGCAACAACGAATCAAAGTCATTCAGAGCGCGTGAGTCTGATAGCATTAGCCAATAATACACTTAGCTACTGCCAGTAGCAGACGATGCAGTTAGGTACAATTCTAGCCGGTAGTGACACCGAATCACTTTGATTGCATTGTGGGAGCGATTTGAATTTCCATTAGGAATATAGGGAGTGGTCATCAGTGTAACCAGTGCTTACGCAGGGCAGAAAGTTCTCCTGGTGGAAAGAGCATGAACGCTAGTTGTAGCGCAGAAAAAGGCATGTTGGCACGATTGGCTGGACGGCAGCTCTGTACAAAAGTACTTCCGAAAGAGCGTTCCGGAAGGACGTAGGCTTGTATGTTCTATCATTAAGGTACTAGGACCTCCATTCCATAGCGGTTTGCGTCAATACAACATAAATTTCGTGTTTTATTTTGGGAGAATTGGCATAGCAACTATAATTACTTACTGTGACTTTTTCCCGTTGCGTTACAGTCTTCATATATTGCGAAGACTGATTGCGAAAAGAGGCCCTAATAGTCGATTTAATGCGTAAATCAGTACGTTATAGTCATAACCAGTATGTATTGCTATTGATGATTCGCATATCTGAAGCATGAGGTCATAAAGTTCTATACTCACTAATAGAATTGAAGCTTCAAAGGTATTAGGGAACAAGTTTTTTTTTTTTTTTTTCAATAAACACTCTTTTACTCTCATTATGAGACAAATCGAGATTTTTCACCTACACGCTATTGCCATCTTTGGACTGAAATTTTAGGCTACGAGTATGAAAACGAAAAGTTTAAACATTTGACAAGTTTTTCTTTATTGTGTATTATTATTGACCATCAGTGGCGGATCTAGCCTAGGGCCAGGTGCAAGAGCGCCGATTTCTCTGTAAATTTGGGGGGGGGGCATTCAGATGCAGAAGGTATATATATATATATATTTAAATATATATGAGGATTTTACGACAAATTGCATTCAAATTATGCCAAATATTGTATATTCATAAATACAATAGGGGGCCCACATGAACTTTGGAGGCCCGGGGGCCCGGGCCCCTCAGGATTGGCGCCCTTGGCCAGGTGACCTAGGCTCCCCAGTTTTTTGAGTGACAAAAAGAATTTAAGCTATTATTTAGATATTTTTGAAAGTTTATACTAAACTCATGATATACCTATCATAGTCTGGGGTTTGGCTGGCCCTCCATTTTTTTACCTTCTAAATCCGCCACTGATTGAAATATTTAGACTTTCTTACTATACTATACATAAGTATCAGAAGACTTGTGGAACAGTTATGTCGGTCTGTCTATCTGTTAACATGTGTCATAGTAAAATGTAAGCATAATAAATAGCGATAAATGTTTTCTTTGGCATGGATTGAACATCTCCAAAATAGGTTCCACCAATTACAGCTTGATGTGTGTTTTCAAATTCAGATAATCTCACTAGTATCGAACCCTTGCCTGTTCCATAAAAAAGACTACAATACTAATTAAGTGACTAACAAGAAATTCGGTAATAGTATACATGAGAACCCCCTGATCTGCGTTTCTTCTGTGTTCTATTACCACTTCTACATGAAATACCATAAATTTTCTACGTAGTGCAATAGTAAGAAGTATCCATGTGCACAAGAAATGCAATATGCGTTAAATCCTCCCCTCCCCCCACACACGCATAGTCATAGATAAAGTACAAGGGCACTACACATGCAGATATAAAGTACAGGTACGTTCTTTTTTATTTTCGTATCAGTCGATAAATAAATAAAAGTCGCTTTGTTACCCCCTTTGTAAGTTTGTACATACTCAATGAATAATCCCTAAAAGTATAAACGTCCTGCTCCTTCGGAAACTGATGCAGCTTCATGTATACTATAGCCAGAAATTCTTTATATCGGTTATATTAATAGTTACGAAAGATTGGGAAGCCATTGTAACTGCGTTATGCTCAGTAGGAATCAACGACCAACTGACGAAAAGTGGAAAAGCCAATCTCCTTTTATACACATTGTAACAAGGATATAAGTTCTTCCGACTTAAATAATCAAATCAGATATTAACTTTCTTCTTTTCTTCGAAGAATAAATTGTTAATAAACGTCATACACGTGTTAGATTTTGCATCCGAATAACAATAATGAAATGAAAAGCTTTTGAAGGTCGAATGATTTCTTTTAGCAATCATTAAGTATATATAAGGAGAAATATATTTCCATTTGTTATCATTTGATTGCTGAGATCTTTTGAACGCAACTCAACATAAAATGGCTCTCTCAGCTTTTGTAAGTAGTATATTTTCTAATAACTCTTCGCATCATAATAGCCGCCAAACACATTCATATTCACTTTAAATTAACTGTCACCCAATTATGGGTTACATTCCCTATATGTTTTTATTTTTAAGTCTTTCATTTGTTTTTGTTTTTTAAATCAATAACAAGGAAAGTGTATCGTACGCGATCTGAAAACTTAACAAATCTTAATTAAACGTGGTATGGGAGTAGTTCTTGATTTTCTTATGTGAAATGTTTCCCCGTGCATAGCTTTGGTTCCTGAGTTATTTGGCCATCAATATTGGGGTATGGGCTACGATCTACAGAACTCCTTCAATCTTGATCAAACTTAACATTAAAGCAGATCTTAACCAAACTTACCATGGGAATAGATCTTGATCAAACTTAGCATGGGAATAGATCTTGACAAAATTTAGTATGTAAGTAGATCTTCACAATACTTAGTATATGAGTAGATCTTGACCAAACTTAGCATGAGAGCAGATCTTAACCAAACTTACCATGGGAATAGATCTTGACCAAACTTAGCATGGGAGTAGATCTTGACAAAATTTAGTATGTAAGTAGATCTTCACAATACTTAGTATATGAGTAGATCTTGACCAAACTTAGCATGAGAGCAGATCTTAACCAAACTTACCATGGGAATAGATCTTGACCAAACTTAGCATGGGAGTAGATCTTGATAAAATTTAGTATGTAAGTAGATCTTCACCAAACTTAGTATATGAGTAGATCTTGACCAAACTTAGCATGAGAGTAGATCTTGACCAAACTTAACATAGGAGTAGATCTTGACAAAATTTAGTATGTAAGTAGATGTTGACCAAACTTAGTATGGGAGTGGATCTTGACAAAAGTTAGCATGGGAG
Organism: Thermobia domestica; assembly: GCF_964235325.1. Lineage (NCBI taxonomy): Eukaryota > Metazoa > Arthropoda > Insecta > Zygentoma > Lepismatidae > Thermobia > Thermobia domestica. The sequence goes on from NC_137467.1 coordinate 20,454,593, forward strand.
TAAATCCTGACCAAACTTAGCATGACAAAAAATCTTGACCAAACTTAGCATGGAAGATAGCTTTTGACTTACTTAATATAGGTGAGAAGTATTGTTCTGTGCAAAATTTTGATTCCTGAGATATGGTCCATAGAATTTGGGGTTTGAACTTAATTAGTTAATTGGAGCATCAAACATTTAGTTAGTCAAATTTTCGCCAAAAAATCACTAATTGCGATGATCCACAGAGAACACTCGATCTTAACCAAACTTTGCATTGAGGTAAACTTTCACTTATTTTGTGAGCAAGTGAAAAATTTTCTTGTATGGACATTTGGTTTCTGAGAAGTGGCCCAGATTTAGTTAAATGGATCATCAAATTTAGTTAATAAAATTTTCCCAAAAATATTCAGTAATTGCTCTTCAAACCTAATAATCTTTATAAAATAATGAAATACTAAAATCATTGAAGGACAATCCCCCTTCCTACCCTGAATCTAGAAAGTCACCAAGCAATATCTGTGGAACAAGGCCGAGGGTGCCGATTTCTCTGTAAATTTGGGGGGGGGGGGAATTCAGATGCAGAAAGCATATAGACCTATGAGGATTTTAAGGCAAATTGCATTCAAATTATGCCAAATATTGTAAATTTAACAATAGAATGAGGGGGACCACATAATCTTTGGGGGTCCCGGGTCCCCCTCGGCCCCCCAGGATCGGCACCCTTGAACAAGGCGATTATTTTAATTCAGTTTGCCTTTGTTTCTGAGACTACGTAATTATCTGTGCACTTCTGGAAACGGTATTCTAATTAGTGATTCGTTCAAAAGATCCTAACAGAAGCCTATGGAGTGTATTTATATCCATTTTTCCTTTAGATTATACAAGGTTCTTTTTCCTCATTGCCATATCAACTAACTGAAAGCATTTGAGAATAAAATCCTGATACGAATATTCGGGCACAAAAGGACCGGGAATGTGAAATGGCGGAAACTTCATAACGAGCAACTGCATAATTTATATGGTTAACCAAACATTGATAGCGTCATCAAGTCTAGGAGGCTTAGGTGGACAGGTCATGTAGCCAGAATGAAAGAAAGTAGGAACGCTTTCAAAGTCTTGACCGGAAGTCCAATCGGAAAACGACCATTAGGAAGACCTAAATGCAAATGGGAGGACAATATTAAGACAGATCTTGCAGAGATAGGAATACAAAGTAGAAACTAGATTCAATTGGGTAAGGATAGAAGTCAGTGGAGAGCCTTTGTGAACACGGTATTGAACCTCCGGGTTCCATAGGCCATAGAGTTAGTTTATGGGCACCCTAAGGGGAGAGCAGGGTGGGGTCCGAGCCCACCCCCTGGCTCACGAAAATGTATTAAATTTCTTAAGATTTTCTTAATACAAAAAACAAAATACGAAACGTAATATAGCAACCTGGGATTTGAGCCCCCCCCGTCTAGAAAATTTTCTTCTTGCGCCCATGAGTTAGTTAGTTAGCATATCAACTAAACCAATTTCAGTACATTTTTCAAAAGTCAAATAGGTGTTCTCAAACTGGAGATGTCACCCCATGAAAGCATTGAAAGTTTAGTAAAGGGAAGTATGTTAAGAAAAGATTGTATCTCATAGGTTAAGATGATAAAGTCAGTGCAAGTTCATGACACTTTTTAAAGTAAGCATGGCATTTCATGCAATGACGGCACCAGTGTGACTCGTTTTAAAGCTAGCTGTCTACAAAGTTGAGAACCAGGTAAAAAGATGCTTGATTCAGAGGGAATAGCGAAAGCAGTAAGTGCTTCAGCTTCGCCATCACTATGTATTGGTTCCATACCCTTGTGTATCAAATAATCATACCAATATATTTCGTATTTTAACATCAGCTCTAATAGATTTTAAGCAGGATTTCTACGCGAGGCAAAAAATTGAGTTTTTTTTTTTTTTTTTGTCTCGAAAAGATTCGAAGCTGATGCCTAGTCTCGGAAAGTGTATCTGTTTCTGGTTGTGTCTCGTCTGATATCTTGTCCCGTAGCAACCCTCAATTTACAATACATGAGTGACTTAGTTTTATTCATTACTTTTTCTTGTTTCTTTAAGGTCGCTGCACTTCTTGCGTTGGTCTTGATTGCCACTGCAGAAGCTGTTGGCTTATACGGTAAGTGTTATGAGGTTAGCATGTCTGTTCCATTGCTTTTAACGGGAAATCTTTTTGGTGTAAAAGACTTTGAGAACGTTATGCTGAATTAGTTTATCTTCTTGTATTATGAGACCCAATTCCGTCATAACTCTCGAATCTATCTACCCCTTGGAAGTTAGGACTATCAGAAGTCATTATGAATGTTTCATGTTAATTGGTTTGAAGTTTAATAGTCCTTTTCAGCATCAAGGCTACATGGTACGTGAGCCTACCCATGCCAAAAATGTAGGGGGGGCCTGGCTGAAGTTAGGGGGGCGATCCAACCACATTATAGTTAATTTGCAAGCCTACCGTGAAAATTTTAGGGGGGTCAGCCAAAATTTAGGGGGGCCCGGCCCCCCTAGACCCCCTTGGATGCGGGCCTGAGCCTACAGCGTATCGTGTTGTCCGAACCACATAAGCTAGCAGTTAGAATCGAATATGTACGCTCCTCACACTGAAGATACGTATACTGATCCAACAGCCACAAATGAACGCGCTTCATCTTAATTGTTATTTTTCTTATTACGAGTACAATTCAGAAATTAAAATACCGTTTAGATATCAATAACATATACTTGCAGATGTAGAACTTTTATTATACACATTAGAAAAGTACACAATTACATTACTTTTTTTCAACATATTCACCATTCAAATTGAAGCACTTGTCATAACGTTTCATAAGATTTCAAATTAATTCTGCAAACAAATCTTCCGCCTGGGAATGAAGCCACACGCTACAAGCAACGTGAAGTGCACTGTCATTGTCGAAGCGGTGCGACGCAAGCCGCTGTTTCATGTGCCTGAGGACGGGGTAGTAGCTAGGCGTCAAATCTCGGCTATAGGGGAGGGAGGATGATCAATCAAAGACATCCTAGTGGAACTGGTTCAAAAATGTTTGAGTCTATCTTTAAACATGCTATTCATTCACGTACGACATCTTTATGCATCACATTTGGTTCGCGATGAATCGCAACTGCCTACTCAGAAATCGTATTACCACACGCATTTCACATTTGACGGTTTTTTTCTATTGGAGCGTTCATTTTCAACTGTTATAGCGGACAAGTGAACTGCAACACAACCTTGCCCTTTCACTGCTTACTGTCTACTAAACTACTGCACACAGCGCCACCACAGGACTGACATCACTCTTCCCGACCACTTCTCGCACATGCGCAAACGGAGGTAATTTTTGTCGAATTGCCCTCGTACAACCACAAGCGATTTCAATGAAAATTGATTTGTAAGCTTATTTAAAAGGTGTCACAAAGGAAAATATCGGGGATTGTAGCGTGGTATAATTGGAAAGTATGTCCACATCAGAAATGTCCGTAAGGAACTCGGGGTCAATAAAGTGAGCGTAAATTCGAGTGAGCACGAGCCCTGTCAAAAGTAGCGAGACGGAGTTCCTATAAAATATCTGAGCATGAGCCCAATTTGGAGAAATAAGCCATACTGTGAGCCCAGTTGAGGTTAGTTATCGCAAACCCGATTAAGCGTTACTATTCGCGGGAAATGAGTTTGAGCCCGAGAGAGAGAGAGAGACAGAGAGATTCCCTATTGCAGTGTTTCTCAAAGTGTGGGTCGCGACCCATTGGTGGGTCACGAGAAGTGTTTCCTTGATTGAAAATCTTATTTTGATGCAGAAACATATGTTGTGAAGCACTATTCGGAAAATGAAAATTGGAAGCGTTTGTTAATGAGGTGAAGAGTAAGTGGTTACTCAAAGCCCGACACTGTTGTACAGCCAGTACAGATGCTGGGTTGGAATGGAAAGAGAGTGGGTGCCTCAAAACCTGTCATGGGATAGGGCATTGCGTCGGAAGTGGTGTTAGATCTGTGTTCTTTCTATGGAAGCACTTTAACCCTCTCTGCACATGCATACAATTTCATATGACACACTCATTGAGAAAGAATGTCAAAGTGTTTTGGGATAAAAGTAGATGGGCCATAAAATAATTTTTATTATTTGATGTGGGTCGCAGTAAGAACAAGTTTGAGAACCACTGCCCTATTGAATGATGTGAACCCAAGCCCAATGCAGTATGGATAATCTATGACCTACAGGTAAAAAGGGAGTATTAGAGGCAATTTCCCACACTTTACTCTATTCCCATAAGTTACGCCGCATAATGACAAACACCCATACTAAGTGATCCTTAAACCAGTGGTTCCCAACCTTTTTTGAATGACGACTCGCTTTACTGAACGCCAAGCACATCACGACACACTTGTTTGATCTTTCTAATAATAATAATAAAAATTATTATTAATAATAAAAATTATAATAGTGTACAACTAAGTTCAGTAGTGATTCTAGTCCGAGACCTGGGGGGATTAAGCCCCAAGCTTTTTGATTGAAGCTATTATTTATATATTTTTGAAAGTTTATAGTAAACTCATGATATACTTGTCATAGTCCGGGTTCTGACTGCCTCCCCCAGTTTTTAGCTTCTAGATCCGCCACTGACTATTTTTTTTTTAAATAATGAAATGACTCTAGGTAGTACTAAGCCTTGTTGCTTGCGCTTGAGGCCTTAACTAAACTAATTAATTAATGCTTCATATTTTTTTTTTTTTGCCAGAATGCGTGACACATCGGTATGTCGCGAGACTCCAGTTGGGAACCATTGCCTTAAACTTCCTTTCAGCCGGTCTTCCTTAAAGTTTTGGCTACTTACAACAAGGATGTTATAAAATAGAGTATCTGTCCATACAACAAAATCGTGAAGACATACGTCACTGCTTCGCCACACCTACTCTGCCCATTCCGCGCCACTAAGATCGCGAAGTTTCGAGCCAAAAATCATGGCGGAAACGAGAGTAGCCAATCAGACGTTCCGGCTCAGATGATGCTCGGTTGTTTCTTTTGGCTTCATTGAGTTCATATTATGAAGAAACGTATGGGCAGATCCTCTATTTTATAACATCCTTGAGCTACAAGCCTACTACGAAGGAAAATAAAGGCAGTGATAAGGAATAAGTAATGCATATTTTGGTGGTTCAAAATTAAATGAAATCTTTCATTTTTACGTCCCACGTTTATGCCCTTTAGGCTAAGGGAGACGAGGATTAAGGCAAATGAATAACGATGAAAGAATTGGTGGAATGAGAATGTGGAAGGAAACGGAAGTATCCCGAGAAATCCCACGGACACCATGTTGTCCTCCACAACCTTACTTGGTCGGGGATCGAACCAGGGACCCCCCACGCACTAGAAGTAACTGCTCTACCACTGAACCATTGTGGCCCCTCTAATCCAGTGGTAGAGCTAGTACTAAGGGTAAATGATTCAATCTCAGGTTCTATAAGTTCTTGGTGAACAACACCCTGTCCGTAGATTTTTCCGGCGTTCTTCTCTTTCATCCCATGTACTTATTCCATGGTATTTTTATAGTCATTCATTCTTAACCACATTAAGAGGTGGGTTAGAATGAAGCAAAGGAAGTATCATTCAGTCCCTTTATGATTATTTACAACAGGGGTTCTCAACGTATGGTACACGTACCACTGGTGGTACACGAGTTTGCTGTTAGTGGTGAGCACGACATATGGTAGTATTCATTAATCCGGTGAAACAAGTTGAGAAACACTGTTTACAATTTGGGATATAAATCAGGGTCGTGCCGTGGAAAATCACCGCCCGGGGCGAGAGTATAAGACGGCGCCCCCATACATATATTCCAAGCAATTTTTCCTATCTTTTTTCCTTTTTTCTCCCGAATTTTTCGCCCCCTTACTTCGGCGCCCGGGGCCGTCGCCCCGCTCGCTCCCCACGGCACGGCCCTGACACAAATATAGTAAATATGAGAATTTTTTTTAAAAACAAGGGAAAGAACCGTGGATGATTCATTTTCTGTGCAAGACTATACACTGTAATATGTTTAATTTACTGTTTTTATATGTGTACGATAAATATAGGTGGCTTGACAGGTGTTAGCAGTGTCCAACGCACCAATGTTCATTATCCTGGCTACCCAGTTGTTGGTTATGGACATGGACTAGGCTACGGTCTTGGAGGCTATGGTCTTGGAGGCCACGGTCTGGCAGGAGGACTTTGGGGATAAGCACTTTTAACCAGAGTTTTCAGTCACCAAATATTCTACAAACAGGACTTGTAGACAGAAGAAATCGATACATGTAAAACTAATAAAAAATTGTCATTAATTTATTATTGCTATTATACTATATGATGACTACACACTACAATTTTACTAGATTTTTTAAACAATTCATACAAAGTTTATGGATAACAAGACCTCTTTGATTCAGGTCGTTTTATGCAGGTGACAGGTATTGCCAAAAAAGAACTTCATAATTTGAAACAGGCCCGGAACCAGAGGGGAGCTAGGAGGCCCGCCCCGCCCCCTGAAACTTTCCGTGGCCCCTCCAGACTTCAATACAAAATGCTATTATTAATGTAAAAATCACAATTTAGATATTTGTAAGAGAATTTTTAATTACTTGCCCCCCCCTCCCTAACATATTCAAATTCCACTGAAACTCGGTAACCCAGATGATAAAAAAAGATGTTTTGCTTATTTCGTTGCGTTTAAACAGTATTTCTTTCAGAGATGACCAGGACTGGAGATGTTATCCCCAGAGCACGAAAACTTAACTCTGAAATTGCCAGTTAATTATATTCTCCAGAACAGGTCTATCGGTCTCTTGCTCCGTTTTAACTTTGGAACACGCACACGCACATGAAGTGCGTCTGCACGTGAGAGAGAAGGAGAGAAGTGAAAGATGCAACGACAGGATAGGGAAACTTCAAGAAAGAGAGAGGGACGAATATAAATACGAAACATACTTATCATTACTGTGTATGATGAAGAACGCACACACTGTTTATTCGAATTCTCGCCAGTGATGCTTTGTAAGTTCTCCAAAAGAAGATAAATCTCTGTTCGCAGCCATTATTTTATGCGAAAAAGTTATACTACCTGACTGATCCGATATTTTGCGCTTGGAAGTATGGTACTTTACCACTACACCACCGATTGCTTTACCCAAACTTTGTCCAACAAATGCTGTAATATTTCTTTCTGAGAACGATAACACGAAAAGTGTTTACTGCAGATCAATGAAGTGTTTCGAATATCCTGGTAAATCCCTTGCCCTTTCCCAACCAACTTTCGTAAATCGTCTCTATGTTAGGGTTTGTAAAAGTTTGGACAAAGTGTTAATTAAGAATAATCGGACAAAGTGTTGAGAGATTGAATGACAAGTGAATAGCGTTTCTATGTTATGTTTATTGTAATGTATGAAGTTGAAGATTGTGAAACTTGAGTGAATGTCAGAATTTGAGCCATGAGTGGCTTATGTGATAAAAGAGAATATGAGCCAAAAGTGGCTCAAGTTAAAGTAATAATTACGGTGTTAAATGTAGTTGATATTGGAGATGGTGGATACAAAAATGTGATACAAAAAATGAACATGCAGAAGAATATATGTTACAGAACTTTTGGGTTGAGATGTGGTACAGGTAGATATCTGAAGTATTGAATATTAAACGTATTTAGAAGGAGGATAAAGGTTTTTTACATTCAATAGTAGTCGCTTGTCTAAGTAAATCAGTTTATTAAGTACTACTCGGCAGTTGAAGAATTATAACCCAACACTCTATCATGATAAAGGTGTTTGCTTCCACACTCTTAAGCATTGCACGTCTAATATGAGAAATCAATTCTTCACTATCACTTCGTAAAAAATGCAACTTTGGCGTGAACAGAATTTGAACCCACGCTGGACTGCTGTATTAGTCGTAGCTCCATTACGTTACCGCTACACTATCATGCCACCTGAAACTAGAAGCCAAATATTATTTACTTTAGCCTTGATCTTTGGAACGATCAAGCTTCTTCCTGTAAGGTTATTTGTACCTAAGTGCACAACGAAATTCATTTATTCGACGACCTAGAGAGAAATTAGTGCCCACTAATAAAAGAAACCACATTCAATCCAGGAAAAAATACAGAAATAAAAACATATTATGCAATAGTTTCGCCGTACAAATTCAAAAGTACGCTAATAATAATAATAATAATAATAATAATCATAATCATAATAATATATTATAAAATTGAAAGTGACTGAGACTTATAGTGTCTTGAACTACCCGATCGATCTCGATCAAATATTCAACATTGATAACGATCGAACCTGGGAGCATTTTTATCTATTCGTTTTGATGGTGTTACTTAGGGGAGGGGGATGATGGAAAAATATAAAAAAAATAAAGAAAACTTAATAAGTCATGAATCTGGATGATATTTTCAACGTAGATTACGTTTCTGCATGGAAAATTCTTTTTATCATTTCACTTTGACGGTGGAATGGAGGGAAGGGTGAGGACGGAGAGATATACAAAAATCAATGTAAATAAAAATAAAAGTGACTATATTAATGAGTTAATAAGTCTTGAACCACCGGACAGATCTGTATCAAATTTTCAACATGGATGAAGTTCGAGCCTGGAGTGGTTTTCATCATATCACTTTGACGGTAAAACTTAGGAGAGTGGACTGGAGGGGAAAGATATATAAAAATAAATAAAACTTAATAACCCTTGAACCATGCGACCTATCTCGATCAAATTTTTAACATAGATGAGGTTCGGGCCTGATACGGTGTTTATTATTTCACTTTGACGCTAGAACTTAGAGAAGGGGAATGGGAAAGGGAGATATATAAACATAAATAAAATTTAATGGGCCTTATGCAGAGTCATTTTGGCGTATGATTAACGTCATACTAAAGGCCTCACTACTGCATAAATTTAGTCCAACTCTTTAGTATGACACTAATAACGCGTCAGAACGACGCTGCATAAGACCCAATAAGTCTTGAACCACCGTACCAATCTCGATAAAATTTTCAACCTAGATGAAGTTCGAACCCGAGTTGGTTTTCCTCATATAATTTTAATGGTATAACTAAAGGAAGGGGAAGGATAGCAACATTTAAAAGAGAACGAAAAATGACCGATATTAGTATCGAATCTATAATTTTTGGAGTCACTGAGATGAACAGTGACACATCTGATGCCGTTTAAATCCAAATTCAGCCCCCAACATGGGGGAGGGGGAGACATATAAAAATGATCAAAATGACCAAATCATTCTCGAATTCATAGTTTTCCGGGTAGTTGAGATGAACAATGACACAGAAGATGCCGTGCTCCGCAACATGGGAAGGGGAGGGGTATATAAAACTCATCGAAAATGATCGATATCAAAGAGCGCTTTAGTAATAGTAAAAAGTAACTGAATAACGGAGCATATTATTATTTTTTCTCAATGTAGCCCAGCAAAGCGGCCAATTGATGCTAATAATAATAATAATAATAATAATAATAATAATAATAATAATAATAATAATAATAATAATAATAATAATAATAATAATAATAATAATAATAGCGTATTTTTGAACTTGCAGGGCGAAACTATTGCATAATATGTTTTTATTTCTGTACTTTTTCCTTGATTGTATGTTGTTTCCTTTATTAGTGGGCACTAATTTCTCACTAGGTCGTCGGATAAATGAATTTCGTTGTGCACTTTTAGGTGCAAATAATCTTACAGGAAGAAGCTTGATCGTTCCAAAGATCAAGGCTAAAGTAAGTAATATTTGGTTTCTAGTTTCAGGTGGCATGACAGTACAGTTTTCGCTCGAGCCTTCGAGCAGTGCAGATCGCAGCGAGTGTTGGAAATGATTATTTCCTTTATCCACACCTGTTGTGTATTGTTAGCAGACGTTAGTTGAGGCCTATTTTGGCTGATTGGTGTTATTATACTCTAATGAATTTAGTGTAAGTTTTGTTACTACCCTGGTGCGATGCCATATAAGAAAGATTTGCAATACAAGCTCATGTTTGATAAGCGCTACCGGAGTTCTCGAAGAACAGCTTGGCATCGCGGTGTGCTACGTGTGGACCTGAAGCGAGTTAATGCTGCGGCCATTGGTTATGCAAGTTCTGGAATTAAACCTTGGACCTTCTTGATGGTGGAACAGCTGTGTCTCTTGAACATTTTGGTAACCACTGGAGCTGGGAGCTGTCATACGTAAGAGCAACCTGTGTTGCTGAGTGATGAAAGTGACGACGAATTTGTAGTGAAACAGGAACAGAAGTAGGGATGCGTAGACATGTCTCGAATCTCGACTTGACTCGACTCGAATCCGAGTCGAGACACACTTTGTAAAATTCGAGACAAACGTATTTCTCGACTCAAATTTTCGAGTCGAGACACGAGTCGTGTCGAGACTGCTCGTAAAAATCTCGACTCGACTCGAATGTCTCGAAAATCTTTGTATAATTTTTAATATTATTTTGATGAAAGTACTCACTCAGAAACATTCGGCACGAGAATTTCGGAAACTGGAGGACTTATTAGGTGTTCGAGGATTGCTGCGGTGAGTGTCTTCACCAAGTGGCGAAGCGAAGGGGAAACGACGTCCAAACGTCGAGGGGTTGGGCGCCCCCACCTCATTACAGATGTCGAACGTCGTAGGCTGGGCAGACTGGTAAAACAGGAAAGGCAGCGAACTGTCTCTAACTAACATAAGAGTTTAATGCTGGGCAAAGTACAAGTGTGACTGAGCTAGTGTTGTAAAATTTCCGGAAATTGTGAACCTGTTGGTAAAAAAAACCGTTATTTCGATTTCTTTCAGGAAAAATTGGAAAAAATTGAAAAAATAAAAATGTTTGTATTATGTTAATTTTACTAGTAATTATATATTTTTTCCAAAAGCTACCCTGAAACGATGGCGTGTCGTTTGTTACAACCAGAGTTAAAAGTGAGGGAAAACTCGGGAGACATCACCCCCTCTTCCAAAAATATCTATGGCGTCCCTCCACTTCCTAAAAAAAAAAAAAAATATAGTGGGCAAAGATAGGCACAAGGGACGGCATGACGTCATGCGTTCCCCACCCTTTTCAGATCCATTTTTACCCCTGGTTACAATTCGAGTTTGATGCTTGACTCAATATTTTCATTGCGGAAATATCAAATCTTATTACCGTGAAGATTAGCACATACCTGACGAAATAGCGAATGATTGCCAGCACCTATGCATATTGATTCACTGTGAATAAGTGTTAAGTATTCTCATCTTCCAGACGAGCGAGATCTCATATAACTTCACTGATGAAAAAGAATATTAAGCTACAAACAAATAAACACAAAACATTCTAAATTTCACGATAGCTTCGTAAATTGACATAATTACATTTCCTCTTTTAACGTAGTCCTTAATATGAGCTTTCAACAACTTCTAATTTTCTTTCGTGTTGTTTTAAGAAAATACGAAATGTATAGAAACGTCATACGATACTTTAATCAAAGCATACTTTCAAATTTTCAGTTTTAATACTCTTAAACTTGGCAGAAATTAAGAAATATTCATATTTAATGTATTTTAGCAGGACAATATGCTTTCAAATACATAATTAAAAGTAGAGGTTGCTCCTGAGGTAAGTCGGAAAGTTAAGAAAATTAAGAGGCCCTATCACAGCGAAATTAAAATATCGCTAATTTGACAGTAATTATGTGATATCTTCAAATAGATAAAAGATAATCGAAATGTGGAACAAGAGCGCTTTAGACAATATCATTTTACATGAGATACCGTTATCACGACTCACTTGTCTGCTTTCGATTTCCAGCCATTTTGAAAATCGGCATTTATTTTCGCGTTTCTAAATGGCTGTAAACAAAAAGCTACTATGTGACTCGTGATAACGATACCTCATGCAAAATAATATTATCTAGGGCAATCTTGTTCCACATTTCGATTATCTTTTATCTATTTCAAGATATCACATAATTACTGTAACATTAGCGGTATTTTAATTTCGCAGTGATTAGACCTCTTAAAGTTTTCTTGCTTCAAAGTAAGGGGAAAAAGTAAATGGACTTAGAAGATGCAGGCCCGAATGGGAACAACATTATGGGGCTCCAGATTCCAGAAAAACATGTAAAGAAATCGCATGAAGACTATATCATCCCGGTGTTCATGGAGGTGTCATATCACTTAATAGGCCTATTTTTTCGTACCTGGGATTTAATAATTTTGTTGTACTTACTAATTCATGCAGTTCCTGAGCACAAAATTATCATCGGCCAAGGTCGATTTCCTATTCACTGCACTTCAGAGCACTAACATTCTTCAGAGCACTAACACTTTCACTTTGAATGTCTTGGTGACAAGGGTTGAAGGTGTATACTGGATTGTGGACCACACAATGGTTCAATACTTGCACTATCACATTCAGAATCAGTATATCATACTGTAATTTGGACAATTTCGTTACGCTGACTAAACGATAAAAAAAACCTATAATTTATTCCTAATAAAAATCATTGGACAACAGTATTATAAGCCCTCCCACTGGTCTAGTGGCTAGCATGCGCGACTTTGATGATTGATTCCCTGTGGGCAAGTATTGAACGACAGTGGTTCTGATTCCACGTTAAAGCTATAAGTCCATGTCTCATATAGCCTCGCTGATGAAAGGGGACGGTGAAAGATAATCAATTAATCAATCAACAGTATTTCAAATTTCAGCTGCATAAACAATCTAAGACTTGTAGGACTAGTTCATTTTATTAAAGCACCTTTTTTAACGAAGTTTAGTATTAACGTGTCAGGTATTTCTATGAGATAAGAAAAAAACATTATTTTGTAACTAAGTGATAGCCCTATCCACATAGATTCTGCAAACAGAAACAATGAAAATCGATATAAAAGTAGGAAAAGCTAGAAAACTGCAATTAATTGTAACAACTCCATCAGGGGTTGAAATTGGACGGGGCATGCGCCATTAAGGTGTACAAGCTCGCGAGCATGGCTCTTGCGCTCAACTGGGCTCGGGCTCAATAATTGAGCCTGAACCTCAATGAAACAAGTCAGTGCGAGCCCAACTCAGAGAAGTGAGCACGAGTGCAAGTGAGCTCGAGCCCCAATGAAATACGTGAGCGCGAGCCCGATTGAGAGAAATGAGCGCGAGCGCAGTCGAGAGAAGAGAGCGTGAGCCCAAGTGAGTGAGAGCCCAGTTGAGACAAGTGAGCGTGAGCCAGAGTAAGTGCGAGCTCAGTTGAGAGAACTAAGCGCGAGCGCGAACTCGGGTGAATGCAAGCGTAGTGGAGAGAAGTGAGCACGAGCCCAGTTGGGAGAAGTGATCGCGAGTCCAGTTGAGACAAGTGAGCGCGAGCCCGGGTGAGTGCAAGCCCAGTGGACAGAAGTGAGCGCGAGCCCGAGTAAGCGCGAGCCCAGATAAAATTAGTAAGTGCGAGCGCGAGTGAGCGCGAGCCCAGTTTGGAGAAGTGATCGCGAGCGCTAGTGATCGCAAGTCCAGTTGAGACAGGTGAGGGCGAGCCCGAGTGCGTGCGAGCTCAGTCGAGAGAGATGAGCGCGAGCCCGGATACGATTAGTGAGTGCGAGCGCGTTAGCGCGATCCCAGTTGAGACAGATGAGCGCGAGCCCGAGAGAGCCCAGTGGAGAATGGCCACCTCTGGTATATACAGCAGGACATCGATAATCTGAACGTCAAAAATCCGAACGCGGTCCCTAGAAGTTTTTTACATATTTTCTTAACGCATGCGATAAACAAACAATAGTGTGTCCGTCGACTAGGGATGCGCACGAGACAAGTCGAGACAGGATTTTCCTGACAAAATTCGAGTCGAGACACAGCTCTTCCAATAGAAAAATATATATTTTTCGAGTCGAGACCAATTTTACAGCACATTTTCGAGACGAGAAAGCCACAATGGCGCATCCCTACCGTCGACGTTGTGTGAAGTCAGTCTTTTTACAAAAGTTCATTCATATGTAATTGTTTGTCATACATATTTTTATTTTTATTTTCTCTTAGGCCTATAAGTTTGAAGTGTAACTTACAAAATCAGTGTAACTTAGTGTACGAGTAGGTTCTTCAGAAACACGAGTCGAGTCAACATTTTCTCGAGACGAGTCGAGACAGGCTTAAATCTCGACTTGACTCGACTCGTGCGCATCCCTAAACAGAAGAAGATGGTGGCTGGTGTGGTGGTGATTCTGGAACAGCTGAAGTAGAAGCTAGGGATAATTGCAAGGACTAGTTGATCATTAGATGGTCTGGCTCTGGAGAAAGATGGCTGGATATCCATGTAACAGGCGCTGGAGAGAACAGAAGCGTCCAGGCGAAGGCTGATATAGGAACACCTCGAAGATTACCCTTCTGGAGACTGGAGCTGGCATCTGGAACTGGAGTAACTCGAAGAAGGATGTGCCCATGCTGGTGGACTACATTTTGCTGGAGAAGGAAATGGCCTCGTAAAGTGATATCTCGTTGCAGTTGCATAATAACAAGAGACTGCATTAGTTTTTTTAAAATTAGCTTTTGTGTTTTTGTCGTATTGGAATGTAAGGTAAAGTCGAACAATATCGAAAATTTTGGTGGAAATATGTGTGACATACACTCAGGGGCGTCATTTAGGGAGGGCAGGGAGGGGCAATTGCCCCCTTGAGTTTGAGATTTCTATAGATTTTATGAATAAAATAGTAGTAAATCAGTGAAATACGCGAAATTTTACTTATATCAAGGGATTTTTCCCCCCCCCCAAGCAAAATCTGTAATGACGCTCCTGCATACACTAAAAGTATTGTTCAAGAATTTTTCTTCCAGTTGGTGGGGTAATGTAATGAAACCATGAACTAAGAATTAAAAAAATCATTCATTAAATCATTAAAAAATTATAATGGCAATTTTGTAGGTGAAAATGGAACGAAGATTTTTGTAATATCTTAACTGTTGGATACGTGCATGACATTATTTTTTTAAAATCACAAGAACAGTATTTGTAATCAAGAAATCGTTGGAAGCAGAAGCAAGACAGTCCAGAATCACCTGCAGTCAAATAACAATGCTTATCAGTAGTAATTAACAATTCGGATAAAATCATGAAAAAGACGAAAGGAAACCTCAGGGTAAATTAAAGTTCAAAAATACTTTTGTTTACATCATTAGGCAGTGGCGTATTTAGGGGGTGGCTTCCGGGCTTAAGCCCCCCCGAAATCTTACTTAGTATAGTAAAGTAAATGAAATATCTTGCAGAATTTTCACATTTCCTGGCAAAGCCCCCCCTACCGAAAGTTAGCAAAGCCCCTCTCGAAACAAAATCGTAAATACGCCACTGTCATTAGGTAACAACAATATTTTTCAGAAAATGTAATTAGGACTTTCCTAAGATTTTGTAAATTTTGATATTGGCTTTTGCCAAAGTAAAAAAGAAAAATAATTAAGACATAAAATAATGTTTATTTTATTATTTTAAAATAATTAAAATAATAAAATAAACAAGGACAATAGTACACATAAAATGACCAAGTTTGCAAGTAAAAAATTATTTCACATTCTGCATTCTGGATTCTGCATTCAGCATCGAAATAGAAAGATCTATACGAAATTACAAATACCGCAAGAGAGATCACTGTTTGGTCAAAACCAAGCAAAATATGCAATAAGGTCAAGTATGACTACAGAAAACTTTAACTGTCTATTTTGCATGTGACATGGTATTAGGAGGTCTTTCAAAGTGACAGGCAGATTTGAATGTTTAAATATTTAGCTTATTTCTGTCATAATTGACCTAGCATTGAGTGATTCTAAAAATTATCTCTTATACAGTTAAGCTAACCTACTATGTCTGGTTTTTGAACTCAATAGTCGTGGTTGTTCACAGTCAAATAATTACACCATTGTGAGCTAATTGAGTCATCAATAAAATATTGTCATTTGTGACAGTAAAAGATTGCAACCCTTCGTTTAATTTCACTCTTAAATTTAATTCACTAAATCTCTGCTCCCTTATTAATTATTTATCTCTATTTCTTTAACTTACTTTGGCTTACGGTACAATACAGACCTATATTCCACTTTCTGAGAAGAAAAATGAAAAAAGCCTATTACTAATCTCACCGAGCAAAACTTTTACAGTTATTTATATACAGCAAGAGTTTTATATTTACTTATTGAAGCATTATAGGTGTAAAGGGCCTATTTCTGCTTCTACAAAAATTAGCTTATACAAGCACCATTTCAATAACATGTCGCACGGCACGTCGGGGTTGCTTACTTTCTAACCCCAGTCAGCAGAGTTCCGTAATCTTCATACAGGTACTTCTAATTTCCTCATTAATATATAGAAAGATGATTATAGGTATTAACTATATGTAGATAATTTTAACGAAACTTAACTTTGTAATTCTGATTTTGAAAAAGATTGTTTAAAAGAACTGTATATAAGTAACTTTCCGACGAAGAATTGGAACATGCACTATGCTGCCACCTATGGAGAATATTTATACTACTGAAAAGTATAAAAATTTGTAGCCAGTTTGCAGCAATGTATTGTCTAAAACAGACGTGTGCAACAGCCGGCCCACGGGCCATATGCGGCCCGCTGATCAATTACTGAAAACAATAATTATTATAATTTTTCTTTTCTACAAAATCTGTTAACAGAGAACTGGAAATTTTCCATCGATCACACAGTGCGAAATGTGGTAACGCCCTGAAGACAAGCACTTGGCAAGCGCAGGTACTTGGGGGAAATTTCCCTCGGTATAAGGATTGCTAGGTGTAGCGATAAAGTTCTAAATACATTATTCTGCTCCTATTTAGTTAGTAAATATTGTGGTTACCAGTATAATAGTTGTTTTGTGTTATTGTGATGTAAATTACGATGAACATGTTCCATCATTTAATAGTATACTATTAAATTGTCGTAAAATTGATATACTTACAGTGAGGCCCGCGACGCCATTTAGTGCTCTGTGATTGGCCCGCCCACTGTTCCAAGTTGCTCACCCCTGGTGTAAAAGATTGGATATGTCCCCTTTTCTTCGAATATTTCAGTTAAAGCTAGGCTATTCCAAACCTCGACACGAGTGCATGGACGAGTTACGGGGAGCATGGGGGGCAGTGCCCCCCAATTTTTTTTAGAAAAAATAAAATTCACACTTATAAGATCCTTCAATTCTCATTTTTGTTTATCGTGCCCCCCCAACAGACGCAAGGTCTTCCCCCCCAGCAGACAATTACTAACTCCGCTCATGCACGAGTGTTGCCCACGAGAGAAGAGGAGAAATAAGATAATCTCATCGCGTCTCACAAATTTTGTAAAAGAAAATCTCTCGTTTCGATTCTCAAAGTTTCTTTCTCTCATTTCGGGTTCTCTCGAAAAGCTTTTGTTTATATAGCCTACTTGACATCTTCAAAGGGTTGTTGGAAGAATCTCGCAATTAGCCACGGGAATGGGGTGAAGGTACACGAAACGATCCCCTCCTAAATGGGTGTAAGATTTCCGAGAAGAAACACACAAGAAACTACTACTCCTTTGTACTAGTTTATAATCTGTGTATTGGAGGAGAGAATTTGCGCGAAGAATGTAAAAAAAAAAAAAAGTATGACAGGACTTGTTAATATTTTGAGTGTAGTTGCTATGAATGAGTTCCTCGTTGTTTGTGATTATAAATAAAGTTCGTTGGTGTTCGAGCAGGATTGAGTATAGACCCCCCCCCCAGTGATTTTTAACAAATCATAGTGATTCTAACGATTCATACTAGTTCATAATGAATCGGAATCGCATGTTATAAAGATTTGAGATGTAAATCTTGTGGTAAAGAAGCTTTAGTATAAGTAGTAGTAGTAGTAGTAGTTAGTAGAAATAGTAGTAGTAGGAACGGGTTAGAAGCCCCGCAGGGGTTAGTTGGGTTCTGTTCTCGATATAAGTAGTAGTAGTAGTAGTAGTACCAGTAGTAGTAGTAGTAGTAGTAGTAGTAGTAGAAGAAGTAGCAGTAGTAGTGACTCTTCCAGTTCCGGTGACAAAGAACTGGGGGGAGCGGGCTATACACAAACCTTTGAGCAAAGTGTAAGTTTGGACGTCGGGCAGACAGTGATAATGGTATTATATTCCCAAAATCATCAAACGATAAAAAGTTTAAAATTATTAAACACTAATATACATCGTAATTTCTCCTTGTGAAAATTCTATCAAGATTAACAATACGATACAACCACAAAAAACAACACGTCCTACGCAAACGGATTTTTCAGTGGCATCAAAACATAAAAACCTTCAAAGTGATAATATCAAGCTTATTCAAGGTGATGGTGTCCAAAACATATTAGTTAAAATCTTCAAGGTGTCTATTTTAAATTGAAAAAAACATATTTTCCAGAATAAACAGTGCCTTGTTAAAACTAAAACAGTTTTTAGTAATACTATAAAACCAGGCATTTTTAAAAATTATCATCATTCGACCTACACCTGCTAAGAGTGTGGTATGGTACAATTATTCTGCGTCCAGAGGAACCACCCAGGACTGACAGCGGTGATGGAAGGCCTGTGTTTGTGAGTATGAGCTTTGCGCTGATGAACTTTTACATAACATAAATGTCGTGAGGGGAGGACTACAAGACATTATAAACACACGAAAGTATCAGGGATTTCTCCTTGATAAACCCTACCATCGTACTACTTATATTTCACATCATGATATTGTAAATATTGTTTGTATCGTTTACATTTATGGTGACGGTTTTAATAAATACCACAAATATATGACACTTGTCATTTTATTAAAATTCTGACTACTTAACGTGACAGTTTATTGTTGCTACATTCAGTAACATAATTAGTATCATATTATTAAGCAACATTAATAAACATATTAATGGTAAGTTTATAACGGATTTTTTGTGCTGTATAGTTTTGATAGTTTCGTTACATAGCGACGCCCAGCGTGAAAAGCCTGGTAATGCGGAATGGATAAGTTACACAAAGCAAGGAAAACAATTCGTTCTTCTTTCACAAAGACAGTGAATAATTTTGAAGAGGAACTGAAACAAGCTACACTGTCTGTAGATAAGACATAGTTATATGTTATGAAATGGGATAGACTGTACAAGGACATGTGTGCAATTGATGAGAATATTCTAGATGCACTTCTTTCCAGCGAGGGTGCAGAAAATGAGGAGCAGTACCAAGTGGAGTGTCAGGTAAAAGAAGCGTATAGAACACGAATGAATGAGGTATAGATGAAGAGTGCAAAGTTTACCAATGGTGATTTTGACAGGTGTAATACACGAAAGGTTAGTGAGCCGAAGAGAAAGCTGGAACTTAGGTGACTGGCTTAACGTGTGGAGTCAGTTTAGACGCATACATTGACGACGAACAAATAGAAAAGGAGGATAAGTTTCAGTATCTTCGTCAAGCAATAGCTTCAGGTACACGTGCGTCAAATGTTGTGGACAGTTTTCCTCCCACTGCAATAAAATTATGACAAAGCTATTGAAAGTCTGTAAAATTGTTTCGGACGTACAGAGCTTTTAACAAAGTATTATGTTCGCGAATTGTTAAGTTTAGTTTATACAAAATGGGCCGTATGCAGTCATTTTGACGCGTGATTAGTGCCATACTAAAGAGTTCGACTAACATAAGGTTCCTGTAGTACTCAGGCCTTTAGTATGACACTAATCATACTTCAAAACAACTCTGCATAAGGCGGAATGTGTCTACCGGAAAGAGTAAATTACCCTTCTTTCGTTTATATGATCATTTGGAGTCGCACTTAAAGGAGCAGTTCGAGTTAAAAAGAAGTTTGGTGCAATAGGAAAAGTAACAAAAAATAAGAGACCCGTATTTTTTTATATCTTGATAGGCCGTCTCGTTCAACTTCTACAGGTATTTCTTTTTGATGAATCGTAAATGCTGACGTCACTGGTGGGATACGCGAGAAACTCAATGTGAGTCAGCAACCACTCCCTTGTACGCAGCTGATAAACCTTTAATAGTGCATTGGATTTAATAGATTGTGTTTTTGATTTGTTAGCAGTCTTGCTCTGTGTTGAATTCTTGAGGAACGTTTTACTTAGTTGTTTTTCCTACAGCATTAGTATAAAACAGAGTAGCGAGAGAGAGAGAGCAGTAATCACGTTTGTTGTGCGAAACAGTGTTTCTTCCAGACATGTTTTTAGGGTGGCACTGTCTCCCGGAGCTCTGAGAGATTGCCCCGGAGGAGACCAAAATAATACGTCTATAATATAATAAATATAATAGTACTGTGTAAAAATAATGTACCTCTCCGAATACTAAGTGTCCCCTCCCTCCGGAATTTTTTTTCTGAAAGAAACACTAGTGTGAAATAGAAAACACGTGTTAGTACAGCGCTTGCTGTGTCTGTGAAGTGAAGTAGACATGCCTAACACCTGTTGTGTTTTCGGTTGTAATTTTTGTGGAATTAAAGCTGAGGACATAAAGTATCTTTTTCTTTTTTTAACGTTTCCAAGTCGTGAGAAATCACCAGATCGATATAAATTATGGCTCAAGAAAATCAATGGAAAAAAAATGTATCAAATAAAATCACTCGTGTTCCAAACATCTTGAAGATCCTGCCTTCGAGAAGTCAAATTTGCTGAAAGAAAAGTTAATGCCAGTGGCGGATCTAGGCTGGGGCCGGGGGCCTAGGCCCCCCAGTTTTTGAGTGACAAAATTGATTTAAGCTATTATTTAGATATTTTTGAAAGTTTTTAGTAAACATGATATACATATCATAGTCTGGGTTCTGACTCCCCCCCCCTCAATGAGTTTTTACCGTCTAGATCCACTTTTGGCTAATGCTAGGAGAATTATTTACACGCAAACAGAAAGAATGCTGTTCCAAGTATATTATTGAAAGGTTTAAAATCCAAGCTATTGAACAAGCACCGATCTATGTTTATTTACCAACGTACAAATATCGTACAAGACGCAATTGACGGTTGGAGTCAAGACGAGGCATTAGAGGGTAATAGAGACGATGTCACTCATGATTCTGAAGATACTGCTTTAGAAATAAGCTATACAATGTGAATTAGGGAGTGAAATATACCGGCTTGTAGAAGGAATCAGTGACGATGACTGTTCCTCAAGACATTGATTCATCGTTTAATTTCTCTGTATCATGTGACAATGATGATGAAACGGGTGATGAGAGTTGTTCCGCGGACAGCTATGCGAATAAAAGAAATTTAACCGGTGAAGTGTTTTTCGTATTCTGGCAAACTTTACAGATGTTATTTCATTTTTGCCTCATTTGTTACGCTCCTGTACATACCTTGAAGCACAAAATTATAGGGTCAGCGTTAAAAATTGCAACAAAACGTGAAAATGAACATACATATGTTTGGGAATCGGAAGAATGATTAAAGAAAAGATACTTAGGTGTTGCAGCAATCTCGTCCGCCATCTATTTACATGATATTGGTTTCGATTTTTTTTTTTTAAACACTAAACTTATGCTTTATAGGATTCCGTTTTATAATATTATAAAAACGTTTGTACAGCCCACCATCAGATATCATTTTCTACATGCAGATGATATTTGTAAGTCTTTGCAATGAGTTCTGGAAAAGGAAACCGCACTTGGAACGTGCCACCGCACCTCTCACAAGCGAAATGCTTGACACTGTGAAGTATGTAAGCCTGCTCTCTCTCCTTGACCACCTATGACGTCATCACAAAATCTTTCTTCCTCTGTTGCTCGCTAACGACTGAACGTATCGTTATCAAACAAACACCATTCCTTTTAGAATTTTCAACTCTACAAATCGAAATAAATTGTAAAAAATGCATTTCTAAGTCGAACTGCTCCTTTAAGATCATTTGGTCTAACTAGTGAAACATATTCGTCTATATTATTTTCCCTTGTAGAATCTTGTTTACCGGAAAACATTTTGCATATTTGGTTACGTCATACAGGCGAAAATTCTGATCATAATAAAGAAAACATGGACATCTACAATGATAAACTGAAACGATTGTTGACATTTTAAAGGTGTGAACAAGAAGGTGAAGAAAGAATCAAACTAGCACAATCAGGTTTTAGTGTAGTAGATCATAGATTACATAAAGACGCAACACAAGAAAGTGTCCTTACAGCAAACACGTTATTTTCGAGTGAAAACCACAAGTGTGAAACCTGTGTTTTCTGTGATTAGGAACATAAAGAACGGAATTGTATAAAGGCAAGAATGATGTCATTAGAGCAAAACAAGAAAATTTTGTTAGAGAAGAGATATTGTTTCATTTGTCTTCGTCAAAATCACCAAGCGAAGACGTGTAGATAAAATGTTTCTTTCTAGTGCAAGGGTAATGTGGTCATGTGTCCAAGAATACATATTACAAGAAATAAAGAAGAGAAAAAGGACAGTAAAGGACAAGTATGCGCATTAACAAACCAAAACTTCTGTGCGCAATATTTGTTACAAACCTTAAAGGTTAAAATCAAAGTAAATGGTAAGGTTAGTATAGTTCGAGCTTTAATTGATAGCGGTTCGCAAATACCTTAAACGAACTATGAGTTAATTGAGACACACAAACTCTTCGGTCGTGTTGAGGCTCCAAAGAAAAGTCATAAACGTTACGAAATTGCAGTTAGTGATCCCAGAGAACAACACACGGTGAAATTCGAAGTATTAGAGAAACCAGTTCTTTGTAGCACCATCATGCGTTTGAAAAGTGGACCACGGTTAAAAGAACTAAAAGAAAAAGGTATTTGGGTCAGCGATCTAAACGACAATAATTCAGATATAGAATTGTTAGGATTTAGATTACTGAACTTTCGCCATCTAAGGCCATTTAGCCCTTCGCGATTTGAGAGATGACGTCCCTCGGCGAGCACACAATCCGGGAAAAGGGAAGGAAGAAAGGATTGGGGAAGGAAGGAAGCGACCTGGGACCTATAAGTTAGGTACCACCCCGTCATTTGCCTGGTGTGAATGAAAAAACCCAGGAACACCTAATGCAGGGTGACTGACCTGAAAAGCGTGTTACACTTTTTCGACCGAGTGACCTCACCGCGAATCGAACCCAGGACCGATAGAATTGTTGTTAGGGTCAGATATCGCAGGTAAATTGTTGTGTGGTAATGTATGCACACTGAATTTTGGACTTGTTGCAGTTGAAACATTACTTGGATGCATAGGTGCCGACTTGAAGAAAACATTGGGGGGGCCAAACAATGAATCATATTCAGCTGATTTCTATTAACTGCATGATGAAGGCCCCCTTCCCTCCCCCATATCTGGGTTCGCTGCGGGGGCGGCGCGGTGGCTCAATGGTAGAGTGTTCATAGTGATGGGCAGTGGGAATATTCCCGGTGGGAAGAAAAAAATGGGAATATTCCCGGTTTTTTTCCCCTGGCATATAAATTCCCGGGAAGGAATTTATTTCCATTTCTTTATTATTTTATCTTACAAATTATAGGAATCGTGTGGCTAATTACAGTACTTTATTTTCATTTATTATGATTTACTTCTAGGCTTTAAATAATTTGGAGATTAAAAAATAAAATTCGTTGACTGTACTTTATATAACTAATCATATGATTTATTAGTTCCATTTCTATTTGCACTAAAATGTAGCAAAGTACTAATTTACAAATGATGAAAAAGAACCAGTTTGTAAAGTAAGGTAGAAATTATGTAGAAATAGAGATGAAGTACAATTAATACACCCCGCAGTATCGTTAGTAATAGACGTAGGTCTGTCTCCTATCTCTGACTCAAATTTCTAAAGAGGTGCTCGGACTTCTCTTACATGTGAATTAACGCACGGAATTTAGAGAAATAGATAGGAAGAAAGGTCGTATGTGGCAATGTTACGTGCTAAATTATAAAGATGTTAGTATCTTGCAAATTTCGTGAACATAAATATGTATGCGCAAATGTTGATAAATTGGTTAGACATGTATCTTCTGGCAGTTACCCAATCTAATTTGTTTATAACATTTAAAAATTTAATATGTTTATAATATCAGTAGTAAAGTGAAGTATAGAAAATCCGCTTACTCATAAATTTAAACTGTTTAGCGGTGTAAAAATATTTGGACTTACTGTACCATTTTTTCCACATATTTACTTTCATAGAACATATTGTAAGTAAATATACATTTATGCGTACTCTCTAAATATAATAAAATATTAATAAAGTAACATAGTACCGTTCAGAATATACATTTTAAAGAATCCTCTGGAGACAACTGTAATAATATACTGTGAGAAAAAAAAACGAATTTAACTTTCAAATCACAATGTAGTAATAGAATGCAATTTTCTTTGTGATTGTACATAAATTCCCGGAAAAATTCCCATTTTGGGAGTCTTCCCGGGAATATTCCCGAAAAAATATCTTCCCGGCAATTTACTCATCACTAAGCGTTCACCTCCTGTGCTTGGGGTCCCTGGTTCGATCCCAGCTCGCGCCGTGTGGATTTTGTGGTGGACAAACACCGTGCTCGTGGGTTTTCTCGGGGTTCTCCCCTTTCTTCCCACTTTCTTCATTCCACCACTACATTCATTTCTCTAATCACCGTCTCCTTTAGCCTAACCGGCATAACCGTAGGACGTAAATCTCAAAGATTTCATTTCATATTTTTCGGTTCGCTGCGGAATTCACGACCTAAATCAAATTCGCTTAAAGGCATTAAAACAAATTCAAGTTCAAAATTTGGGAACTTCACTGCAACTTGGTGCACCACACTGATCTTTACTTTTCATATCAGTGCTGCCAGAGTGTCGGTTGGGCTTCAGTGCTCTATTACAAACAAGGTTTCGAAAACGGCATTGTCTATCGAATGAGAAGGCTGTTACTAATATTGAATTAATGACACGACGAAGTTTACTACAGGAATTATTGTTCCTCTTTACTAATTCTTTCTCGATTGAATTATATTGGGGGGGGGCGAGGACCCCACCTTTAAATATTGGGGGGGGGCAAAAGTGTCCTGCCCCCCAAAGTCGGCGCCTATGCTTGGATTAGGGATGCGCACGAATCGAGACATGTCTCGAATCTCGACTCGACTCGACTCGAATTCGAGTCGAGATTCGAGTCGAGACACACTTTGTAAAATTCGAGACGAGTCGAGACAAACGAATTTCTCGACTCGAATTTTCGAGTCGAGTCGAGACAGCTGCTTAAAATCTCGACTCGACTCGAATGTCTCGAAAATCTTTCTATAATTTTTAATATTATTTTGAAGAAAGTACTCACTCAAAAACACTCGACACGAGAATTTTGGGAGCTCCTCCCTGGCTAAGCGGTTAGCATACGCGCCTTTGGCGCGGGAGACCCGGGTTCGATTCCCGGCGGGAGCTCATGTGGTTCGGATTCCACGTTAATCAGTAGGTCCACGTCTCACATAGCCTCGCTGCTGAAAGGGACGCTAAACTGAAATTTAACTCAACTCAACGAGAATTTCGGAAACTGCAGGACTTGTCAGGTGTTCGACGAGTGCTGTGGTGATTGTCTTCAACAAGTGGCGAAACCAAGGGGAAAGGACGTCCAAATGTCGAGGGGTTGGGCGCCCCCCACCTGATTACAGATATCGGACGTCGTAGGCTGGGCAGACTGGTAAAACAGAACAGGCAGCGAACTGCGTTGGAACTAAGATCAGAGTTTAATGCTGGGCAAAGTACAAGTATGTCTGAACTAGTGTTGTCAAATTTCCGGAAATTTTGAACCTGTTTTTTTTAAAAAAACACGTTTTTTTCGATTTTCCGGAAAAATGAAAAAATAAATATGTTTGTATTAGCTTAATTTTACTAGTAATGATATCCCCTTTTTTTTCAAACACGCGAAAAATCTAAGTTCAAAAATTTCAATATTGCGAATATTAAAAAATAGCACTCGAAAATAAAACTATTTCATTATCTATATATTAAATATCTATTTCATAATTAATAAACTATTAATTATGAAATAATTAACTAATAAACTATTTCATAATTATTATCTATATATTAAAATACTAGATTTACGCGTATATGTTTCTCCTCACAGAAAAGTTTATATGTTTGTCTCCAATCCTTTCAACAATGAGATCTCGAACCCACAAGTGCTAGAAACGTGCCGTTTTCATTTGTCGATTCCAAATTTTGTGTAAATTGTCCAGTTCTAATTGAATATTAAAAAAAAACATGACCATTAGTTCTTTATTACATTTTTAGGGGTACACTAGAAGCACTGTGGGGGCGCGGTGGCTCAGTGGTAGAGTGTTCACCTCCGGTGCTTGGGGTCTCTGGTTCGATCCCAGATCGCGCCGTGTGGACTTTGTGGTAGACAAACACCGTGCTCGTGGGTTTTCTCGGGGTTCTTCCGTTTCCTCCCACTTTCTTCATTCCACCATTTCATTCATTTCTCATCATCACCGTCTCCTTTACATTCATTTCTCATCATCACCAAGATCTAGCATCTTGACTTTAGCATCTTGGCAAAATCTCATTCTTTCCTCTGGAGAACAGAAAAAGAACGAAAATTTAGATGGCTCACTGACCGTTGGGAATTATTCCTTAGTTGAAGCGATGGTTGGAGTAATAAAACCAGTTAGTATTTCCGCTGTTGTATTGTTGAATTCACAGAAATGTTCAAAAATAAGCAAAACGTGACTCTGCCTGCACAAGATGTTTACCACCCCATAGTTTTATTATTGTCAACTGAACCCTGAGTGTCTGGGATGTTTCTGTCCCTTCTCACTTTACAACTTGAGAGGGGAGGGGGTATAATCCTCAGGGGACCACTAGTATAAGTGCTGCGTCGGAAGCGGCATGTTTTGTATATATTTCTTAAAATGTTATCCATTCATAAAGTATAAATTCCCCCTTCCTCCCCTGATTCTCTTTCCAATACAGAGAACCGACTCTTTAAATGAAGAAAGAACCCTGAACCCTCCCGAAAATGCTAAAATGAATGATGCGTACAAATAACAAATCTGTGTATGAATCAAATAATGCAGATACATGAGAAGATGATGACGAAGATAACAGTGCTTGATGCAGCGCAGTCCACCACATGTAAATAGATTTGAAGTGTTCATATTTGTGTATGTGTACGTGTGTATGTACTTGTTTCTGAGTATTTATATCCGCGTGTCTTGTAATTGCTATATTAATATCCACAGGATTAAGTGAAAGTATAAAATGAATTTGATGACTGCCAAATTGACGTCACCTTGGTAAGTCATTATTGTAAGATTATAGTTTAGCGTCGTTTTCAGGAGCAAAGCTCTACAAGACGTGAACGTACGGTTTAACGTCGGATTTGAAACACATGAGCTCCTACCATGAATCAAACCTCGTTCGAGAAAGGCGCATACGCTAACCACATACAGTAGCAACGGGGAGCTCAACATTTAGTAATATGTATTAAGTTGTAAAAGTATATTCGTTTAATTTTCACTAATATAATGTTCACAATGTAAAGCATTCTCTAGGCACGTTATCTTGTTTAAAAACAAAAAGCCTATCTCTTATGTTTCCGTCTCGGGGTTGGACTGCGGGACGATAGAAATCTGAAAGAGATGTTTTTATTATTGTACAGTAGATCTGCTCCTTCATAATCTCCGTGTTTGATAAGAATGAACCTCCCTGGCTCACAAAAATGTATACGTAATATAACAAACCATGCACATGAAATGCCAGACTAATATAGGAAACATTGAAGATGCCCCCCTAGAAAATTTTCTTCAGCCGCCTATGTCTGGAGGTACATAATTTCGCAACTCAGTGGATACGATTGAATGTATTCAAAGTCCACTGATTTACCCATCAAATTTAAATTTTATAAAAATATTCTCAGTGAATACTAACCTGAGAACTATTTTTTTAATGCGATCGCTAAAGGAGTTTTTTCTTTCACCAGGTCTCGGTAATCGTTCGGCACGAAAACTGAAGTTTCCACAAATGTTTCCCCAGCAAATTTTTTGAGAACGGGGTCCTCCAGGAGCGTTATTTAGGGGGTAATTCCTACGTTTGTTATATACATATATAGATATAGATAGATATAAATATAGATATACTGTATATATATCAAGATAGGTAGGAGCGGGTCTTTAAAATTAGTTCGGAAAGATACTATGAAAATCTGGCATAATTTGCAAGAATCTATCTAGTCTAATATAAATAAAATAAATAGTTTGTTTGTGTGTTTGTCTGTCTCTATGTGGCCTGGGGACCAGGCGAGTGGACCGAGAGTTACCAAATTTTGGTCAGGGGTACCTTAGCCCAGGCCCCAGATCAAGACGAATCTTTTTTTTTCAAAATTCGAACCAGGGGGTCTCAGGGGGCTCTTACAGGGACATGTAAAAGTGGTAGAAAATGGCCGATATTACTGTCGAATTCATAGTTTTCGCAGTGCTGAAATCAATGGTGAAACTCTGATCACATCTCTTTCAGAGTTGAAATATCGAGACATATAAAAGTAATCCCCAATGACCGATATTAGTGTCAAATCCATAGTTTTCGCGGTCGCTGAGATCAATAGTGACACTTCCATTAGCGATGATTTGCAAATTCAGCTACAATTGTATGTGGGCCGGGAGTCAGCGGGGGGGGATACCGAAACATGTAAAAGTAATACAAAATGACCGTTATTAGTGTCAAATCCATAGTTTTGGCGATCGCTGAGAACAATGGTGACACTTCCATTAGCGATGATTTGCAAATTCACCTTCATTTCGACTCGGCTGCGGAAAAGCTTGTCTTGTGTTGTTTCTTTTTATATACTTGACTTTTGAAAGTAGAGGGTCTACTCTTGGTAGAATTTTGCAATTAGCATATCGGCGTGGCAAGGATAGTGGGGTGAAGGACTAATGAGATCCTGGTCCACCAAAGAATTTTCTGTCCGTCTTAAATGAGGTTCTTTTAAGTGATATTGAGAGAAAATGAAGAATGTTCATAATAGATTGTGTTTTTAAAAAAGATCGAAAATCCTCAACAATCCACTACTTAATTTTTTTTATTTCGGTATCAAATTATGCGATCAAGATAAATCGTGGGCACCTCACAGTGTGTGCAGAATATGTGTAGAGACACTGAGATCCTGGGCAAACGCTAATTAGAAAAGAATGCAGTTCGGAATACCCATGGTGTGGAAGGAGCCTTGAAACCATCATGTTCACTTTATTTCTGTGCAATAAATGTTAAAAGATACAATGCAAACAACAAGAAGGGTATTCTGTATCCGGATAATATAGCTTCAGCAATTCGGCCAGTTCCTCTTGGTGAAAATCTACCGATTCCCAATCCACCAGACACTATGGATGTTTTATCATCATTTATTAGTAGTGAAGCAAATGTTCCATGCCAGGATGATAGCAACTATCGTATCACGATTCAGCAGCTGTTTACACAATCAGAACTTAATGATCTTTTTCGAGATTTAAATCTACCAAAGGAGAGTACGGAAGTTCTTGGGTCTAGACTTCGTTCGAAGTACCTTTTGGACAGTGGGACACATTATTCATGGTATAGACACCGAGAGAGAGAATTTGTTCCTTATTTCTCTGAAGAAGACGGGTTAGTGTTTTGCAACAACATTCCATCTGTTGTGGATGCTTCTTATAACGCATCCGATTGGAGACTCTTTATAGATGCATCGAAATCCAGCCTAAAAGGAGTTCTTCTGCATAGTGGAAACAAACTTGGATCAATTCCTGTAGCACACTCTGTTACACGGAAAGAAATGTACAATATCTTGAAATTAATACTTTCTAAGTTAAAATACGAAGAAAACACGGTTGGTCTGTTTTCGGGGACTTGAAAATCATACGTTTTCTAATAGGAATGCAGCCAGGATATACAAAATACCCATGTTTTTTATGTGACTGGGATAGCAAGGTCAGAGACAAGCACTGGATGTACGGTTCACTAATTGATCGAAATAAAGTGCTACTTCCACCACTTCATCTGAAACTGGGACTTATGAAGGAATTTGTGAAAGCTGTGGACAAGAATGGCGGTGTTTCCGATACATAGCTAATACTTTTCCATCACAGAGTGCAGCAAAACTTTCGGAAAGTATTTTTACAGGACCACAAATTAGAAAACTGTTAGTAGGTGACACATTAAAAAAAAATCAATGACCGAATTGGAAAAGAACGCCTGGTTAAGTTTCCAAAATGTTGTAGGTATCTTTCTCGGAAACAAGAAACACCCTGACAATGTAACAATTGTAGAAGATATGTTGACCCATTTTCGCTCACTTGGGTGTAATATGAACTTCGAAATACATTTTCTACATTCTGATCTCAACGTTTTTCCTGCCAATCTTGGTGAGGTCAGAGAAGAGCAAGGGGAAAGATTTCACAAACATATTTCTGAAATGGAGAGCAGATATCAAAGCAGATGGAATATCACAATGTTGGCAGACTATTGTTGGCTGATGAAGAGGGATGGTGACAGTTACGATAGAAGTTGTAGGAAAACACAGACGCGTGCATTTAAAAAGGAATAAGTGGCTTCTCAATGTACTTGAGAGCCAGCGCAAGTAAGTGTATTTAACATTATACCGTAGGAAATAAGGTTTATGATAGTATGTGTGTATAGCATTGTTTAGTGTAACCAAAGCAATCTAGTTTATTTGTTTTATTGAATTGTTCTGCAGTATTATTCGTGCCAACCGAAAATGAAATGAAAATGAAATCTTTGAGTTTTACGTCCCACGGTTATGCCGGTTAGGCTAAAGGAGACGGTGATTATGAGAAATGAGTGAAATGAAGAAAGTGGGAGGAAACGGGAGAACCCCGAGAAAACCCACGAGCACGGTGTTTGTCCACCACAAAGTTCACTTGGCGGGGGCTGGGATCGAACCCGGGACCCCAAGCACCAGAGGTGAACGCTCTACCACTGAGCCACCGCGCCCCCTCCCTTCCGAAAATATATAATACTATATACGTATATTGAAATCATGGCAGTGTTCGAAATAAAGATTGCAAATTGTAAGAAAACCTGACGTGATAGGCATAAATGGATGTCATTTCTGTAATCAGCAAAAATAATTTAGGATCACCTATTAGTTTGTAAACAACCGAAACTTTTTTTCAAAATTTTGACCAGTGTTATTAATTAGTTATATAAAGTACAATCAACGAATTTCAATGGTTTTAATCTACAAATCATTTAAAACTTAGAAGTAAATGATAATAAATTAAAGTAATTAGTCATATTGTTCTTATTACTTGGAAAGTAGTGATGGGTCGTTACTTGCGGAGTCGTTACAAAGTAACGACTCTTCTTGAGTACTCAAAGGAACGAATACCGAAAAGAACTCAAAGGACTCGGATTCACTTCGGAATCTTTTGAGTCCAAGGACTCAAAGTATTCATTTGGATTCGGATTTAAAGTTAGACATATGATTCCTGGAATCAATTCGCGTCTGCATTGGAGAGATTGACAAGATTTAGTAACGAATACTCACACGAAACAGACAGAAAGACACGTTGTTGGAAGCACATGGCTATTATAGTGCGCATGCGTTAAAAAAAAAAAAAAAAAACATCTTCATTGCTTGATTCTTCTGCTTGTTGAGTGCTCTCTCCTCTTCGCCCTTATGCACGCTTCGTGAACGACGTAAACAGGACGACGAAGCTAAACTGTTCCCCTCCCCTTTCTCACGGCATGACAACTTTTAACATCCAGCGGTCAGAATCCACGGCTTTAGCCATACAAGCGAACAAACAACAACAATTGTTAAGGTTTGATCAGATTTACTAACATAAATATAAGCTATATTTAGTTGGGGGGAGTAACTACATGCTAGTCCTCCTGCACGCCTGATTCTGAATTTTTCGATGCCAATTCAGTAACGTCATTTCAGATTTGGCTTGGGGGGGCAAGACCCCTTGATATATATAAAAGCGTCATTTCAGATTTGGCTTGGGGGGGCAAGACCACTTGATATATATAAAATTTCACTGACTTATTACTATTCTATTGGTAAAATCTAAATAAATCTCAAACTCAGGGGGGCAAATGCCCCTCCCTGCCCCCTAAATGACGCCCCTGTGCCAATTATTCGATCAGGTTTGATCAACGATTTTCAATGTTTGATCAACTTTACTAACATAGAAATAATGGTTAGAAAATGAGGGGGCCAGTCCTCCTACACCGCAATTCGACTTTTTCTTATGTCAGTAATTTGATCACCAATTTTTAACGTTTGATCAGCTTTAGTAACATAAATTTAGTATATTTAGCTTCAGTATATTTAGTAGGGGGCTAACTACACGCTAGCCCCCTCTCCGGCTATGGCTTAAGGAACCAGATATTTCACAGCAGCAGAAGCAAAATGTCTCCATCTGTTGCCATTTTGAGCAGCTCCAATTCAATTTGAATCCTTATACGGCTGTGTTCTAATTGTCAAATATACGGCTGTGTTCTAATTGTCTAGTACTTTTATTACATTTGTAATAAGCAAAATCGTTTTGAAATACAATTATTAGAATTAAGTAGATGTAAATTTTAAAATACCGCAAAGATAACACAATTTCTCATTTAATGTCGTTAAATTCATTTTTCTAGTCTCTTTCTTCACATAGATTTTTTTGAATCGTAATTTGTGGTAACACTGCAAATGTCTACAGATATAAACGCTAATGGTTGCTTTTATGCATCTTTTCTGGTGCATAACACCATTATCTATGATTATGGTTATTTACATTCCAGTATTAGCTTTCATTCTTGACAAACTAACAGACAAAAGAAAAAAAAACGTTAAAATGTCATCAGAGTCGACGTATTACCTGCTCTCAAAGTTTCTATTTCATCCGTAGGATTATAGGATTAGGAATTAGGTTTCTGGGCTTTCAGCATGAATGGCTACGTTAGCCCATCACGTATAAGGGATGACGCCCTCGGCTATCCGGGGGAAGGGGAAGGAATTAAGCGGCCTAGGATCTATATATTAGGTACCATCCCGGCATTAGTCTGGTGTGAATGAGGAAAAAACAGGAAAATCCAATCAGGATGGCTGGCCTCAGAAAGATTTTACACTTTTTCGACCGAGTGTCCCCACCGGGAATAGAACCCGGGACCGCTCGCACCAAAGGCGAGAGAGTGTTAGCGGCTACGCTATGCGAGGCCACTCTTACAATTCTTGCGCAGAAAGTACCGGTACCTGAAATTTTTGAACCTTGTCGAATATGTCACTTGTAGTCAGTATGCTAATTAATTTATTTACGGAGGGCAGAACCCAAGTTCTATTTAGTCACGGAAGATTTCAATTTTTCCGGGGGAAGAATTCCAAGGTATTCTTCAAGCAGTCCGCACACTGCTTGTAGCTGTTGTTTGTAAAGGCTTGATTTGTAGTGGAGGCCAGAAAGTTTTCCGTTCTACATTTTTTTAAATCTCAAATTTCATTCTATTTTCCCGATATTTTCTTACTTTCGAAGGATATTATGTTAATTCACTTCAAATTCATGTAAATAACCAACACTATTTTTTTTAAGTATATTAAAATACATTGAAACACAGCCCTTCATTCTTTGTCTTATTTAACCGCCCCACAGTTATTCACAATAGCACCATCAAACTTATGACAGTTCTACGTTGGGCGTTCATTAAGTTAGGAAGAATGAAAACAACTATTTTCCACCGCTCGCTGGTGTCACTCCCTCTAAAGAGGATGAAGGGGGAGATGCTATTTTCTTTTAAAGTCAGTTGCCTAAATATATTCTTTCCTTTTCTCCCTTTCACTCACCCGAAGCAGAATTCTACTTGATTGCTTTATGAATAGTATGCTGCCGAAGATATACGAACTGCTACGAAGCCAAACTGAATACATTGACGGAAACGAGGAATCAAGCTTTTGAAAACGTGTTTGAGTACGGGTAATCAGAACTGAGGGAAAGAAACCCAAAAGGCAACTGAGTACAGGGATTCAGAGGGACATATGAGTCCTTGTAATCAAAGTAACGAAAGTAGTCGTTACTTTTTATGATTCCTTGAACTCAACGAATCCAAAGGAATCGAATACCAGAAAGGAATCAGAATTCCCATCACTATTGGAAAGTAAAGAGATTGAAAGAAATTCCTTACCGGGAATTTATATGCCAGAAAAAAAAAAACGGGAATATTCCCAAATTTTTATTTTCCTTCTCACTCACAGTTGCCTCAATATTTAATGTTATTTCTCTTTTTAAATTTATTGATTGAAACAAAGGTTTAAGTTACCCACACTGCTTCTTCAAAGATTAGAGGTATTCTGCGCGAAATTAACGACAGGATGCAAGTTTTTTTTATTTTAGCTAGCCAACGGCTAGCACCCTGTTAGAGGGTTACGCCCTCTTTTAGGTAAGGGAAATTGGAACAATTATTGGATTAAGGATAATGGTTGGTCTAAGGGGTGTTATGAAGTAGAAAATCTTTATTTATTTAACCATATCAACAAAACCTAGGACTTAAGGCCATTTGCGTCCTTAACATATTGGATGGAACAGGAAAAGAAAACAAAGAAACAAACAAACAAAATAAATAAATACAATATATGTTGTGAGACACAGAATCAGGAAATTACACAATATACATATTGAGAAAGAAACAAAGTATTATCATATTATGAAGCAAGGGTGATCGATGAAAGGAAAGTAATGATGATGTGAAAGTGAGGCTAGCGGCATATGCTTATATATAAGATATAGGCTGATATAGGTATAAGTCTTGTGATTATGGAGATGAGGAATGAGATGAGGTGCAAATCACCCCACAACACGCAGGTTATGTAAGAACACAGATGAAACCATCTTCTTGCCTAGGGGCTACTCTAGGCTATAATGGAGACAGAGGGAAGCCCATGTTAGTTAAAGGGAATGTCACTGTGCACTATATGATGGAAAGATGAGAGGGTGATGAAGGTGAGTATGAAAATCGTCAAGTAGAGGAATATCAGGATGATTCGGTGGAAGTGTGTAACAGTATAGTGTGAATAATAGTGACAGGGGTGTGTGCAGAAAGCGAGAAGGTGCGGGGTGTACTGCTGAATAATGCATCGTATCCAATAGATGCATCGTATCCAAAAGAGGATGATGATCTTGGTAACGTCTAGTGATATAATTTACCCGGAGTTTCTCGATATGGTACTGTAAGGTAGGAAATGTAATGAGACGGTATAGGTATTGTGTAGGACTGGGTAATTTAATCCGGTAAGGAATTCGGAAGGCATGTCTTTCAAGTATGAGTAGTTTCTGGTAAAAACTGTCTGGAGCAGATACCCAAGCTGTATGGCCATGTGTAAGGGCCGGGCGCAAGAAGGCTTTGTAAGTATTGAGTACGGTGGCAGGTTTTAAGCCCCAGGTTGTGCCAGTTAAACGCTTCAGAAGATTTAGGCGATTGTAAGCTTTACTAGTAATCGTAGTAAGGTGTTTCTTCCACGTAAGATGCCGATCGAAGGTTACACCTAGGTATGTTGCTATCTTACTGGCTTGTATTGGAACGTCGTCTACCTGAAGCGTTAAGCGGTTTGGATTACGGCGTACTTTGGTTGACTTTTTCGGCGGTAGGAAGACGATGGCCTGAGTTTTAGAAGCGTTAATTAATAAATGCCATGTTTTGCACCACTGATAGAAATTATCTATGGCTGTTTGTAAAAGTGTATTGATTTCCTGGACTGTATTACAAAGGGCAAGGAATGCAGTGTCATCAGCGTACTGAAACA
Source organism: Thermobia domestica (assembly GCF_964235325.1). NCBI lineage: Eukaryota > Metazoa > Arthropoda > Insecta > Zygentoma > Lepismatidae > Thermobia > Thermobia domestica. The sequence continues at coordinate 20,490,266 of NC_137467.1, forward strand.
TGTGCAGTTTGTCTGGAAGTTGAGGCATATCCGTAACAAAGAGGAGATATAAAAGAGGCGATAACGCAGAACCTTGAGGGACACCAGAAAGTATAAAGATTGGATGTGATAGATGATCGTTTATGGAAACGTATGCAAGACGGCCAGTCAGAAAGTTGAAAATAAATCTGATATAAGGGATTGGAATATGAAGGCGAATAAGTTTGTGAATGAGAGCTAGATGCCAGACTTTGTCAAATGCTTTTTCTAAATCGAATAGTACCAGACAAGAGGGTTTGACGCTATTATAATGTGTGGTGATCAGATTTGTAAGTCGAAGAAGTTGGTCGTTGATGGAGAAAGCAGGTCTGAAGCCGGCTTGATATACCGGGAGAATGTGATGATGAGCAAGGTATGTATGAAGTCGTTTGACCAGTATCCGTTCGAGGATTTTGCTAAAGGTGGAGGTAAGCTGAATTGGACGATATGATGAAACATCATCTAACGGTTTGTTCGGTTTAGGAAACATAAGTGTTTTCGAGGTTTTCCATGTTGTTGGGAAATATCCAGTGCGGAGAATGAAAGTATAAATGGTTGCTAAAAGAGTCAATAATGATAAAGGGTTCTCTTTGATATGGCGGTAAGTTACCTGATCAAAACCTGGGGCGAAATTACGTTTTCGGTTGACAACAGCTCTGAGTTCATCGACTGTAATTGGTGAAGTTAACGGTGTCTCAGGTAGAAGGGAATGGCAGGTATTGGGTTGTAAGGAGTAAGAATTCACATTAACTTTTTCGGCTGGATGTGAAGAATCGTCGGAAGGTAAAGGTGTGAAGATGCGTTGTAGAATGTTTGCAAAAGCATTTGCTTTGTCTATGTCGTCCTGTGCTGGTGAGTTGTCGATTAAAATAGGATATGGACCCTTGTATATTTGCCACATAGAGCATTAAACCGCTTCCAATACTTTGAAGGATGACTCGTGACTGAGAGTTTATTACATGTTTTAATCCAACATCGAAGTTTATAAGCGCGAATATAATTGCGTACTGTGCGTTGTAACTGTTTATGATGGCGAAGGGCATCTGGATTATGCGTGCGAGTATATTCACGATACAGCTGTCGAGAACGTGTTACCATGGTGAGATAGTTTGGCGGCAAAGTAGGCTGATATGGGCGGGACGTACTTGCAGGTATGAAACGTGTACTAGCTTCATGGATTGCGACAGTTATAGTGTCTATTGCAGTGTAAAGCTCGTCTTCTGTTGTAGGGTCTGTGAGGTGACCTGTGCTAGTAGTGAGATGTGATCTGTAGTTATTCCAGTTTGCTTTATCGAAACGAAGGCTGGTGGAGAGAATTGGTTGCGCTTGAGTTGTGTTAGAGCTATGTGTGTTAATGGTAAGCTTTACTGGCACATGATCACTACCAAGTGGGTCTAAAATTTCGACAAGACTATGGGAGACTAGAGTTGTTGATAAAATGACTATGTCCGGCGTTGTATTTGAAATGGGCCTAGTATGTTTCGGTAGATCTTGAATGATACCAGTCGTGTGGGTGGTAAGGAAATTTTTGAAGTTAGTTCTTTCGTGATCGGGCCGGCTATGCATATTAAAATCGGCCATAATGATGTAGTGATTGAAGAGTTTGATATAAATTGAACAAACGTTGTTGGTAATGGGTGACCAGGACGAATGTAAATAGTTGCGACGGTGATGGTGATGTTTCGAAAATATAGAGAAGTAAGGACGTATTCTGGTAGATGAAGAGTATTGCAAATATGTCGTCGATGCGGAATTTTATGAAGGAAGCCAACGGCCGTACCACCATGAGCGCGTTGGGCAAGTAATTTGCAATCCTCACGTAGTAAGGTATATCCAGGTACTCGACAACCCATAGATGGCGTTAAGAAAGTTTCGTTCAACAGAAAGGCTGTAACGTGTTCTTCAAGGAGCAACGTTTCAAAGAGAACCTTGTTTTGACGAAATGAACAGATATTAAGAAACAGGAACACTAGAGCCATGAGAATGAGTATCTGGTAATGAGGTGTGAAAATGGACGGTGTTCCCAGAATAAGTGGCAGTAAAGTTAACATGGAATGTGGACTTTGCGGCTTGAATGATCTGCTGGAGAATGTGAGGTCGTTGGAATGGTTGGATGTTCTGCATAGCCAAAGTGAAGAAGGTCAGAAGCTGGTGAAGGGTTATCGGAGCGTCTGTAGAATGATGATGTGTGATGGGTTGTTCTGGTGTACGAAGAGGTACTACCAATTCAGGATGGTCCCGTTGTGGGTCTGGTTTGCCCTTGCATTTATAGCTATAAGCAGGATGTTGCTCCTGACAAGTGGGACAAGTCGGAGGAGACTTTAGGTTTGTACAAGCACGGGTAGAATGTGGACCGGAGCAATAACCACACTTGTGCGCGTTCCGACATTCGGAAGTTGAATGTGTGTTATATTGCTGGCATTTTTCACAGCGCACGGGCAAGGGTGGTGGTGAACGTGAAGGTTCCACTCGATGCTTATGTTGATATATTACAGCACCATTTGCTAGTAAATCGTCGATGGTTGCTTGGTGTGATGTCAACACCCGAACCATGTAGGTGGGGCCTCGATCATTCTTGATCCTAATGACCTTTGTGATGGTGTGCCCTTCGTATTTTAGTTCTTCTAGTACCTCTTCATCGGTGTATGAGGGATCTACTCCTCTAATAACAACGGAAAGTAATGGTGTGCGTCTAGGAGGAGGCATCTGCTTACGGCGAGTGTCTTGAAGTGAGGTTAATTGCGCGTTTTTACCAAAAATATCAATAGGTACTTTGTTTCTGATAGTTTGGAATAGTGCTTGATCAGTAGTCTTCAGTATGATACCATTGCGGGTATGGACGATCTCGGAGATGGCCGCGAGTGGTAAGTACTTTCTAAGTTGAAGTGCAACAAATTTGGAATTCGAAAACTTGCTGTCAAAATTGGTTAGAAGCATAGAATGAATAGCTTGCTGGGGAGTACGTTTAGAGTTCTCGTCTGAAGAATCGGCAATGACCATTTCATCTGAGTCTGAATCGGAGTGCAGATGTTGTTTTTTCGATGGAGGCGAAGTGCTGAGGCGGGCGGCATAGCTTTCTTTCTCTGGAGGTGACCGAGAACGAACAGAGCCAGTAGAGACAATAGAACCTACAGATGTCTGTGAAGTTCGCCGCTGGCATCTATGTGTAGCACCAGAGTCCTTCCGTGGTTCTGCCTTTCCGGCACGCACGGATGGCCCGGCTACAACGCGCGGGAGACTAGAATGACGACCTTTGCTCTTTAAGCCACATGTCTTGCCTGAGTCCGCCATCGTAATAGCCAAATCGGTGGGCAAAAGCCCAGGAGCTATGGAGCAGAGAGTTTCAGATGTATGTGATAATGATGTAATGTGTAGTAAAGGTCTGACTACCCGTTCGGATAGTAGTCAAGGTGGAGTAGAATCCCCTACCAAATCTGTAGTACTGCACACCCTTGGCTTGATCAGTCTGGACTACAGTGCTCGAAGAAATGGCGTGGAGAAGCACCCAGGATGAGGAACGGGAAGGAATTCAAAAAACAGCTGTCCTGACGTCTGGTACGTCACAGCTGATAGCAATCGATTGGTTGAACAATCGACCGGAAGTATTTTTTTTTGTCCGCTAGCAAAAGCTAGCTACTGCCCGAAGAGGGTTATGCCCTCTGTAGGGGAAGAGATTCAGAAATATTATGGCAGTCAGAACAACATACAGATGGGATATGGGTGGTTAAAGGAAATACTTTATTGATAATCAATTAATAGGTCATTATGGCCTTTAACCATAATCATTGTTAAGGTGCAATAGGTACAGATAGAGGAGAAGCATCAAGTTTGGATGAAAGATGAAATGAAGTGCAGATCACATCACAACACAGAGGTTCGGTTAGTAAGACGAATGTGTGTTATCTTCTCGCCTAGGGGCGACGCTAGGCATTAATGAAGACAGGGGTGCCCTGTTAAAACAGTAGGTGTTACGGTGCATATGATGGCCAGATATGAGGGAGATGAGCATCTGAAGAGTATGGTGCGTAATATTGGCTGTCAGGATGGTCAGGAGAAATGGTGTAACGGTACAGAGTAAGCAGTAATGAAAGCGGAGGAATGAGAGTAGCAGAAGGGGAGAGCTTACGGGCGTGTTCTTCAAATGTTTGCTGGAGAAGTGGATGATTCGATTGCAGACGGCGGGTAATATATTTGGTGCGAAGTGTTTCCAGATGGTATAAGATATGCGGAAATGTGAGTCGAGCATAGAGGTCCCGGGTTGGACTGGGCAGCTTAATGCGAAAAGCTATACGCAAGGCATGTCGTTCAAGAACGCGTAGTTTCTCATAATATGATGGTGGTGCAGATAACCAGGCTGTTAGACCGTAGACAAGTATAGGGCGCAGAAAAACTTTATAGGTATTCAGGATAGTAGTCGCAGAGAGTCCCCAGGTTGTTCCAGCAAGACTTTTCAACAGATTTAGACGACCATACGCCTTTTTTTAAATATCTTGTAGATGTGCCGACCAGTTAAGGCGGTGATCGAAAGTAAGGCCAAGATATTTAACAGTACGAGAAGGCTTGAGTGGTACATCTTGAACAGTGAGATTTAAGAGCCTGGGGTTACGGTGTATACGGGAACGACATGTTGGAGATTGGAATACAATAGCTTGAGTTTTCGTCGGATTTATTTTCAAGCGCCAGTGAGAGCACCAATCGACAAAAGTATTGATTGCTTCTTGTAAAGCCAAATTGAGTTGGTGGATAGTGTTACCAGTGGCGAATAAAGCAGTGTCGTCTGCATATTGAAATAGCTGTACTGTGGCTGGAACAGCAGGAAAGTCGGCAACATATAGAATGTACAGTAATGGTGACAAAGCCGATCCTTGTGGAACCCCAGAATGTAGAAAAATTGGAAATGAGGAGCTGCAATTTATGTAGACGTAAGCCAGGCGACAGGTGAGAAAATTGAAAATGAAGCGAAGATATGGAAGAGGTAATCTGAGCTGTTTGAGTTTATATAGAAGAGCAGGATGCCAAACCTTGTCAAATGCCTTTTCTAAGTTAAACAGAACCAAGCAAGATGGATGTCCTGTATTAAAATGATTGTAGATGGAATTTGTAAGGCGTAATAATTGGTCGTTGATGCTGAAGGAGGGTCTGAAACCAGCTTGTGCGAGAGGAAGACTGTTGTGAAGTGCCAGATAGCAATGAAGACGCTTGACAAGGATACGCTCCAAAATTTTACAGAAAGTTGATGTTAGCTGAATAGGCCGGTAAGAGCTGACATTGTGGGCCGGTTTGCCTGGTTTGAGAAACATAAGGGTTTTGGACGTCTTCCAGTCAGCTGGGATATAGCCGGTGCGAAGAATAAATGTATAGATGAGAGAGAGCAAATATAAAACAGTGTAGGGACTTTCTTGAACGTGCCTATATGTGATAGAGTCCATGCCTGGAGCAGTGTTGCGCCTATGAGACACGACAGAAGTGATGTCAGAAATTTGAACTGGCTCAGTAAGAGGATTGTTCTCAGGAAGAGTGTGTTGAATATTTGGTTGTAAATGCGGAGATTCAAGATTTAGTTTGTCGACGGGATGACGACGAGGAGGCAAATCAGGTGTGAGTGGTGTAAATATGCCTTGAAGATAGTGTGCAAAAGCATTTGCCTTATCAGTATCGGTATGAAGAGGCGTATTTTGTCTATCAGAGGGTAAGTTGTTCGTGTAGTTTGACCAGTGAGTTGCCGGAAACGCTTCCAATACTGCGTAGGATGAGAAAGAGAACCTAGATGGTTGCAAGTTTTTATCCAGCATCGTAGTTTGTAAGCTCTAAGGTAGTTATGAACGGTACGTTGTAGTTGTCGGTGATGATGCAAGGAGTCTAGGTTGCCAGTAGCAACGAAATCCCTATAAAACTGACGAGAACGTCTAATCAGCGGCAGATATTGAGGAGGCAAGGATGGCCGAAATATAGAAGCAGTAGACTTAGGAACATATTTGTCGGTAGCGTTTTGCATGACAGTAACCAGAGAGTCGAGAGAATGGTAAAGTTCTGACTCAGTAGTAGGTGGCGATAGATCAGAAAGATGGTCCATGAGATGCGATCTATATGCAGGCCAATTTGCTTTATCATAGCGATAGCGGTAAGTAGTTCGGTTATGTGTATCCTGAGAAGTATTGGCTGAGCGAGTTGTAATAAGTAGTTTGATGGGAGCATGATCGCTACCAATGAGATCAAGGACCTCAACACTGCTACGATGATATAGGATACGACACAATAACGATATCCGGGGTAGTCTGACTAGAAGGCCTTGTATGTTTTGGTAGTGGCAGAGTCACGCCAGTAGTATGGCTAGAGATGTAATTAAGGAACTGATCTCGCTGATTGGCTGGTCGGCTATGTAAATTCACGTCTGCCATGATTATGTAGGTGCGAAAGTTATTCGAGATGTATTGGAAGAAATTAAGAGGAATATCATGGCCAGGACGGATATACACAGTAGCAACGGTCACGTAAAGTTCCTTATAGTATAAAGATGTGACAAGATGTTCAGGAAGATTTGGAAAAGCTGGTGAATGACTGCGGAATGGAATGGAAGGAGAAAATCCAATCGCTACTCCCCCGTTAGCTCGCCTTGCTGCTATCGTGCTATCCTGTCGTAGCAATTGAAATCGAGGTATGCGGCATGTCAGTTTGTGTGTGAGATGAGTCTCATTTAGGAGAAATGCATGGATCTTTTCTTCGAGCAGAAGCGCTTCAAAAAGCGGCTTGAGTTGTGGTAGAGAACGTATGTTCAAAAACAAGAAAGAGAGCGCCATAGTGCAATGAAGAAAGATAAGATGGCTTTCAAACTTCGGTTTCCAATACATTTGAATGATAATAGACATTATTACCAGAATATGTAGGACGGATGTTGGCGTGGAAAATTGCCTTGGCTGCATATTGAATTTGTTGAGCGATGTGGTTACGTAAGAACGGATGAATATTTTGTAAAGAGAGAGTGAGAAATGTTAAGAGCTGATGAACAGTTACAGGCTGTTGAAGTGCTGGATTTGTAGGTGGTTGGATTTGTTCAGGTATGCGCAGTGGCACTACTGTTTCTGGTTTTGATGGCTCAGGAGCTGGTTTGGATCGGCATTTGTAACTATATGTCGGATGTGAATTTTCTTGACATGTGGAACACGTCGGAGGTGATTTTAAATTTGTACAACTGCGTGTAGGGTGTGGACCTGAACAGTAGCCACACTTAAATGGATTTTTGCACTGAGAAGTAGAGTGCTGACCATAAACCTGACAGCGCTCACAGCGAAGAGGTAATGGGGAAGAGGTGCGAGACGGTTCTACACGATAGCGCTGTTTGTAGATATAGGCACCGCGAGTAAGCAAGTCATCAATAGTCTGCTGTGAGTTAGTAAGGACGCGCACCATGTATGTCGGACCATGGTCGCCTTTGATCCTGATACATTTGATGATAGTGTAGCCTTCTAACTTCAGTTCTTCAAGTACCTCATCATCAGTATAGCTCGGATCTACACCACGAATAACAACAGATAGAGTGGGCGATTTTCTCGGTGGTGGTGGCTGTTTGGTGCGTTGGTCACTCAGCTTGGTCATGGTAGATTTTACTCCGAAAATTTCGAAACTGAATTTATTCCGGATTGTACGGAGAAATTCCGGATCCGGTGTTTTGATTATCATCCCGTTCCTGGTCTTTATGATCTGATTGATATTGGCACGAGGCATGTACTTCGTGATCTGAACAAAAAGAAGTTTCGTATTAAGGAATTTCGGATCAAAGTTTTGAAGTAAATAAGAATAAAGAGCTGGTCGACCCGGTGGAGGCAGATTAGGAAATTGGTTACTGTCGTGAATGTCAATATGCATTGAGGATTCGGAATTAGCGTCACTGATCTTATGCTGTCTTTTAGCAGGCGGAAGTTTTGTTGATGCCACTGGGGAACGGGAGCGAGCTGAAGAACCCTGGCTGGCAGAAATTCGCTCCAATGAATGACATCTTCGTCTTATCGATGTCCCGGAAGAGCAGGAGGGTTGCTGTATCACTGGTGGTAAACCAGAGTGTTGGCCACTCACTGGTTGAGATGCCATAAGGCACGCCTGAGCTCGTGATAGTCTCCGTCCTGTAGTGAGTTGAAGTGAAAGTGATGATGATGATGAAGAAGAAATGATATATGAATGATGAAGCTAAGCTTCCAAAAATCTTGTACACTGGTGTGCACGGTAAGGCAGTCTCCACTTGGGTGAAACCCTTAGTCTCTCTCACTCTCTCGCCCGTAACTAAGACTTGCCGTGCTTGCGTCCACAAGCACGTAATAATCCTAGCCTAGACTTGACACTGCAAGCAATACCTCCAGTGAGAAAGCTGGATACTACAGAAGATGACCGGAAGTATGAGGATGCAAGCATTTTATCCAGAGTCAGAAGATTACATACATATATCTTCTAGCAGGTATTGAAAATTTCCTCATTCATATATAAAGGGATTAGTATAAATGTTAACTAATACAAGATGATTTTAGCGAAACTTAATCTATGGTTAAATTTTGGAGAATATCAGTTAAAACATCGAAATAATTTTCTCCAGGTGAGTAGAAAATAGAAAACTGCTGCCATCTGTGGAGAGTATTTATACTACTGAAAATATCAAAACTGCCAATATCTCGAGTTTTCTATTATATATGATATCAATGATTTAGTAGGCATTCTGTTAAAGGCTGACAGTGTTTTTTTTTCCTCTCTTCACTTAATGCAATTAATGTTAGGTTATCTTTCTATTCCGAATTTCATTCTGGTGAAAGATAGTATTGCCTACGAACAAGAGCAGAGCACGGCGTATACCCTCTGCTTAATCTAAGTCATTATAGTGTACCTTCTGCTTCAAAGCATGTAGTACTTTCTACTTTTGTTTCGTTTATATTTATTTAATTACGCCAGGATTACAATAATAACTTGGCGCCAGGATGTGGGTCCCACATCGCCCAGTTGTTCCGAACTGCAGCCAGCCACTAGTCCTCCAGGTTGGAGATTGTGCCTAGCCGATCACCCGGCAATTAAAAAACTACCATCGAGCACAGTAGAAAGGATTCGGGATGGCCACAAAGTTCCGGTGGAACCGGTTCCGCGAAGAACCGGTTCTCGGAGATCCGGTTTTCGGAACCGGTTCCGAACCTGGATCCGAAAACTCGGTTCCAGAACTGGATCTTAGGAACCGGTTCCAGACCTGGATCCGAAAATCCGTTCCCAAAACCGGATCTTAAGAACAGGTTTCAGATCTGGATCTGAAAACCCGGCTCCAGAACCGGATCTTAGGAACCGGTTCCAGATCTGGATCTGAAAACCCGGTTCCAGAACCGGATCTTAGGAGCCGGTTCCAGACCTGGATCCTAAAGGCCCCAAAGACCCGTAAAGGAGGCACAAAGTTCTCCTTCAAAAAAATGCAAAGAGGACCATGAGCTTGTGCCTTCCCCGCCCAGACCCGCTTGTGCCCCCAGAAAAAAAATTTTGGTCCACCAGTGGGTATTTAGCCAAATGAGTTGGCCAGTTTGCCTGTTTGGCCAATGAGTTTGCCAGTTACCCAGTTTATTTAGCCAAATGAGACAAGCTGCCGCCGCCTGGGCGCCTGCCTGTCGCTTCCACCATTTTATCTAGCATACTGTTCACAGCCTGCCAGCAGCTCGGGTTTAGCGCAGGGATGGTCACAAAGTTTCGGTTCCAGCGGAACCGGTTCTTGGAGATCCGGTTTTCAGAACCGGTTCCGGATCCGTTTCCAGACCTGGATCCGAGGAACCAATTCTATACCTGGATCCGAAGAACCGGTTCCAGACCTTGATGCGAAAAACCGGTTCCGGAACCGGATCTTCTAGAACCAGATCCGTTTAGACCCGAAAACCGGTTCCACCAGGAACCGGTTCTGGCTATCCCTAGAAAGGATACCTCGGATGTGGACTCCTATTTGTGGATGCCAATCTTGCGATGGCCTGTTCTGCTGTTCATGACAAGTGGACGACGCTCGAACCCGGAGCCATTGAATAGAGGAGTGAAGCGCACGCGCACCCAGCATTAATGGATGGAATGGTGCTGTGAATGGTTGCTGGTAGTCTTGGGAAGTAGTGATTTAAGTAAGAAGTGTCATCAAGAAAATGGCATCAAGTGATTTTAGACTACAAAGCAGTAATGAATCCTTTATATTTTAATTGAATTAATAGGCCTAAATACGTCTTACATTGTTCAATAAAAACTGCCTTTTATGTCTTTTATGATAATCATACATGATCACGAAACATTGTATACCCTCTGAAAATTTTAGGACTACACACCACTGCCTACGAGACAGTCCGGTAGCCAGCCCAAACTTGTAGGGAGGGCCCGGCTGAAGTCAGGGGACCCGATCCAACCATATTATCTATAGTTCACCACCATATTATGATTCATTTGCAAGCCTACCATGAAAATTTTAGGGGAAACCAGCAAAAATTTAGTGGGGGCCGGCCCCCTAGTTCCCCCTGGATATAGGCCTGCCACGAGATAAGACGAGAAATAAGATTTTCTCGTTGCATCTCACATTTTGTAACAGAATTCACCTAGTCTCGATTCTCAAAAGAGTTTTTCTTTTCGCCTCGGCTGCGGAAAAGTTTGTCTTGTGTTGTTTCTTTTTATATACTTGACTTTTGAAAGTACAGGGTCTACTCTTGGTAGAATTGTGCAATTACCACATGGTTGTAGCCACGAGAGTGGGTGAAGGACCAATGAGATCCTGGTCTACCAAACAATTTTCTGTCCGTCTTAAATGAAGTTCTTTTAAGTGATATTGAGATAAAATGAAGATTGTTCATAAATAGATTGTGTTTTTAAAAAAGATCGAAAATCCTCATCAACTACTTAATTTCTTTTACATATGATTTATTTATTTTGCATTTAAAGTATATGAAATACATAAAAGATGGGTTTCAACAGAATAAAAGATATCAATTAAGCCTTTATTGGGAAGAAACAACATAATTTAGCGAAATAAATATTATACACGGAGCAACATTAAAATCGAAAAATGAAATGAAATATTTGAGTTTAACATTCCATGATTATACGTGTTAGGCTAAGGGACACGATGGTTAAACCAAGTGAATGATGACGGAAGAATTGGTGGAATGAGAAAGTGGAAGGAAAACGGAAGTAACCCGAGAAAACTTACGACCAAGATGTTGTTCACCACAAACTTACTTAGCCGGGGATCCATTCAGCGACCTCAGGCACCAGTGATAAGCGATCTACTACTGACATACCGTGTCCCCAACATTAGTATCGAGTTGACAATTGAAAACCATGTGGAAATCTATACTAAGAAAGGAAACTACGTCACGGGGTTATTAGGGTCACCGAGAGAGGGACCAATCATTTTCGACATGGTAATAGTTAGGAGTTTAGATATTCTGTAGAAAATTACCACGACAATATATACAGTCATGAAAAAATTAGTAGCAACTCTTTGGAATTTTACGTTTCTATAAGGATTTCAAAGAAGTTTCTACCTAAAGATGAACAAATATATAATGATAGCCTATATACATCAAATTGAAGGAAATTTTATATGGAATCCAAATCCACTCACATAAGTTACGTATCTTTACAACAATTGATGATATTCAACAAAATATGACGTCAATTGTTAAGTAAAGTAAAAAAAAGGGGGAAATCTTCAAGTTTTACGTCCTACGGTTATGCCGGTTAGGCTAAAGGAGACGCTGATGATGAGAAATGAATAAAATGGTGGAATGAAGAAGTGGGAGGAAACGAGAGAACCCTCAGAAAACCTACAGCACAGTGTTTGATTACCACAAAGTCCACACGGCTAGACTGGGATCGAATCAGGGATCCCGAGCACTGGAGGTGAACGCTCTACCACTGAAAGTATAGTAAAAGTAAGTGAAGTTAAGTGAAGCGTAAACAATTGATTTTGGCTCAAGCTAATATTTGATTGGATGTCTACATTACATCGATCATTGTGGCATGGAGTTTATTAACTTTTGTAGTATCTCTATTGAAATGCAGTGTTGCCAGACGTCGTTAATTGCTTGAATTAACTCAGTTCTCGTTGTAGGATGTCTTGCACGAACCTTATCCTTCAAAACACTCCATAAATTTTCAATTGGGTTTAAGTCGGGCGAATTACCAGCCCAAGGAAGTTGGGTAACATGACGTATTTACAGCATATAGTCTTTTATAACTTTGGCACGATGACAGGGGCAGAATCGTCTTCAAAAATAAAGGAACCACCGTTGAATAAATCTCTATCCGTAGGTATCGTTGTCGTTTCAAGAATATGTTTCTGGTAAGTTTGTGCATTAACAACACCATCACAAATGTGAATTTTACCAAATCCACTAAAAATCATCCCCAAATCATTATACTGGTAGAGTAGATGAAGTTCGGGTATTATGGAATAGTCGGATAATATGGAATACCTCATTATCTCATCTGTGATGTGTTGCTTCCAAGTGGAGAGGAAAGAAACTACTACCTCACGTTTTCATGATGCTCTACAGTGAGTCTACTTGTGATTGTGACATTCGTTGTGTTGGTAGACGTGAAACTCTTCTTATTCCTGAAAACTTTTACAGTTATGTGCTTTACAAGCTGTATTTTCCTATTGAAATCTAATAGAACAACAATTCTTTGTTTACTATGACGTTGGATATACAGAGTGGTAGTTTGATGAGTTCCCTTCGATATACGCCTTCGAATGCGTTTAACAACTGTTTGGTTTCGAAGTTGGCGTAGAGGGCAATATGGAATACCCGCAAGAAAAGCATGGTATTCCGTATTTTGTATGGTATTCCGATTACAAAAATATATCGGTATTGGGCAATTAAAATACATTTATGATGAAAACAATGTTAAGTGTATTTTTTATTACAACAAATTTTCTGATTATACAAGGGGTGAGCTGTGGGTCCAGCATTCATTATGTTTAATGTGAGCACTCAATGACTGTGCCGATCCTGAAGCAGAGTATTATATTTGTGACTTTTGAAAATAATCACATTCAGTTATGGCTTGGCATTCAAAATTTTCATATATTGTCACTGTATTCGTTGTATGTTCAACAGAAAACTCATTTCTTTTCTATATAGCATTTGTATTCCATATTACCCGACTATTTTATATTCCCCTCCAAAGTGGTTTCTTTACAAATTATAAGTTTTGCCCACACCTGTACCGAAACTTCTTTATCAAGATACGCATAAATAAAACCAAATATGTAAGGCGTATATTTGTTTTCCTTTTTGTTACAATGTGCAATTCTTAACTGAGTTACAAGCGAAACAAAAATGGTATTCAATAATACCCGAACCTCCTCTACCTGGACGTTTTTACAGTACACGCAGAATTAAGTGTTTCATCAGTCATGCGATAAACTCTAGCGCGTGAATTATTGTCATAAATGCTTATTTTTGTCTCATTACTAAACAGAACTTTGCGTCATTGTTCACTTGTCCAATTCTTGTGAGTTTTGGCCCACTATACGCGCCTTTTACGTTGTTCCGGTGTAAGTAATGACTTCCTGACAGCTCTATGTGAAAGCAAACCCATTGATTTTAACCTATTTCTCACTGTTCGCGGACAAACGTCGACACCAAATGTTTCCCTCCAACTTCTAGCAGGATTTGCTGATGATTCAAACCTGTCTGCAAGACACAATCGTCGCAGTGCACTGTTCTGTTTAGGCGAGGATTTCGTTTTTCGACCTCATTTGCCATTTCTTCTACTTTTTATGGACTCTGCTTTCCGAATCTTGGCCAGTGCCTACCCACTGTACTTTTATGCAGTTGCATAATCCGGGCTATTTCAGCATTAGTTTTGCCACACTCACTTAATGTTTTAATTCTAGTGGCTTTCTGTGTTGTAATGTCACATGTTTTACCCATGTCGATGGCCGATATCAATAATTTATAGACGATAAATCAATATCTATGAGTAAAATATCAAATTGGTCAGTAAAAGTAACACTACTAGAATAACACAATTATATAACCCAGGCCACCTACACAACAAGTAAGGAAACAGAAACCATACTGCACGCTTGGAACGTTTATTACCGTATTAAGCGTAGGGATGGCCAGAACCGGTTCCTGGAGGAACCGGTTTTCGGGTCTAAATGGATTCGGTTCCGGAACCGGTTTTTCGGATCCAGGTCTGGAACCGGTTCTGAAAACCGAATCTTCAAGAACCGGTTCCTCGCAGAACCGGTTCCGCTTGAACCGAAAATTTGTGACCATCCCTACGCTAAACCCGAGCTGCTGGCAGGCTGTGAACAGTGTGCTAGATGAAATGGTGGAATCGACAGGCAGGCGCCCAGGCGGCGGCCGCTTGTCTTATTTTGCTAAATAAACTGGGTAACTGGTAAACTCATTGGATAAACAGGCAAACTGGCCAACTCATTTGGCTAAACACATACTGGTGGACCAACATTTTTTTCTGGGGGCACAAGCGGGTCTGGGCGGGGAGGGCACAAGCGCATGGTCTTCTTTGCAGCGTTTTGAAGGTGAACTTTGTGCGTCCTTTAGAGTCTTTAGGGACTTTCGGATCAAGGTCTGGAACCAGTTCCTAGGATCCGGTTCTAGAACCGATTTTCAGATCCAGATCTGGAATCGGTTCCTTAGACCCGGTTCTGGAACCGGATTTCCGGATCCAGGTCTGGAACCAGTTGCTTAGATCCGGTTCTGGAAACGGTTTTACGGATACAGGTATGGAACCAGTTCCAGAATCGGTTCTGAAAACCGGATCTCAGAAAACCGGTTCCTCGCGGAACCGGTTCCGCCGGAACCGGAACTTTGTGGCCATTCCTAATTGAGCGCGGAGCTAACTGAAACCAGCATGGAGTCATTCATTACATGAACATTTAGCATGACGGATTTGTGTTTCATTTTCCACATTTTGTTGAATATTATCAACTATTGTTAAGATACCTAACATATGTGAGTAGATTTGGATTCTATATAAAGTTTCCCCTAATTTGATGTATATATCATTGTATATTTGTGCATTTTAGGTAAAAACTTTGAAATACTTATAAATGCATAAAATTCCAAAGAGTTGCTATTAATTTTTCCATAACATTAATGTTGTCACCTTGCCATACATGTTGAAAAGTGTATCTGGACTAAGGTGAAAACAGCACAACAGACGCCTCATGTAAATACTAATAACGTGGCAACGGAGCAAGACGTGCTCCTCCTAATGTCAATTGGTTTCTTATTTTGCTTTGAGTATAGTTGGTTCTGGATTTTCTCGAAAATTACGCATAGCATGTCATTTTGTTTCTTCGATGTTATCTACCGATTCATGAGTTTCTCATCTTTCCATGCTATTAAGAGTCTGCATCCCGGCGAAATTAAAATACCGCTAATTTTACAGTAATTATGTGATATCTTCAAATAGATAAAAGATAATCGAAATGTGGAACAAGAGCACCCTAGACAATATTATTTTACATAAGAAACCGTTATCACTACTTACTTATCTCTTTCGATTTCGAGCCATTTTGAAAATCGGCATTTATTTTCGCGTTTCTAAACAGCCGAAAACGGAAAGCCACTAGGTGACTTGTGATAATTGTATCTCACGCAAAATAATATTGTCTAGGGCGCTCTTGTTCCATATTTCAATTATATTTTATCTATTTGAAGATATCACATAATTACTGTAAAATTAGCGGTATTTTAATTTCGCAGGGAGAGTTAAACGGAAAGAATAGTTAAGTATAATCATAACTTTGTCCTGTAACTCATTTACCATACTGCACACTGTACTCTTTATACTGACATAAAGAAAACAAAATTTTTGTCTACTATTTGCCATATCTTAGAATGTGGCCTGGTTATAGTATAGTATTACTGTTCAGATGTATAAAATATGATAGAGTATCGATTATCCAAATGCCGATCCAGTGATGCCAACCCGTAGGAAAATCCTATTTTCTGGGATTATTTTTATTAACTTTTCGAATTAGGACAAAGGGAATTTTCGTGAAAAATACCAACGTATATGCAATTTTTTGATATGTTTATTTTATGGACACCAACAAAGTATGGTAACCGGGAAGTAGGCTAATGGCGCCTATATAAACATCAAATCGTGTTGGATCAAACTCAAATGTAGCCTTTTAACTTTCCGTTTGAACTTGACGTCATATTTTGTTGAATATCGTCATATTTTGTTGAATTCCTCAATTAACTACTGCTCATTCCCTTAACTACTGCGCAATGAATCGTTACATATTATAAATATAGTACTATAAGATAAAGTCGTGCTTCAGCTACAACACAAGACACTGATTCATTTGATTATGTATTCTGATATCGAAAAAAGTAACAAATAAGAGAAAAAAACTTGATTCGTTTTACAATGATCACACAAGATAGCACTTGCTGTTACATCTTATTAGAAGTGCTCAGTTTTATGAAATGTTTATTTGTATGTGTAAAGTATTTTAAAGTACCGTAACGATCTTGTTACGAAATAGATATGTTTGACCGTTTTTCGTATTATGTTTCAAATTTAATTTAAATATTAATTTACATTTAAGGAAATAGATTTTGAGAAGAAACTTGCGCAGAACGCAATAATGCGTTGTTGCCAAATCTGTACGTTTATTGTGGTAGTCACTATAAAAAATTCCTGGATTCTAGCGTTGCAGTTCGAGAAGCAGAATTGTGGTAAGTGTCGAAAACTAATTTCTCCAGTAAATATCCAAGCACAATTCCAAGATTTCCTACTTTATTATCTGGCATCAGTAAACACTCGTCGCTATCTGGCAATGCCACAATATTCAAGCAGCGTTTACCATAGCACCGAGAACACCTAGTGATCCACCTTAATGTTACGTTACTGTAATTGCGGGCTACTTGGACCCTTAAGGGGCTACTTGGACCCATACCAAAAAAACGTTTAAAGTCTCATATGCACTGCAATAATGAGTGAGTTCAGAGTTAGATCCGTTAGATGGGATCATAATGCAGGCGTACACACATTGAAACTAGTTCTGTGGTAGGCTACGATTGAGCAGCATTGGTGAGAAAGGTCGTTGACGAAAAGAGTGTATTTATTGAGCGCCAAACTTTTATGTGTGGACACTATTTGCAAGGAAGTGGAACCAATGCTAAGTAAACACATAAGTAGTTACATATAGGTTAAAGAAACTGACATGGTAAACTTTCTCATATACAATAAGATGTGTGCGTTATTGCATTATACAGTATATGAAGTGTGTACATATGACCTGGAAAACACGGATATTTTGTCCCACATCTTTTGTTATCTTTATCCCACCCCATCCTTTGTTATCTTTATCAATGAAAAATAAAGGTCTGTTGTCACGTGTCACACAAGTAAGGACTTTTCATTGTTTCCTTAAGGATACCGGTACAAAATGGTACATCAATATAAAAGATTGCCTGCAGGTCGAAAATATGCTGATTTTTCACAACAGCTTGAAGAATGTTTACCAGCAATTCAGTCGGGGAAAATGTCGCGAAAAGAAACAGAAGCTCACTTCAAGATAAGTCATTCCACCATAGAAAGAAGATTAAACAATAGGTCAACGCAGAATCCGGACCATCTGAAAGTGTTCACTGAAGAAGAAGAATTAGCCTTCGCTAGTCATCTTGATAAAGTTTGTGATTTCGGATTCCTCGTTAATTAACTTGATTTCAGATTTATTGTGAAGTCCTATTTAGCCATGCATGGGAGAACTGTCATTGCTTTCTAAGACAATCTTCCCAGTCAAGATTGGGTGAAGTTATTTTAGAAACTGCACCTCCAGTCAACGACTAGATTCGCTGCTAATATAGATAGGGCTCGTGCAGCTGTAGAAGAAAACGTAATCAGCTATTACAGTCATTATATTTGATAGTACCTCTTAATATGTTCTCTTTGTGGTTTGCAGTAAATAAAAAGTGTTGTTCTTGGAACACCTACGTCCTACTTAGTCTCAGAGCAGATTTCAGTGGTTTTCTGTAGGAAAATATGGGGGTGGGTTCAAGTAGGGATGCGCACGAGACAAGATTTCTGCCTGTCTCGTCTCGAAAATGTGCTGTAAAAGTGATGTCTCGACTCGAAAAATGTATATTTTTCTATTGGAAGAGCCGTGTCTCGACTCGAATTTTGTCAGGAAAATCCTGTCTCGACTCGTCTCGAGCGCATCCCTAGGTTCAAGTAGCCCGAACGCGAGTCTTACTTGGACCCATTTTTTACAATAATCGCCTGTGTTTTGTTTTCAATATATGTAACTAAAACTGTCCTGGATATGTACAATAAAGTCTGTAGTTCCACTTAATATGGGTTATGACAATAACTTTGGAGTTTTCGTGGATGAAAACAGGCCGAAAGAACGAATTTATTGCAAAATTGGGTCCAAGTAGCCCGCGTTTACGGTATCTTTTGTATTCCAAATCTGGACACTTTAGTGGAAGGTAGAGGCTATTCCCCATGGAACAATACGAGAGATAAGATTGTAAAAGAAATCTCCTATCACCCGATTCTCAATGATTTTTACTTTCTTCTTTTCGTTTCACCTCGACTCCGGAAAAGGTTTTCTCGTGTTGTTTGCTTATATATATATACCGGGTGCACCATTTATAAGTTCCACCTATATAACAGAGCAACCAAGAGAGAGAGAGAGAAAGGAAACTTTGCACAAAGCAACTACAGGAAGGGGGGACATCTATCCATATATTGGGTAACATTACCAGGTGAACAGTGTTGCCAACCCAATATAAAGTTATGATTTTTTAAATGGAATGACCTAAATTTAATTTCATAATTCGAATTAGCAATGAAAACAAAGACGAAAGAGATGACACTCGCAGATCAGTGTTGCATACTTTTTGAGAAATAACGTTAAACATGTGTCAAATTTAAACGTCTGTAACACACACAAGGATTGAAGTAGAAACTATTTGTGCACATTAAATGAAATACTGGGAAGACCTCTTTAAAATGACTTCAAGTTTAGAATGATCAGTTAAAAACTGTTGTCACAACAGAAGAGAGAAAAGTTGAATTTGGAAATAGTGCAATAACTTGGAAAAGGTCCCTAGTACAGTATGGTTTAAAATTCATAGAGCAAATCAGTATGTCATAAGGAGCATTGTCACGTTTATTTGAGATCGATAATTCAGGTACTTACCGAGATATTGGGTACTTTGTAAAAGCTGAGAATTTTGTGCTGTACAAGATGGTAACGCTGTTCCAAAATTCCCTTTTTCCCACAGCGTTGGAGAAATCGTGAAGAAATTATTAAAACGAAATAAAACATTAATGAATTGACATAGAATGAAATTAAATCCATTTGAGTTCTTGAAGGTACTAATTAAACGTAATTTAGATATAAATTGTGCTTGAGTTAGTAATACGAATTCAAGTTTCAAGAAGATGGTAGGAATACGTCTACGAGAGTCACCTAATAGGTATTTCGTGCGGTGAATATACTTATTTTCGTTCAACTTTAATATCGAAACAATTCAATATTATCTGTAAATATTACCGACTTGTTACCATTTCTTTTTTAAACACGAATGAATAAAATAACTAACAGTTTGTTGCAATTGAAGGAATACAAAGGATTGTTTGCAAGCACAGTTTCTTTGGCTGTGTTGTAGCTGGTGGGTGTAACCAAGATAATTACTCACTTCCTTCGTTTGCACGTCTAAGGGGATCATTCGGAAGCAATGTTTAAGAAATTGTACATACAAGAAATGCAAGAAGTCATTGTAACTATTATGTCGATGATCACTAACAAAATGTTAAACATTGCTTTACGTTGACGCAATCCATATAGGAATTATTCCCCAAAGCCTCTCACATTACCCGTCACGTCACGAAACAAATTTCTTTGTGTGGTATACTTTGTACATATGAACTTTCACTTAGGAACTTAAAATTTTAAAATCATTGGCCCCACCTGAGTATTTTTTTTTATTTATTGTCATTTTGCTACCATATTATAAATCTCTGCAAAGGTTAGCTGTATGAGTTGTACCCTATATGCACCAATGAAATAGGCATTATTCTGTATAAATTTCTACTTGTTAACTGCCGCCAACTTGTCAAACTGCACGTTATCTTCTGTATTTGTCAGCTCATTTATTGAATGTGTAGTTACAATTCATCGAATAAGTTTGAAACGCGCTGCTTCTTTTCATCTGAAGCTCGACATAATGTTTTAAGCTTATATTTAGGAATATTTCTCGTGCAGCTTTACTTTTGCCGCACCACTCGAAATAATTGTTCAAAAAATTACAATTCTTTCACAAATTCCTTCTTATTGTTTACTAAATGATTTGCGCTGGCCGACATGAAAACATGTTAATTGGTATAGTTAAATTTCAAGGGAACCATCATAATCAACAATTGAAAAATTAAAATTCTTCTAGAATTTGCCTGTAAATACGGCGTCCGGATGTATGCATAAAAACTTCAATGCAAAAATCAAGAAACAACCTGTGCTGGTAGGCCTCTAAAAAGCACGAATGCTATCTAACCGAGTCACGCCAGGGCGATGCTGGATGGCGCGAGCTCTAGAGAGGGGATGAGTCCGAAGGGAGCAGATGCGTCAGCGAAGGTTGGTATATGCAAAAATGAGGATAGTGAAAACGAGTTGATTTTGGCAATGATATGAGTTTCAATAATACTTGTCACGGTTGCATACTTGTAGCGTTCAACCTGTAAAATAAAATACAACTTTGTACACTGTGCACAAATACAGCACCGGTGGAAAATAGTTTCTAATACAACCATAATTTATATTCACTCACTTATTTATCCGTAGTAAAGTACTCGTAAGGATTTTACACTATACTCCGCGTCACCCGAATTGGCTTGTGGCATACACCAATAAACTCACAGTGCGCTGTTACTAAACCTTCAGAGAGGAATCCAAACATTCATAATTAATTTTGTTCGTATTTGTAAACAATTATGAATGATTAGGTTCCTCCCTGAAGGTATAGTAACAGGGCACTGCGAGCTTGTTGGCTGATGCCACATGCCAATTCGAGAGACTCGAACTATAGTAACCTACACTTGTAAACATAAAATACCCCTGTATTACTTTGTATTTAACTCTATCGCTTGCAGAAAAATGTTCTTTATGTCTTTTCATGCGAAGTACGGAATTTTACCTGAAAAATTTTCAAAATTTGGTGAGCCAAAAGTAAACCAGCACCATATTTACTATAAGTTCAAAGCCAAATAAATTACCAAAGCGGAAGTAGTACTGACGTAATGTACTATACATAAGCTCACGCACAACAATGCGTGATATGTTTAATTTTTGTTAAATAGTGCTTATCCTGAACTCCAATTATATGTTACATCATAATTACTACGTAGCACAGGTTGGTGCTTGTTTCTCTCCCTTGTCTTCCTTTACGCGCATACACATTGTCGCTGACATGCCTCCTCCACACTGAAAAAGAAAATTGTAGGTGGCGTACTTATAAAAATAGGTTACATGTGTAATTCCTGTAGTTTTTGGACTTAACGTACAACACACGTATAAGGGAAAACGCATGTTTTATTATACTTTCTCTATAAGTGTTCCATCTATACGTACTTTCTGTATGAAACAATATAGGCGGTCAGGATCTCACATACAAATGGACGTATATAACATATAGCTGACGAAGGTAACATAAGCATATGCATGCGATATACGGAAAACTGTTAGATGTCAGACCTCCTGCAACGGCATGATGTAACATCTAAGAGCAGTGCCTATGTAGCATACGGGTAACGTTTGCTCCGTACTGATTTCTATAGTAAGCAAGAGGATACCGTATATTTTTACAATATACCGCTGTCTGGAGAACGGATTTTTCTCTGTGCATACGGACAAAAGCACGTATGAGTTCCCAACTTCGTTCTGTTCAAATAGATAAAATGATAGTTTCTAGTGACTACCATGCAGAGGTTTGTACGTATATTTCCGAGAATAATCGCTTTTCAGACATATCATTTTGCAGTGTATCATAAATCTGTATTCAATTATTGTGAAGCATTGTACAAAGATTTTGATTGAATTATTGTGAAGCAGTGAATAGCAAAAGATTTTGATTGAATTATAATAGGAAAATTGTGGTTAAGCCTTCTTAAAGTTAAACTGCGAGGGCACGGTTGCTCGGTTGTAGAGCGCTTACCTCTGGTGCGTGGGGTCCCTGATACGATTTCCGATCCAGTAAGTTTGTGGTGGATAACGTCGTGTCGTCGAGTACTCTCGCTTCCTCTCACATTCTCATCCCATTAATTCTTGTATCATCAGTCACTTGCCTTAATCATTGTCCCCCTTACCCTAAATGGCATAAACGTGGGACGTTATATCGAAAGTCACGTTGCGCTAAGGAATACAATGTTGCATATAATTTGCAGAAGTATTATGGAATATTCTTTACACAGTATGTTTACACTATTTTGTTTATAAGCATACTCACCTTTGCTAACGCGCCTTGTCCTTATAGACACTTTGAGTTTCCACTAGTTTCGCCCTGCTCTGATTTGTTTAAATACTTCCTTGCTTTTTGTGGCCATCCAGCACAGATTTGATCGTTTTTTTTCACACTGTACTCGTTTTTTCGTTAGCTCAATATGGATCCAACCCTTGATGGACCCATCAGGTTCTCCGTTTCTTAACTGATCAGATACATTTCTTGTTTTTAGTGGCCACCTAACTGGTTGTTTGGTGTTTGTTCCACTATAGCTTTCATGGCATATTTCTACGTGCTGTACTTCAAAAACAATTTATAAATTATTTGTAGTTAATTTCGTGGGGAATGAAATACAAAATAAAACTGTGTATGTTCCCCTGAAATTGGACAGTACGTATAAACATTGGATGATATTAAAAATTTTGCTACCATTTAACAACACTTAGCCTATGTATTTTCAATTAAAATTTAACAACTATTAATATATACGTTTTATTGTCTTTTCTAACTTATATTCAGGAGAAAGAAATTAAATTAAAGAAATATATGTTATGATGATCAAGAAACAATTATTCGTAAGATACATTACAAAATTCATGAAACAGAAAAAATATTGTTTTCTTATTTTAAATAGTTTACTTTTTTTCTTCGTCACAGAATATAACTTTTGTCACAGATTACTTCTTTAATATTTCTCCAACGCAGAGGGAATACAGGGAATTTTGGAATAGCGTTACCATCTTGTAGAGCACAAAATTCTCAGCTTTTACATAGTACCCAATATCTCCGTAAGTAATTGACTTATCGATCTCAAATAAACGTGACAATGCTCCTTATGACATACTGATTTGCTCTATGAATTTTAAACCATACTGTACTAGGGACCTTTTCCAAGTTATTGCACTATTTCCAAATTCAACTTTTCTCTCTTCTGTTGTGGCAACACTTTTTAACTGATCATTCTAAACTTGAAGTCATTTTAAAGAGGTCTTTCCAGTATTTCATTTAATGTGCACAAATAGTTTCTACTTCAATCCTTTATGTGTGTTACAAGAGTTTAAATTTGACATATGTTTAACGTTATTTCTCAAAAAGTATGCAACACTGATCTGCGAGTGTCATCTCTTTCGTCTTTGTTATCATTGCTAATTTGAATTATGAAATTAAATTTAGGTCATTCAATTTTAAAAATCATAACTTTATATTGGGTTGGCAACACTGTTCACCTGGTAATGTTACCCAATATATGGATAGATGTCCCCCTTCCTGTAGTTGCTTTGTGCAAAGTTTCGTTTCTCTCTCTCTCTCTTGGTTCCTCTCTCTACAGGTGGAACATTATAAATGGTGCACCCGGTATATATACATATATATATATACTTATTTTTCAAAGTACTCTTGGTAGAATTTCGCAATTAGCACATGTGTGTTGCCACAGAAGTGGGGTAAAAGATCAATGGGGACCTAGCCCACGAAACGATTTCCTGTTTTTCTTAAATGAGGTTCGTTTAATTAACATTGAGAGGAAATGAAGAATATTCAATGGCGTGTTTAGGAGGTTGGCTATCGGGCTCAAGCCCCCCCGAAACAGATAAATTTATATATAGTATACATAATAACTGTATATCTACATAGACCCTGTATACATACACCCACTAAGCAAAATGTGAATAAGGACCAAAAAATTGTACTTTGGAATAATAAAAAAAAATCATGAAGGGAGGAAAGTTAATTACCAAACAACAAGTAGTCAATTTCTTTAACGTCCCACACAAAGTAACTGAAAATGGAATTTGTTTACTTTCACTACATTCAATAGAAGAATGTGTCACAAAAGCATGATGAAGATACTAAATTCTAATAAAAAAAAATATGTTTGTTTCCATCACCAATTTTAATAATCTCATTTAATTAAAGGAAATTCTTATTATCAATTTAGAAGATCGGAATTTGCAAATAATTCACTCAAATATTGAAGAATGTAAATGACATGGAGTAGTTTCAATTTTCGTATATTATAAATTTTGAAAATTTTGAAATTAGTATAGCTCACGGGAAATTTAAGAGCAAAAAGGGAATTTCTGCCTTTGAAGATGATATTTTATAAGATTACACGTCGGCATCACTGGTGCCCACTAATTGAGTTCCGGATTAATGAGATGTTCCTAAACGAAAAACAAAACAGAAATATCGGAGCCAAATACTTGTCTCTGAAATGGCGCGAGTTGTAGTGTACGGCGAGTGGGCAAGAGGACGCGGCAATTGTTATAAATGAACAGAAATAAGAAAACAAATTTGGAAAGAAATTTGTAAGATCTGAATACAAGATCTCAGGAACGGCAGCACGATGCTCTAACATGCATGACTATAGGGCCACTTTGCACGATGAAATTTGGTATACAAACTCAAGAAAATTGTTTCCGAAAATTCATCTTTGAGGAAGAAAAGAAGGAAATTTACAAAATATTCAAATATCTGTTTCCTTATTGTGAACGTGGTTAATATTGGAAATTTCTTACGTTTAAGGTGTGCTCTGCGGTATACAATCTTTCATTAAATATACGTGATTCATCATTTTAAACAAGAATCCATATTTGAAGGAAAAAAGAGGGCAATTTCTAGAAAATCCAAATTTCCGATTTTATACTTATTACATCTACTTGTATGCTGAAGGGTCATTTTTTTTAGTAGTGATACAATAGAGCGACCATTTATTTTGTTATATAATGATTCAATTGCCAACAGTAGTCAATTCAGCTTTTGTTTGGACCGAGCAAAGACTCTCCTATATACATAGTTTCACGTTTTTCACTGGTATATTATTATACTATTGAATCATGTATTATATATCTATATCTAGATATATATATATATATTAGGGATGTGCAAAACCGGTTTTCATGAAAGCCGCTTTCTAGAAAAAACGAAATCCGAAAAACCGACGTTTCGGTTTTTTCCAAAACCTGCTCGTTTTTTACTGAAACCGGTTTCGGTTTTCTAAAAACCGGTTCGGTTTTTTACCGGAACCGGTTTCGGTCTTCTCCAAAACCGGTTTGGTTTTCTTCAAACCCAGTTCGGTTTACACCGAAACTAGTTTCGGTTGAAAGTTTTGGGAAAAACAAAACTATTTCTGTAGAAACGGAATCGATTTCAGGAGAACAACGAAACACTATTCTGGTCAGAAATCGAACCAATTTGTAGAACGGTACCGGTTTTGAAGAAAACCGAAACCGGATCCGGTGAAAGCCGAACTTGTTTTTTGGAGAAAATCGATAACCGGTTTCGGTGAAAAACCGGTATTTTGAAAATTTTCATAAACCGGTTTCGGTTTTTCTAAAAGCCGAAAACCGAAAAACTGTTTTTAGTGCCCACCATTACTATATGTATATCAAACTCGGGATTTCGGGAATTTTTCCCGCCTCCTCTCCAGAAATAACGCCTTTGCTTGCGAGAATTACTAAAAAAAATCGTTTCTAAGATGAAGATTTTTCCATATTCCTCTCTGTTTAACATTATACTGTGCTGTATTAGGATTTAGCAGCCATTTCACCACCATTAGACATATTGTTTAACTTGGAATCCGAATCGATTGGTATGGTGTAGACCAAGAGTGCATGACTACAACTTTTTTCGGTTTGTTTCTGTTACTACTCTGCTGTCGTACTTCCAAAGGCTTCAATCTCGCAACATGTAGCATGCCAATTTTCATTTTTATTTTTTTGTTATATTTTACGACCAAAAAATACGCACATTACTCACCAGCAAAATAATGGAAAAATAGATTCCTCTTGTAAGGAGATTTGAGGGGGGATGAACGGACAAAGAAACTTTTGTGAGAACCAATGAAGAAATTCCCTTGTTTAAACTAAGGACTTCAAAGTCGTTTCTTTCACTGAAATTACTTACAAATATTGAAGCAAAGGTATAAATCACCTATAATTGCTTCTTTAAAAATTGCTAACTTGGAAATACTTGCAACTTCTAGAAAGTATGGCTCGCTTGAAGCGTTTTTTTTTTTTTTTTTTTTTTTTTTTTGCTAGCCCGCAGGCTAGCTACCCTGTAGAGGGCTACACCCTCTTGGAGGGAAGTGGTGCAAAGGAAACTATTTTGGATGTGGTAGGACTGGCGTTGGGCTATGGGATGTTCCTTTATTAATAAATACTGCAGTTGGAAGGTCATTATGGGCTTTGCGTCCATAATCATTATTGAGGAAGGTAATACATAACATATATATGAACATATTATTAATCATAACTATAAATATCATATAATTACAAAGCAAAATATAAGAATATTAAAGAATGCAGGATAGTTTGATTATAAATTGTATGTGGGCAAGGATGAAGATGAGGGATGGAATGAGGTGCAGATAACGTCACAACACATAGGAGATGTTAGCAAAGACAAATGCTGGTTATCTTCTGCCTAGGGGCGACGCTAGGCCAATGAAGACGGGGGGAAGCCCTGTTAGAGACGGAGGTTTATCACTGTGCTTGATGCGATGGATATATATGCGGAAGATGAGCATGCAATCGATGGTCCTGCAAGAGTACTAAGTCGGGATGATTGGGCGGCAAGGTATAACAATACAATGTAAACAATAAATTTAGAGGGAGATGGTAATATCGAGGGCGTGCCGATGAAAGTGCAAGGTAGTGCATGGTGGCTAACAGGATTGGTTGTTGTTGCATATAGCGGACAGTGATGAACTTGAGGCGAAGCGATTCAAGGTGATAAAGGAGTGTAGGAAAAGTAATGAGTGAATATAAGTGTCGAGTGGGGCTGGGAAGAGAAATGCGATGAGCAATGCGGAAGGCATGGCGTTCAAAGGTGGCAAGTTTGTAGTAGTAGGAGGAGGGAGCTGATATCCAAGCAGTGAAACCGTATGTAAGGACGGGGCGGAGAAAAGCTTTGTATGTGTTGAGGATAATTGCGGAGCTGGGACCCCATGTAGTGCCAGTGAGACGTTTGAGAAGATTTAAGCGGTTGTAAACTTTGGTTTTAATGTAGTTGAGATGAGGAAGCCAGGTGAGATGATGGTCATAAACAATACCTAGGTAAGTGACTGTTTTAGATGGACGGATCGGTGTACCTTGAACTGACAGAGAAAGAAGCGAAGGATTCCGGTGAGTCTTGGAACGTTTGCGTGGTGGTAGGAATACTATGGCCTGTGTCTTGGAAGCATTGATATTGAGGTGCCATTTGCTACACCAGTGTGAGAAACGATTTATTGATTCCTGTAAGATGATGTTGATATGGCTGATGGTGCGACCAAGGGCAAGGAAGGCTGTATCATCTGCATATTGAAAAGTATACACATCGTCCGGAAGAGAAGGGAAGTCGGAAACAAACAGTAAATACAGCAAAGGGGACAGAGCTGAGCCTTGAGGGACGCCAGAGTTCAGAAAGACGGGATGTGATAGATGATTGTTGATATTAACATATGTGATACGGCAGGCCAAAAAGTGAAAAATAAAGCGTATGTAGGACATGGGCAATCTACATTTGATGAGTTTGAAAATGAGTGCAAGATGCCAGACTTTATCAAATGCTTTTTCTACGTCAAATAGAACAAGGCAGGAGGGGCGGACTGAATTATAGTGATTGGTAATGAGGGTAGTTAGTCGTTGAAGTTGATCGTTAATGGAATATGACGGGCGAAATCCAGCTTGAAAAGTTGGTATGAGATGGCGGGCACGGAGATATGGATGAAGTCTGTTGACAAGGATACGTTCAAGAATTTTGCTGAAAGTGGAAGTAAGTTGTATAGGTCGATATGAAGAGACGTCGCTGGGAGGTTTATTTGGTTTCGGAAACATGAGGGTTTTGGACATTTTCCATTCAGCAGGAAAGAAGCCAGTTCTAAGAATAAAGGTGTAAATAGCGGCAAGGAGAAGAAGTAGAGAAATAGGACTTTCTTTAATATGGCGATATGTGATGGAATCAAAGCCAGGAGCAGAGTTACGTTTATGTTGAACAACTGTTGTTATGTCAGTAACTGAGATGGGAGATGTGAGTTCATGTGGCGGCAAAAGATGATTATGATTTGGTTGGAAGATAGGATTTGCAGTGTTGACATTGTCGACTGGATGACCAAAGATATGGGTATGAGAGGATGGTGTGAAAATGTCTTGCAGATAATCGGCAAAGGCGTTGGCTTTATCTTGATCAGAAGGTGCGTGGCTGTTGTTAATGATGATAGGGTATGAGGTTTTGCTGTACTTGCCACAGAGTGCGTTAAGACGTTTCCAATAACGTGAAGGATGTGCAGTTTCAGCAAGGTTATTGCAAGTTTTGATCCATTGACGGCGTTTGTATGCTTGGATGTAATTTTTGACTGATCGTTGCAGCTGACGGTGAAGACTAAGAGCTTCAGGATTTTGTGTTCTGACGTAATCTCGATAAGCTTGTCGGGAGCGTTTGACTTGAGCAAGGTAATTCGGAGGTAATTTAGGCTTATATGGTATGGAACTAGTAGTAGGGATATACAGCTCTGATGCATGTGTAATTTCTGAAGTGATGGTTGCAACATGGGCGTAGAGCTCCTCTGATGTAGTGGGTGGATGCAGATGTGCTGTGGCAGTTGTAAGATAGGTACGATAATGATCCCAGTCGGCTTTGTCAAAACGTGGCGATTGAATCGGCGGAGGGACTACATGGGGTCGAGCAGTGCCCATACGATAGGAAAGCTTGAGTGGAGCATGATCACTGCCAAGGAGGTCCAGAAACTGTAAGGGTGATGTTAGCAGCAAGCGTGTTGGACGTGATAGCTACATCGGGGGTGGTATTTGTTATTGGTCTAGTAGGAGCCGGAGGAATATGAAGAATGCCAGTGGTATGAGTGGTAATATGGTCGGAAAATTGTGTGCGTTCTCTAGGAGTGCGACTATGGTAGTTGATATCAGCGAGGATGATATAATGTTTATAGCTATGAGATATGTGACTGAAAAAAGCAAGAGGGATAGGATGGCCTGGTCGAACGTATATAGTGGCAAAGGTGATCATGATAGACTTGAAGTATAATGTAGAGATGATATGTTCGGGGAGATGAGGAATGGGACAAATGTGTTGGCGATAAGGTATATGATTGCGAAAGCCGATGGCTACGCCGCCATTTGCCCGTAATGCTGGTACTGTGTTGTCCTGACGTAGAAGTGTATAACGAGGTATGTTACAGTGAATGGTTTTCGTGAGAAACGTTTCATTTAATAAGAATACTGATACGTGTTCCTCAAGCAGGAGTGCTTCAAACAGAGTTTTGTTCGTTGGTAGAGAGCGAATATTAAGAAAAAGAAAGACTAAATCCATGATAAGCATATCTAAACGGCTGTTTCTTGTGGTGATGTATGGAAATGGACATAGTTGTTTGTGTATGTGGCGTAAAAGTTGACATTGAAAACGGATTTTGCGGCCTTAGTGAGTTGTTGAAGAATGTGAGTACGCTGAAAAGGATGGATGTTCTGTAAAGTGAGGGTTAGAAATTGAAGGAGTTGTTGTATGGTAACTGGATCGGAAGTTTGTTGGGCAGGAAGAGGTGAAGGGTCTGGGATACGAAGTGGAACTACCAAATCTGGGTGTTCTTGGTTAGGTTGCGGTTTATTTTTGCACTTATAGCTGTATGCCGGATGTTGGTCATGACAAGTTGGACATTCAGGTGGTCGTTGGAGATTTTGACAAGTGCGTGTTTGGTGAGATCCTGCGCAATAGCCACAGACTGGTGGATTCTTGCAATGACTAGTACTGTGATCATTGTAGGTCTGGCAATTTTCGCATCTCACAGGAAGTGGAGCAGGCGAGCGTGAGGGCTCGACTTTGTGCCGACGATGATATATGTAGGCGCCAGTAGTAAGCAAGGAATCTATAGTACTTTGTGAAGAAGTAAGTACACGAACCATATATGTGGCACCATTATTGTTGCGTATACGTATTGCTTTGTGAATGGTATGGCCAGCGAGTTGAAGTTCCTCTTGGATTTCGTCATCAGAGTAGGATGGATCAACCCCACGGATGACGACAGACAGAAATGGCGGGCGTTTAGGGGGTGGTGGTTGTTTTTGGCGTGCGGAAGAAAGAGATGACATCGTGGCATTCTTGCCAAATATTTCAAAGGAAGCTTTATTTCTAACTGTGGTGAGAAACTGCGGATCAATGGATTTGAAGATGTAACCATTTCGAGTTTTGATGACTTCTGTTATCGGTATACTTGGAAGGTATTTCCGTAGTTGGAGAGTTATGAACTTCTCATTGCTATACTTAGTGTCATAGTGTTGCAGTAGAAAGGAATGAAGTACAGGTTTATCTGAAAGGTTGTTATGCGAATGTTGAGTTTGATGGTTTCCAGAAGAGCTCATGTCACCGGTTTCCATGTCAGAAGTTTCTGAAGCATTATCTTTGTGTGGTTTCTTGGCTTGATGGCGAGGCGGTTTGATAGTGTCAGCATACAGTTGCTGCTGTCTTGGAGACCTGGATCTTGTGGAGACATTTGAGGCATTGGATGCTGTGGAACTGCCCGATTGGGTTCTCTGTCTATTGCCCTTATCCTTCCGCTTGACCACCTTCGCGGTCGAAGCGGGCGGAGTGACAAAGACAGGAGGTAAGCCAGAGTGGCGTCCATCCACTAAGGACCCAGGATGAGTATCTGAATCTCCCATCGCAAAAAACCGATATGTGGTGGAAAACCGTGACGCTTAACAATGAAGAGTGAATGATGGAGTGGAAGTTGATGATGATAATGAAGGTAGGACAACCCGTTTGGATAGTTGTCCAGGGGGAGCAGGTCCCCTGCCTCGATCTGTAGAACCGGCTGCCCTTGGCTTGATCAGTCTGACAGACGGTTCGCACAAAAGAGACAGAGAAAAAGCTCAGGAGTAGGAACAGGAAGGATTTCTCAAAACACGTCACTGTTCACTCAGTGGCGCTTCACAGCGAAGCTGTGGGAAAGTATGTGCTTGAAGCGCTTACTTTCTAACCCCAATAAACAACGTTCAGTAATCTTTTAACAGGTACTTTCAATTTCCTCATTAATATATAGAGGAATTACTATACGTATTAACTATAACTAGACGATTTCACGAAAACTTAAAACTCTCATTCAGAATTTGGAAAATATTCTTTCAAACAGCTGTACGTAAATAACTTCTCTCAAGGACAATAAGATAATATACTATGCTGCCATCTATGTAGAATATTTATACTACTTAAAATATGAAAAATGGAAGCCGATATCTATAATCAGGGACGGACTGGTCAGGGCCGCTAGGCCTATGCCCTCTCCTAAAAAAATAATGGAAACAATAAAGAAAGAAAGAAAGAGAAAAAGCTGAAACAGAAGAAAGCTAAATAATTCTGTAGATCACTGGTTTTTATGCTGCCAACACGCACCTCTCTTTCATCAGTAAGTTAACTTCTTCAATAAGGACCTTTTTTAACTGGGTTCTCGCTAGGCCATTCTTTCACTATGGTCTTTTATTATTGGAAACCCTGATTTAGCTTGTGCTTGGAGCCTTGGGCTCTTTTTTCAATATATTGCGCAGTTGGGGCCCTTCTTTCGTTAAATTGACCAGTTGGGGCTCTGGGCCATTTCTCATCATGTCGTTCAGTTAGGGTCCTGGGAACTTTTCCATTTTGTTGGGCAGTCTTTCATTATATTGGTCAGTTGGGGCCCGTTTTTCATTATGTTGGACAGTTAGAGCTCTCGATCCTTTTTCATTATGTTGGTCAGTTGGGGCCCTTTTTCATTATGTTGGGCAGTTGAGGTCCTATGCCCTTTTCATTGCTGGGCAGTCTTTCATGATGTTGGGCAGTTGAGGCCCTTCTTTCATTACAATGAGCAGTTGGGGCCCTTTTTCATTATGTTGGGCAGTTGAGGTCCTATGTCCTTTTCACTGCTGGGCAGTCTTTCATTATGTTGGACAGTTGAGGTCCTATGCCCTTTTCATTGCTGAGCAGTCTTTAATTATTTGTTGGGCAGTTGAGGTCCTATGCCCTTTTCATTGCTGGGCAGTCTTTCATTATGTTGGAGAGTTGAGGTCCTATGCCCTCTTCATTGCTGGGCAGTCTTTCATTATATTGGGCAGTTGGGACCCTTCTTTCATTACGATGAGCAGTTGGGGCCCTTTTTCATTATGTTGGGCAATTGAGGTCCTATGTCCTTTTCATTGCTGGGCAGTCTTTCATTATGCTGGGCAGTTGAGGCCCTATGCCCTTTTCATTGCTGGGCAGTCTTTCATTATGTTGGGCAGTTGAGGTCCTATGCCCTTTTCATTGCTGGGCAGTCTTTCATTAGGTTGGACAGTTGAGGTCCTATGCTCTTTTCATTGCTGGGCAGTCTTTCATTATTTTGGGCAGTTGGGGTCCTATGCCCTTTTCATTGCTGGGCAGTCTTACATTATATTGGGCAGTTGGGACCCTTCTTTCATTACAATGAGCAGTTGGGGCCCTTTTTCATTATGTTGGGTAGTTGAGGTCCTATGTCCTTTTCATTGCTGGGCAGTCTTTCATTATGTTGGGCAGTTGAGGCCCTTCTTTCATTACAATGAGCAGTTGGTGCCCTTTTTCATTATGTTGGGCACTTGAGGTCCTATGTCCTTTTGACTGCTGGGCAGTCTTTCATTATGTTGGGCAGTTGAGGTCCTATGCCCTTTTCATTGCTGGGCAGTCTTTCATTATGTTGGGCAGTTGAGGTCCTATGCCCTTTTCATTGCTGGGCAGTCTTTCATTATGTTGGGCAGTTGAGGTTCTATGCCCTTTTCATTGATGGGCGGTCTTCCATTATGTTGGACAGTTGAGATCCTATGCCCTTTTCATTGCTGGACAGTCTTTCATTATGTTGGGCAGTTGGGGTCCTATGCCCTTTTCATTGCTGGGCAGTCTTTCATTATATTGGGCAGTTGGGACCCTTCTTTCATTACAATGAGCAGTTGGGGCCCTTTTTCATTATGTTGGGCAGTTGAGGTCCTATGTCCTTTTCATTGCTGGGCAGTCTTTCATTATGTTGGGCAGTTGAGGCCCTTCTTTCATTACAATGAGCAGTTGGGGCCCTTTTTCATTATGTTGGGCAGTTGAGGTCCTATGTCCTTTTTACTGCTGGGCAGTCTTTCATTATGTTGGGCAGTTGAGATCCTATGCCCTTTTCATTGCTGGGCAGTCTTTCATTATGTTGGCCAGTTGAGGTCCTATGCCCTTTTCATTGCTGGGCAGTCTTTCATTATGTTGGGCAGTTGAGGTCCTATGCCCTTTTCATTGCTGGGCAGTCTTTCATTATGTTGGAGAGTTGAGGTCCTATGCCCTCTTCATTGCTGGGCAGTCTTTCATTATATTGGGCAGTTGGGACCCTTCTTTCATTACGATGAGCAGTTGGGGCCTTTTTTCATTATGTTGGGCAATTGAGGTCCTATGTCCTTTTCATTGCTGGGCAGTCTTTCATTATGCTGGGCAGTTGAGGCCCTATGCCCTTTTCATTGCTGGGCAGTCTTTCATTATGTTGGGCAGTTGAGGTCCTATGCCCTTTTCATTGCTGGGCAGTCTTTCATTATGTTGGACAGTTGAGGTCCTATGCTCTTTTCATTGCTGGGCAGTCTTTCATTATTTTGGGCAGTTGGGGTCCTATGCCCTTTTCATTGCTGGGCAGTCTTACATTATATTGGGCAGTTGGGACCCTTCTTTCATTACAATGAGCAGTTGGGGCCCTTTTTCATTATGTTGGGTAGTTGAGGTCCTATGTCCTTTTCATTGCTGGGCAGTCTTTCATTATGTTGGGCAGTTGAGGCCCTTCTTTCATTACAATGAGCAGTTGGAGCCCTTTTTCATTATGTTGGGCAGTTGAGGTCCTATGTCCTTTTGACTGCTGGGCAGTCTTTCATTATGTTGGGCAGTTGAGGTCCTATGCCCTTTTCATTGCTGGGCAGTCTTTCATTATGTTGGGCAGTTGAGGTCCTATGCCCTTTTCATTGCTGGGCAGTCTTTCATTATGTTGGGCAGTTGAGGTTCTATGCCCTTTTCATTGATGGGCGGTCTTCCATTATGTTGGACAGTTGAGATCCTATGCCCTTTTCATTGCTGGACAGTCTTTCATTATGTTGGGCAGTTGGGGTCCTATGCCCTTTTCATTGCTGGGCAGTCTTTCATTATATTGGGCAGTTGGGACCCTTCTTTCATTACAATGAGCAGTTGGGGCCCTTTTTCATTATGTTGGGCAGTTGAGGTCCTATGTCCTTTTCATTGCTGGGCAGTCTTTCATGATGTTGGGCAGTTGAGGCCCTTCTTTCATTACAATGAGCAGTTGGGGCCCTTTTTCATTATGTTGGGCAGTTGAGGTCCTATGTCCTTTTTACTGCTGGGCAGTCTTTCATTATGTTGGGCAGTTGAGATCCTATGCCCTTTTCATTGCTGGGCAGTCTTTCATTATGTTGGCCAGTTGAGGTCCTATGCCCTTTTCATTGCTGGGCAGTCTTTCATTATGTTGGGCAGTTGAGGTCCTATGCCCTTTTCATTGCTGGGCAGTCTTTCATTATGTTGGAGAGTTGAGGTCCTATGCCCTTTTCATTGCTGAGCAGTCTTTCATTATATTGGGCGGTTGGGACCCTTCTTTCATTACAATGAGCAGTTGGGCCCTTTTTCATTATGTTGGACAGTTGAGGTCCTATGCCCTTTTCATTGCTGGGCAGTCTTTCATTATGTTGGGCAGTTGAGGTCCTATGCCCTTTTCATTGCTGGGCATTCTTTCATTATGTTGGGCAGTTGGGACCTTTTCATCATTGAAGACTATTCCTGGTTTGTAGCTGGACCCATATTTAACAGGCCGTTTGGTAATTTATTTTTTTTAACACATCTTGTAGGTCTATATTTGACAACTCAAAAATGGAAAACAGAGCATGTATTTACTTTTGCCTAATCCAAATATAATTTCATTTAGAACAGATAATATGCTTCGTTTTTGGAACTATTCGCTGGAGCTTATGCTACAGTGTTGACATGGAATTTTTTCTGAGTATAAATACCATAATTCTATCCAGCTCTGGAATGAAAGTGTTCTATCACAATCGTTTCCAGTAGGCGATAATGCCAATAAGGTACGAGATAGAAAGTAATGATGTAGGTAATTACTATAGTAGAACCAAAATAACGTAATTGTTAATCAGAAGACAATGCACGACGTTTTAGAGTAACGCCTGCTCAGAATGGACGTAGCCCTGCACTGAGGAATGCCTCTTCCTTAGTTTCAAAGTTATTACTTTTGCGTCTACTGTATGAGCTTGATTCACGTTACATGACAGAGGTGTTTTCATCCCGTGGTGCCGATAAAAATATCGAAGTTACGTCAGCAGCATTTGTTGAACTTTATACAAGCCACCTCAAACAGTGTAAACAAATGACGTAATTGTAGTCCCAGTAAAATTTTTCTATCGATCGTGGAGTGTTCGATCAATGTTTGAAGGCTGACACAAAAAGGAATAATTCAACGTTTAGGCAAACAAAGGTTGTACTTTGATATATCGTCATTTGCTTACATTGCGTGAAGGTAACCTGTATAAAGTTCTACAAAGTTGCTGGCTAACGAACTTTGAATATTTCCCGGTGCCACGTGTTACAGTGCATCAGCTTCAATCTGGTGTATGCTGGCTGACGAACTTTGAATATTTCCCGGTGCCACGTGTTACACGAACTTTAAATACTTCCCGGTGCCACGTGTCACAGTGCATCAGTTTCAAATCTGGTGTATGCTGGCTGAAGAACTTTGAATATTTCCCGGTGCCACGTGTTACAGTGCATTAGCTTCAATCTGGTGTATGCTCGCCGAAGAACTTTGAATATTTCCCGGTGCCACGTGTTACAGTGCATCAGCTTCAATCTGGTGTATGCTGGCTGAAGAACTTTGAATATTTCCCCGTGCCACGTGTTACAGTGCATCAGCTTCAATCTGGTGTATGCTGGCTGAAGAACTTTGAATATTTCTCGGTGCCACGTGTTACAGTGCATAAACTTCAATCTGGTGTACGGTGGCTGACGAACTTTGAATATTTCCCGGTGCCACGTGTTACAGTGCGTCAGCTTCAATCTGGTGTATGCTGGCTGACGAAATTTGAATATTTCACGGTGACACGTGTCACAGTGCATAAGCTTCAAATCTGGTGTATGCTCGCTGAAGAACTTTGAATATTTCCCCGTGTCACGTGCTACAGTGCATCAGCTTCAATCTGGTATATGCTGGCTGACGAAATTTGAATATTTCACGGTGACACGTGTCACAGTGCATAAGCTTCACATCTGGTGTATGCTCGCTGAAGAACTTTGAATATTTCCCCGTGTCACGTGTTACAGTGCATCAACTTCAATCTGGTGTAGCTGGCTGAAGAACTTTGAATTATTCCCGGTGCCACGTGTTCCAGTGCATCAGCTTCAATCTGGTGTAGGCTGGCTGAAGAACTTTGAATATTTCTCGGTGCCACGTGTTACAGTGCATCAGCTTCAATCTGGTGTGTGCTGGCTGAAGAACTTTGAATATTTCCCG
This sequence comes from Thermobia domestica, assembly GCF_964235325.1. NCBI lineage: Eukaryota > Metazoa > Arthropoda > Insecta > Zygentoma > Lepismatidae > Thermobia > Thermobia domestica. The sequence goes on from NC_137467.1 coordinate 20,527,265, forward strand.
GTGCCACGTGTTACAGTGCATCAGCTTAATCTGGTGTATGCTGGCTGACGAACTTTGAATATTTCCTGGTGCCACGTGTTACAGTGCATCAGCTTCAATCTGGTGTATGCTGGCTGACGAACTTTGAATATTTCCCGGTGCCACGTGGTACAGTGCATCAACTTGAATCTGGTGTATGCTGGCTGAAGAACTTTGAATATTTCCCCGTGCCACGTGTTACAGTGCATCAGCTTCAATCTGGTGTATGCTGGGTGAAGAACTTTGAATATTTCTCGGTGTCACGTGTTACAGTGCATAAACTTCAATCTGGTGTACGGTGGCTGACGAACTTTGAATATTTCCCGGTGCCACGTGTTACAGTGCATCAGCTTCAATCTGGTGTATGCTGGCTGAGGAACTTTGAATATTTCCCGGTGCCACGTGTTACAGTGCATCAACTTCAATCTAGTGTATGCTGGCTGAGGAACTTTGAATATTTCTCGGTGCTACGTGTTACAGTGCATAAACTTCAATCTGGTGTACGGTGGCTGACGAACTTTGAATATTTCCCGGTGCCACGTGTTACAGTGCATCACCTTCAATCTGGTATATGCTGGCTGACGAAATTTGAATATTTCACGGTGCCACGTGTTACAGTGCATCAGCTTCAAATCTGGTGTATGCTCGCTGAAGAACTTTGAATATTTCCCCGTGTCACGTGTTACAGTGCATCAACTTCAATCTGGTGTACGCTGGCTGACGAACTTTGAATATTTCCCGGTGCCACGTGTTACAGTGCATCAGCTTCAATCTGGTGTATGCTGGCTAAGGAACTTTGAATACTTCCCGGTGCCACGTGTTACAGTGCATCAACTTCAATCTGGTGTACACTGGCTGACGAACTTTGAATATTTTCCGGTGCCACGTGTTACAGTGCATCAGCTTCAATCTGGTGTATGCTGGCTGAAGAACTTTGAATATTTCTCGGTGCCACGTGTTACAGTGCACCAGCTTCAATCTGGTGTGTGCTGGCTGAAGAACTTTGAATATTTCCCGGTGCCACGTGTTACAGTGCTCAGCTTAATGTGGGGTATGCTGGCTGACGAACTTTGAATATTTCCCGGTGCCACGTGTTACAGTGCATCAGCTTCAATCTAGTGTATGCTGGCTGACAAATTTTGAATATTTCCCGGTGCCACGTGGTACAGTGCATCAACTTCAATCTGGTGGACGCTGGCTTACGAACTTTGAATATTTCCCGGTGCCACGTGTTACAGTGCATCAGCTTCAATCTGGTGTATGCTGGCTGAAGAACTTTGAATATTTCTCGGTGCCACGTGTTACAGTGCATCAGCTTCAATCTGGTGTGTGCTGGCTGAAGAAAATTGAATATTTACCGGTGCCACGTGTTACAGTGGATAAGCTTCAATCTGGTGTACGCTGGCTGACGAACTTTGAATATTTCCCGGTGGCACGTGTTACTGTGCATCAGCTTCAATCTGGTGTATGCTGGCTGACGAACTTTGAATATATCCCCGTGTCACGTGTTACAGTGCATCAACTTCAATCTGGTGTACGCTGGCTGACAAACTTTGAATATTTCCCGGTGCCACGTGTTACAGTGCATCAGCTTCAATCTGGTGTATGCTGGCTGAAGAACTTTGAATATTTCCCGGCTGACGAACTTGAATATTTCCCGGTGCCACGTATTACAGTGCATCAACTTCAATCTGATGTACGCTGGCTGACGAACTCTGAATATTTCCCGGTGCCACGTGTTACAGTGCATCAACTTCAATCTGGTGTTTGCTGGCTGACGAATTTTGAATATTTCTCGGTGCCACGTGTTACAGTGCATCAACTTCAATCTGGTGTATGCTGGTTGACGATACTTTGAATATTTCCCGGTACCACGTGTTACAGTGCATCAACTTCAATCTGGTGTACGGTGGCTGACGAACTTTGAATATTTTCTGGTGCCACGTGTTACAGTGCATCAACTTCAATTTGGTGTACGCTGGCTGACAAACTTTGAATATTTCCCGGTTCCACGTGTTACAGTGC